>NC_050507.2:2453226-2753226 GCF_012460135.2 Molothrus ater | reverse complement strand
CACACTGCACTGAATTTCATGACTGTCATCCAACAGTCCTGACACACACACACACTTGGTCCTGACAGGCCAAGGAAACAAAACACCATCACTTTGGGTAAACAATCTCCATATTGCATTCTACTTTTGCACAAATACAGGCACAGCAAATGATAAGAATTTTTTTTCCCTTTCTCTGAGGTTCAGAGAATGCGAAACCCAGAAATATTCTTGGGAAGAATTGTGCCTTGCTTTTCTCTGTGAAGAGAACTGTGGCTACAATGGTCGACCAGTGCCTCTTGGTGCCCCTGAACCAAGATTGACCCCAATGTGCAGCAGGTGCAGCAGGAGGACAAGGACCAAATTAAATCCTTCAAAAGCTAATTTGCCTCCTTCATCAACAAGGTGAGGCATGTCCTCCTCCAGCTCTGGCTTACCTGGAGATGGAGTCAGGAAGTTCTTAACATTAGAAATTTAATTCTAAATCATTAAAGCAGAGTTAAGGACTTTGTGCAGGACTTTGTTCCATATGCAGACTGTCCATATAGATCTTTTTGACAACCCGAGTGTGGAACAAATTATTTCTCCAGGTTTCCTTGGAGCTGAGTATTTCTCCTGGTTCCCAAATCTTCTCACCAATGATCTTTTGGTGACATGCCCATCAAATCATGCTTTAAATTACAGAAAACATTTACAACCCCCACCATATTAAACTTCCATTTCATGAAAAGCAAGGCAAGTTTTGAGTTGAGGATCCTGAATTATTTATATTGTTCTGAGGGCTTTCACGTGCAGTTCCTGGAGCAACAGAACAAAGTTCTGGAGACCAAATGGAGCCTCTTGAAAGGCCAGAAAACTGTGTAGAATAATCTGGAGCCCATGTTTGAGTTGTACATCAGCAGTACGAGGCAGCAGCTGGAGGCTCTGGGAGGGAAGAGGCTGCAACTCAGCTCTGAGCTCAAGGCCATGCAGGACATGGGGGAGGACTTCAAGGTCAGGTAGGCAACACCCACAACAAGATCTCTCCAGTTTTACTTCACTCTGTTCTTCCTCCGTCAGTAAAAAGGCCCAAGACAGCCCAAAAAACGTGACCTCCGAATCATGGAAAGGTTTGGGTGGGAAGGGGCATGAAAAATCATCTCATCCCACCCCCTGCCATGGGCAGGGACACCTCCCACTATCCCAGGCTGCTCCAAGCCCCATCCAACCTGGCCTTGGACAGTAACAAGGATGGGGCAGCAACAGCTCCTAGGGAAATCCATTCCAGGGCCTCCCTACCCTCATGTGGAGGAATCCCCTCCCAATATACCATCTATCCCTCCCTCTAGGTGGGAAGCCATTCCCAGTGTCCTGTCCCCCTATCCCTTGTCCCAAGTCCTTCTCCAGCTCTCCAGGAGCCCCTTTGGGGACTGAAAGGGGCTCCAAGCTCTCCCTGGAGCTCTGTATTTTGTTTGAATTGCTTGGAGCTGCATCTCAGTGCTTGTCAGCTGAGAAGCCCAGTGTGGAGCCACCCCAGCCAGCAGCATCCATGGAATCACAAGATCCCAGAATGGTTTGGGTTGAAGGGACCTCAAAGCTCATCCCATCCCACCCCTGCCAATGGCAGGGACACCTTCCACTCTCCCAGGCTGCTCTAAGCCCCATCCAACGGGCCTTGGACACGTCCAGGGATCCAGGGGCAGCCACAGCTGCTCTGGGAAATCCATTCCAGGGCCTCCCCACCCTCAGAGGGAGGAATTTCTTCCCAATATCCCATCTAAATCTCTCCTCTTTTAGTTTAAAATTAAATCAAAATTTGTTCAATGTATTGGATAGTTTGAGCACTTTGGAAAGTGAGGAGTTACCTCCCACCCCATGGAAAGTCATCAGGATCCTGGGCCCGAGTTTCAGCTCAGCAACTCTTTGGGTTCTTGGGAGCAGGAGTTCCCTCTCTCTCCTCCACTCTTTGCACTTCAGGAAAACATCCATCCAGTATTTGTGTCTGCTCCCATGGCCATGAGGGATCTGCTGGGCATGGATGTGAATAAATGAGAAGCTTAAACTGTCAGTGTGGAACCAGAAAAATGAGATGTGGGAGTGAGGTGCTCATCCCAGCTCCCAGCAAGGGCACATGCATCCTGCCTGAACCCTCTGATCTCCTCTCCCAGGAGATCACGTGCCTGCCACACTGTGCCACCTTTCCCAACAGGAAAGGTTCCTTCCAGCCCCAAAGCAGCATTGAAACGTCCTTGACTGCCCTGGGGAGGGAAGCCAGCACGCACATGAAATCCTTGGCCAGTCAATGGTCACATCAGAGAAGCAGCTTAGACTTTAGAGCTCTGCTTGTGTCTGACAAAGTGGCAAATATTCCTTTGGGATCAGTGGATTCTGGGGTGAAGCTCAATGATATCACACACATTGCTGGGCAGAGACCATCCTCTTGCATCTACACCTACAAAAGGACTTTGGGCTCCTGCCCTGATTCCAAGGAATTTGTTCTTCCCACCTTTAACAATTTTAAACTTTTGAATCCCAAATTTTCTTCCTAATATGGGAATTGGAATGACATGATCTTTAAGGTCCCTTCCAACCCAAACCTCTGATTCGTCTGGGCCAAACATTAATCCAGCAACTGGAAAACAGACATTAAATTTTCTCTTCTACGTGGCCAAGAGCTTCGAGACCCACAAATGGATGCAAAGCTGGGGCTCTGCTTATGGAAATTATTTTCAGGGATGGATATTCCCAATGGGAATAAATCTTCCCCCATGAAAGGGCCAGGAGAGGCCAATGGTTTATTACCTGCACAGCCTCCTTCCTTTGAACTCCTCTCTTTCTCTCTTTCATCTCCTCCATTTAAGCATTCCATGGGATCTGGGCATGGGTCCAGGCTCCCGCTGGGTTTTGACCTTTCCCAAGAGCGTGGCCTGGACTCTCCCAGCCCCGGCCATCCCGCAGATCCCGGCTCTCCTGACTAACCAGGTGCGGCAATGACCTCACCCCCGGCTCCACCCAGAACATTTCGGGAGCACAAGGCTCCCATTCATGGCATAAAAGGTGCCTTTGATGAGGACCTTCAGCTTTTCTAGACAGCCCCTCCCACCCTCCAGCCCAGGGGTGCTGCCTTTTCCATCATAATCAGTGACATAGAAGTAGAAACAATGAAGCTCCATCAAGGACTCTCTTCCAGCACTGCTCCCTCCAAAAATCTGTGGATTGTTGGTAAACGCCTTCAGAATGAGACCCTTTCGTCTCTCCTCGTGTGAAGAGGGGGTTTGCACAGGGTGGAGGCTCTGAAGGGATTCTGAGCTCTCCCTCCCCATAGCTGCCAGAAGATCAACAAGCACACGACAGCAGAGAACAACTTTGTCGTGTTCAAGGTGAGGAGGCACCACCACCAAAGCAGGGACAGCTTTGGAAAGGCAAAGCACATTCAAATCACCCTTTGTATCCAGCAATGCCAGGCCCAGGGCCCAGGGCACAGGTGGAGTCATCCCAGGAAGCAGAAGCACCTGTGTAGCAGTGCTGGGCTGTAATTCCTCCTTGTTTCAGGTCCCTCATCCCAAACTCAGGAGTGTCCCCCAGATCAGCTCTAGGTCATTCAGACCTTGTCCCTTCACCAGATGCTCTGCCAGTCCTCAGCCATTCTGTGTCCAATCCCAGCATCCACAGCCCTCTAGTTTCACCTGCAGGAGACACAGTAAGAAGCTTCTGCTGTTTCAAGTATTGTACAAAATATCTGTCTGGCAGGAAAAGGGAAATTCAGTGGTGTGACATTGTTTGGATCCATGGACACCCTCCCTCTTCCCCTCCCAAAGAAAAGGTGGAGATGAGAAATCACCTCACTCTTGGCTCTGCTTAATGGCGCAGAAATCAAGAAATCCTCCATTTCTGATTTAATATGAAATTTCAGATCTTAATTTAAACTGAAACTCCAAAGGTTTGTGTTAGATACAAAGACTTCACCCAGTGACCCAGAGGTCTGGTCCAACCTTCGTTGTCACCATTCCAGGATGTGGATGCTGCCTGCATGAACAAGGTGGATCAGGGGACCAAGGTGGATGCCCTGGCAGATGAGATAAACTTCCTGCGAGCCCTCTACGAAGCAGTAAGAGTATCCCCAATTTCCCAGTTGCCCCATTTTCCCAGTCTCCAGAGGCTCAAAGAGCCCAAGAGCTGGTCAGTGTGATAGATGAGTAATGCAATGGTTGACTCTCACAATTAAAGGTTAAATATCATGTATATATGTTAAGAGAAGTTTTATAGATTTATGGTTGTGTTTTACCCCCCTTGCATTGGTCTCAGGGGACAGCCTGGGTTTGGGACACTTGGGAGGGTCAGATTGTTACCATGGCAACAGCTGACCTCCAATCAAGATTTAAGGACATGAACTCCACCACTGGACAGCGAAGAAGGAGTGGAGGGACAGAACTTTGGGAGGGGCTAAAGGGTTAAAAGTTGAAACCTCCATTGTGTGGGTGAGCACATGGTGGGGAAAATCCTCTGCTGCTCCTGGCTCCATTATATTTTCTCTATTCAGTCTTCTGTTGTATTTTTGAAAAGGTTTAATAAATCTTTCTAAATGTTTGGAAGCGAGTAGCATCTCTCACATCAGTGCTGCAGCTCCTCCCCAACTCTCTTCTACACCTCAGCTCAGGACAAACAAACAGCAAAACATTTGGGACAGAAAATGAATTTGTTTGACTTCCAGCAGCTGTCCCAGATGCAGACCCAGATCTCTGACCCCTCGCTGGTGCTGTCCATGGACAGCAGCCAGAGCTTGGACCTGACCAGCACCATCAGCAAGGTCAAGGCACAGTATGAGGACATCACCAACTGGAGCCATGCTGAGGCTGAGTCCTGGTACCAGAGCAGGGTGAGGAGGTGCAAACAAACAGGGAGATTTTTGTTTAGCATTTCCCAAAGGCTGAGTTATACTGGAGACAGCAAGCAGCAAGGACAGGGGAGAAAGGTGTAAAATGAAGTGGATTTGGAGAAGAGTTCAGATAGTTCCTTGGAGAGGTTTGGCCGTTGGACTTCATGATCTTAAAGGTCTTCTCCAACCTTCCATGATTCTTCAAGACTCTCTGGGAAAATGCTGCTTTGATAATGAGAGATGGAGGAGCAGAAGGACACAGAAGGAGGAAGCTCAAGGGGATGAGTGTGGCAAGTCCTGGTGAAGAGAGGATCAGAGCAGGGTCAGTCTCTGCCTGTCCCCTGTGCCACCTCCCTGCCCACCCAGTACCAGGAGCTGCAGCTCTCGGCCCGCTGGCACGGGGGTGACCTCCAGAACACCAGGGTGGGGATCTCAGAGATGAACCACCTGGTCCAGCAGCTCCACTCAGACATGGACAGCGTCAAGGTGCAGGCACAGGACCTCCCCAAAAGTGGGGCACTCCCATCTCTTGGGCTGACCCAGCCCAAACCTTGGCTTGGGAGCTTCTCCAATCACATCCTTGGTAACTCCTGGCCTGGTGGCTCTGCCAGCTGCTCCAGACAGGGGTTATAGATAAAGCCTGACTGCTTACCCTCATCTGGAATGAGCCTTTCCAAAAGTTTAGCTCTGATCCTTGGGATCCATCTTCCTTGGTTTTAAAAACCTCTTGGAGCATTCCTGCTCTTCTGGCATCTCCATGGACTGCCCAAAATGCTCTCAGTCCATGGAGTGGGGGGAGATGCTCCTGGGGAACCACTTTTGACCCCAAATTGTCTTTCTGCTCTTTAGCTGGTTGGGATCGTGGTGTTCATGGCCAGGTGAAACCAGCCCCACCTTCTGGTCTCTGTTGGCTGTTAATTGTGGAAAACCTCCCAGGTGTTGCTTTGGGATCTCTCCCAATGCTCCAGTGCTCCCCCTCTTCTCAAACTGAGACAGGGAGGAGTGGGAGATGGGAAGGCTCTGAGCAGCAGCCAGTGACAAGGCCAAATCTTCTAAAATTACTCTAAACTGACTCTTGCAGGGGGATTTCGTGGTGGCACAGAAACCCTGCACTGCTCGTTGTTTGATTGCAGTTTATCGAAGAAATTTCATAAAATTCATATAAAAAGTTCGTCAGGAGCAGAATATGGAAGGAATGAGCTGGTTGCATTTTGGCACAGAATTTCCCAACCGTTTTCTTTGCCTCTCTCCCCTCCTCATAAAAACAAACAAACAAACAACAACAACACCCCCCCCAAAAAAAAAACAACAAAAAACAACCCAAAAAAAGAAACCAACCAAAAACAAACAAACTACACCTGAAGATGTTTAACCAGAGATGTTTTCCCAAGTTATGTAAAATTTAAAATTTATGGTTTTCTAACTCCCTTTCCCCCCTTTTTCTAACCTCTCCAGCTTCTCAGAAGGGGAATGATTTAAGGATTTTCTGCTGGGACACAGGACACCTGTGCATTATGTGGGCTTTGGGTTTAAAATGATCCCTTCTGGGTGGGTGAGGAATTAATTGGACGTTAGAGAGAGCCCTTTCACCTATGGAAAATTAAGGTTGAATTTTAGGATGTAGGAGAGCCCTGGAGTGAGCCAGCAATGCCAGAGGAATTGGGGAATGGAGAAACTGCCTGTGGGAAGACGTTTTGTTTTCCATTTCATAAGAATCTGGGGAGCGAGGGAGGAGTAGGTGGGAGGGAGCACCACGGGCTCAACTCTCCTGGATTCCTGGGCAGGTGAAAGAACAGGCTCTGCTTCCAGAGGTAAACATAATTCTTGCCCCTCCTCTGGATTGGCACCGCGGCACCGGGAAGGTGCTCGCTGAGTTTTGACGTTAATGAGACTCGTTAATGAGACAGCTGATTATTCACTGACAAGCTGCACTTGCCAGGTGGGGGAGGGATATGCAGGGAATTGTTTGGACTGGGAGAGGGAGCACTCCCAAGCTGAGAAACAGCGCTGGGAAGGTTTTCCCTCAATGGCAAAGCGACAAGCAGGGATTCCGAGATGATTCCAAGGCTTTGTGCTGGCAGGGGAAGGTGCTGCTTGCCTTGCTGTGCTCCAGGTGAGTGGCTCAGCTCCGGGGGCTTTCCTGGGTGGTGCTTTTAGACACAAACCTCCCGCTGGAGCTGCTTCCTGCTCTGGAGCCGAACCCCCCCATTCCAAGCCAGCTGTTGAAACCCACTCCCAGCCCCAGAATGTTCCCACCTCTGTAGCTGCTCCCAGGTAAGACCACGACTTCCATGGGAAAGCAGGGGCGCAGGGTTTGTTTGAAGAGTACAAAGGAATTTCAAGCCTTAGTTTCACACATTCCAGTTATTTCTTGGACAGTCTATCACTGACTGGATTTCACACACCTTTTCTTCCTGGCCTGAGGCATCTGAGTCTCCCAAGAGACAATCTCAATGTACAAATCCCTTCAAATTAAAATATGGTCAAGGAAAATGTCTCTCAGGCTCTTTGACCTCCCACCTTAAGGGCCGGAAAAATTATATTCATTTTTCTGCAGATAACGACAAGCTGCGTCCTTCCTTCCTTGTCTTATCCTCAATTCCAGGTACAATCAAGTAATCACTTAATATATTGTTTGTGAGATGGATTATCTAGAAATATTAATGGCACCAACATCTTCTCCAGACAGCCTGGAAGAAAGAGAGGATGGAGAAGTCAGGGCTCCTTATAAGGATAATTTCAAGCAACATTTTTGCACCAAGAACCTTGGAAAACAGACCCAGTGCGGGCTGGGTCTGATGGGGAGTATCCAAGAGGATTTGGAATGACACCTGTTACTGTGTAGGATGGGGGTGAATTTCCTCTGCAAAATTTTGTGAGATTTTCACCTCCTCGCAAGGCAAAGGTGAGAACGTTTCTGAATTTGGACGTGATTTGGTTTGCAGGGGGAGTTCCCACCTGCTCTCCTTGCTCTTCCTGTAAGTCCCAATCTCGATGTCCAGGGCCAGCTTGATGTTCATGAGCTTCTGGTATTCCTGGAGCTGCCAGGCCATGTCAGCCTTGGCTTTCTATAGGGGGACACAGTATGGGTAAATTAAGGTAATGTAGAATGTAATCTTATCCCCCAACGAGTTGCAGCTGGACCCCATTACTAAAGACTAGGAGCAGGCCGGATGGTAACAGGCAACGCCTGCAGCAAATAAGAACAAGTGGTATAAAAGAGTGGATTGGTGGGAACTGGAGTCAGAGAAGTCAGATGACTGCTGCAAGGAACAGGAGCAGGCAGTGCTTAGAGGAGCTGTCCACAGAAAGCATTGAGGAGGTATGAAACTGGTGCTATGTGACCTTTGTACTATAATGATAAGAGAACTGTTGTGATATATAAGACAACAGCTTTCTGCAGAGTGGCCTCCAGTTTCTCCAGCCTAGCCCTGGCATCCCTGAGGGCAATGTCCCTGTGCTGCTCTGCCTCAGCAATGGCCATCTGCAGCCCAGCCACCTGTGGGAACAAGTCCAGTGACCATGTGATGGGTCTGCATCCTGATTCCCAGGCCCCTTCCAGCCAGGGGTGGAGATGGGAGTGCCCCACTTTTGGGGAGGTCCTGTGCCTGCACCTTGACGCTGTCCATGTCTGAGTGGAGCTGCTGGACCAGGTGGTTCATCTCTGAGATCCCCACCCTGGTGTTCTGGAGGTCACCCCCGTGCCAGCGGGCCGAGAGCTGCAGCTCCTGGTACTGGGTGGGCAGGGAGGTGGCACAGGGGACAGGCAGAGACTGACCCTGCTCTGATCCTCTCTTCACCAGGACTTGCCACACTCATCCCCTTGAGCTTCCTCCTTCTGTGTCCTTCTGCTCCTCCATCTCTCATTATCAAAGCAGCATTTTCCCAGAGAGTCTTGAAGAATCATGGAAGGTTGGAGAAGACCTTTAAGATCATGAAGTCCAACGGCCAAACCTCTCCAAGGAACTATCTGAACTCTTCTCCAAATCCACTTCATTTTACACCTTTCTCCCCTGTCCTTGCTGCTTGCTGTCTCCAGTATAACTCAGCCTTTGGGAAATGCTAAACAAAAATCTCCCTGTTTGTTTGCACCTCCTCACCCTGCTCTGGTACCAGGACTCAGCCTCAGCATGGCTCCAGTTGGTGATGTCCTCATACTGTGCCTTGACCTTGCTGATGATGCTGGTCGGGTCCAAGCTCTGGCTGCTGTCCATGGACAGCACTAGCGAGGGGTCAGAGATCTGGGTCTGCATCTGGGACAGCTGCTGGAAGTCAAACAAATTCATTTTCTGTCCCAAATGTTTTGCTGTTTGTTTGTCCTGAGCTGAGGTGTAGAAGAGAGTTGGGGAGGAGCTGCAGCACTGATGTGAGAGATGCTACTCGCTTCCAAACATTTAGAAAGATTTATTAAACCTTTTCAAAAATGCAACAGAAGACTGAATAGAGAAAATATAATGGAGCCAGGAGCAGCAGAGGATTTTCCCCACCATGTGCTCACCCACACAATGGAGGTTTCAACTTTTAACCCTTTAGCCCCTCCCAAAGTTCTGTCCCTCCACTCCTTCTTCACTGTCCAGTGGTGGAGTTCACGTCCTTAAATCTTGATTGGAGGTCAGGTGTTGCCACGGTAACAATCTGACCCTCCCAAGTGTCCCAAACCCAGGCTGTCCCCTGAGACCAATGCAAGGGGGGTAAAACACAACCATAAATCTATAAAACTTCTCTTAACATATATACATGATTTTAGCCTTTAATTGTGAGAGTCAATCATCGCAGGCTGGATCAGCCCAGCTGCACAATTCAACACCCAGAGACAACGAGCCAACCTTGCTCCTTCCACTTCTCAGGAGATGCCAACTCACCCAGGGCCCAACCAGGAAAATGCTGAACCCTCTGAGCTCCTCTTAGGCTGGATCCCAAAGAAAGTGCTCAAGTGCCAGAGCTCCCACACAGCTTCACCCTGAAACACTGAGTGGCTTTCGGGGTTACATGCAGGAACTTCTCCTCCATGGAGCAAAACATGTTCCCAGGCCATGGGAATGCCAAGGAAATCACATAAAAGCACCTCTGAAAGAGGGATTTCCAGGGCTAAGCCTTATTCCATTGCAGCCAAAGAAATTAAGTGTTCCCACCCATGGCACAGAGCCCTGTTGATATTCCAGCAAGGATGGGACTGAAAATCACCTATTTCATGTCTCCAGGAAAGATTTACCCACATTTCCTGCAGTTTTGTCACTCTGAACCCACCTCTTTCTCTGAAAAATAAATAGATGTACAGTCCAAACTGGGATTTGCCCAACAATTCCAGCAGAAAGAAATGCCCAGGTCTGTTTTTCCTGGCAGCAATTCCCCATGGAAGACACTCCTGCAAGTGATGAGAGGTGTCACTCCACGGATCTTTGGGATGGCAAAGGCTGCACAAGGATCAGGATCTGCTCCAGGTGCTCGTGGGTGACTTCCATCAGCAGCTGCTGGGGTTGGGCATTTGGAGGTGGAAGAGGAGGATTAGATTAATGTTCCTGTTTAATCGTGGAATATCCTGAGCTCGATCATCAAGTCCAACTCTTGGCCCAGCCCAGGGCAATCCCAAGGATCCCACCATGTGTTTAAGCTGAATAATGAGGAGCAAAGTGATGTTTTTTCCTCCACTTGCAGGTATGAAGAGCAAATCCCCCCCATGCCTATGCAGAGGAGGAGTTTGTTGGGCTCACAGCTCTTTCAACCAAATACAACAGTTATGCCAGGCTTTTAGGGAGAACAGCAGCCAGTGTTGTCAGTAGGAAGGTGAGGCCTCTCCCTCTCTGGAGGTCCCTCTCTAGAGGGACCTAAAGGCCAACTTTTGGGGAGATTTTAATTTAAAAGAGTAGAATCCCACCTTAAGGTGATCAACTTTAGCTGAGTGTGTTCATTCAGGATATTTGGAAGCCCCAACTGGCCCAAACCTTCCTTCTCTCTGTGTCCAGTGACATTCGTCGTCTTCCTGAGAGGAGTAAAAGGCTTGAAGACAGCAGCCCTGGGAATTTGCAACCTCATTATCTGCTGGCATTAAGCACCTTTCTTTTTCATTCCCCAAACCCTTTAAGTGCTCCAGGACACACAGATTGTGCCTCTGTGAGCAAAGCCGAGCTGAAAGCCAAGGTGGAATGCCTCCTCCAAGGGCACTGAAGAGCCTCTGTAAAGTGGTAACAGCTTTTCCTTTGCTCTTCCTCATGCCATGTCCCTTCAGGGGCTCTGTGAAATTGGGCTCCCACAACCCATCACTAAATCCCAGAGCTTTTTGGTGTTCCACATGTAGGTCAGTCGATTGCTCTGCATTTCAAAGGCATTACTTCTGTACTATTCGGGCAATATCCCAAGGAATCTGTTCCAGCCTGATGGGAAGAGAGATGCCAAGGCCTTCATTCTTCAGATTTCCAAATTTGTATTAAAAAGGCTTTTTAAAGGTTGATATTCACAGCCCCTGCTGGGTTTCCCTGTCTGTGACACACCCTCTGCCCACTTCTTGCTGCTGCTGAGTCACTCATGACCCCAGAAACAAAGGTTTGGCCTTAAAACTCCAGATCTGGGACTGCAGCCCCAAAATCCCACCAAGGGTTTGATCAGTGACTCATGTCCTCACTCTGTCTGTATTCCTCATGTTCCTGCTCTCCTCGATGTGAGGAACTGAGAGGAACCACGGGAATGACAGCAGCTCTTTGGACACAAAGACTGCAGTTGTGGAGGTGATCCCTGGAACAGGGAACCACCAAAGCCCAGGGAAGGATGACTCAGGACACTGAGGTGTCCATTGCAGTCCCAAGTTGTGGTTTTCCAAACCTCTTACCGAGCATGGGAACAATAAAGGCAGTTCTGATGGGATTCGGATGAGCTGCACCTCTCAGACTTGCAGTAACCTGAGCACTGAGTGAGGGGTCTGGTACAGCCAGTGACTGAGCTACCACCAGTTGTAACACAGCAGAGACCATCACCTCTGGAACTGCAGCAAATCCCACCGAGACCCCACCTCCCACTATGTGACACCTTCCAAAGCATTTTCCAAAGCATTTCCCAGCATTTAATCCAGGCATTTGAGGACCCAAATGCCTCTCCTGTCGAAAGATCCTAAACCCCAGGGTTTTCCCCAAGTGGGAGACCTCCCATGAATGAAGATGAGGTTTTGTGCAGCCTCAGGTCTCATCCAGCTACACACTCAGCCATGGCTGCATCAGGCACCTTTGCCACCCCAGCCAAGATAAACTGGAACATGCCCCATCGTTAGAAGTGTCCAAGGACAGGCTGGACGGGGCTTGGACTAACCTGGGATAGTGGAAGGTACCCATGGCAAGGGTGGAACAGGATGAGCCTTAAGGTCCCTCCTAACGCAAACTATTCCATGATTCCACAAGTCTGTCTGGCTAAACTCAGTCAAAACATTTCAAGTTTGGATGGGGTTTCTTAGGAGTCTACTTGACAACATTTCCAACACATGTCCCTGCTGCACTGGAGAAGCTGCAGCTTCACCCACCACCACTTCCTCCTCTGATATTAGACCCCTTCTTGGGGGTTGAGGTTTTTTCTTTCCTTTTCTTTCCTTGTTACTTGTGGAATTTTTTCTCATTGAGTTGCCAGGAAGCACCCGTGATTGGGTGCTTGAGATGGTGGGAAGGGGGAACTCCTCTGGGTTTTGGGAGTTTCTCAGGGGGAGACAGAGCTACCAAGAGAATGGGGGGCAGATAAAAACAATGGAGTTGGGGGCAGCTGCTCTCTCGCTCTTTGGCATCGGAGGAGGACAGCCAGGCTGTCACTTACTGCGAGGAGAATTCACTGGCACTACTGGAGCTCAGCCCTGAGGGACCAAGCACTGTCTGCTCATGTGCCCTGGGAATCCTGAACTTCGTGTGCTCTGGGAATCCTGAACCTTGTGTGCCCCAGGAACTGATCTGTTCGTGTGCCCCAGGAATCCTGAACCTCGTGTGCCTCAGGAATCCCAAACTTTGTATGCCCCGGGAATCCTGAACTTCGTGTGCCTTGGGAATTGATCTGTTCATGTGCCCCAGGAATCCTGAACCTCATGTACCCCAGGAATCCCAAACTTTGTGTGCCCTGGGAATCCTGAAGTTCATGTGCCCTGGGAATTGATCTGTTCATGTGCCCCAGGAATCCCAAACTTTGTGTGCCCTGGGAATTGATCTGTTCATGTGCCTCAGGAATCCTGAACCTCGTGTACCCCAGGAATCCCGAACTTTGTGTGCACCAGGAATCATGAACTTTGTGTGCCCTGGGAATCATGAACCTCGTGTGCCTTCAGAATCCCAAACTTCACGTGCCCCAGGAATCCTGAACCTCATGTGCCCTGGGAATTGATCTGTTTGTGTGCTCTGGGAATCCCGAACTTCGTGTGCCCTGGGAATCCCGAACTTCGTGTGCCCCGGGAATCCTGAACTTCGTGTGTCCCAGGAATTGACCTGTTAGTGTGCCCCAGGAATCCTGAATTTCCTGTGCCCTGGGAATCCTGAACCTCGTGTGCCTCAGGAATTGATCTGTGCGTGTGCCCTGAGAATCCCAAACTTTGTGTGCCCCAGGAACCCTGAACTCTGCCTCTCTCTCCCTGCTGGGAGCTGCGCTGCCGCTGTCCCGTCCCCGCTGTTTTCTCGGGTACTACTCTGCATTTTCCCCACGCTGTAACTCACACCCTGCTGCCTTTCCACCATGTCCCCACAGTTCCACCTCCCACAAAATTTCTGGTGCATCTCCCCCACCAGTCCCAGATTTTTGCTCACTCCTGCCGCCTGTGACAGTAACTGCACCACTCCTGCAGTCAACGGGTTACGGTTCTGCTTGTTACGGGTGTTACGGGTCCCTGGTTCTGCTTGTTTTTAATGCCATAGTTGTTGTTGTTTTGTTTGCCTTGTTATACATCCTAGTAAAGAACTGTTATTCCTATTCCCATATCTTTGCCTGAGAGCCCCCTAATTTCAAAATTATAATAATTTGGAGGGAGGGGATTTACATTCTCCATTCCAAGGGAGGCTTTTCTACCTTCCCTAGCAGACACCTGTCTTGTAAACCAGGACACCCCTGCAGACTCCTCCACCCACCACCCCTCCCTCAGATTCCTGCCCCAGAGCACTCCCAGGCCTGGCTGTGTTGGTTGGCTCATCCAAAGCAGAAGGAATTCCCAATTTCCACAGAAAACATGAAGAAAGGAGCTGCAGCCAGAGAGCTCCAAAAGACAACCAAAGTCTGGAGCAACACAAGGATTGAGGACAGCTGTGAGGTTAACTCAGGCTCTTCTCCTGCCCAGATCCCCTGAGAATGTCCAAGAGCCCCGGAGCCAGAGCATCCAAGAGCTCCCAAATACCTCCCACAAAGCTGGGGACTGTGGCTCTAATCCCAACCAACGACAGGACAGGGAAGAGGAAAGAAATACAAAAAAAATGGAACAAACCCAAAGCTTTCATCTGAAATATCCATCTTTTCCCTACAGAACACAGGGACATGGCTCCAACCTTCTGGTCCTCCCAGGGATCCAACATACGCAGGAGCAGCAGGAAGAACCCAATCCCAACACCACGAGGGCACAATGTAAGAGGGGAAAGCCCTGCCCCAAACCAGGTGGGACCAACCTTCAAGTGAGGGACGAGGAGATGCTGCTTTTCCAGTGAGTGTCTAGAAAAAGCCACCACATTCCAGGCATTGGCTTCAGTTTAAACTAATCAGCAATTTCCTCAAATTAATGAATGTGTGGGAAAACACCCAGATCAGCAACCTGCAGGAAAATCACCTTGAGAAATAGATTTGGCTCTGCAGATGTTTCCTGGCATTGAAATGCAGCGTTCTACCTTTTTCTAGGTAGAACCAACAACAAAATGGTCATTTACCCTTAACCTGCCAGCCAAACTTCATTAATTCCCAGTAAATTCCCATTTATTGCTGAGAGTTTTATTAACCAGCAGGTTGAGTCACTCTTTCCTTCAAATTTCTAGCTTGAAAGCAGAGAGACTACCAAAAAATTAGGATCTCCTTGGATAAAAAGGATTTTACACCTTTGAAGTCTCAATTTCAGTTCACCCAATCAATAAAAAAGGGGAATTTTCATCTGAAAATAATTCACCGGACCGAATTCCCTAACTTTTTTTGTCCTTACACAAGGCCTGACTATGGCCCAGTGACTTTAAATCATTCCTCAAACCTGAATAGGACAGACCAGGTGCCGCTCTGGCTGCCAAGCACAAGAAATGTTAATTAGTCCCCATTCTTCACATCACAAGCATTTTGTGGAAGTTTCATGCAGCCTCACCCTGTGTTCCACACAAATGAAAGGAAAAGGTGCTCTGCAGAGGGAACTGCACCCAGGAATCTGCTTCCAGCACCAGCTCCTGTCCCAGCACTTACCATGTCCTGCTGCTCCTACTGCCTCGGCTGCGGCCGTGCTGAAGGGAATTTTGTCTCTTCCTCCGTAGCTCTTCCCAGGAACTGGTGTGGTTTCAGCACTGCCCTGTGTCCCTGGGGTGCTCTGGGCTGCTCCAGCAGCAGAAACTGTGATGGTTTCATGGTCAGGGCCCAGAAGGGTTGGTGGAAGTTGTCCTGCAAGACGTGGCACAGCTTTGGTGCAGCCAAAGCAGGGTTTGGCTACAGCGGTGCCAACTTTGGTTCCAGGCTGGGCAGAGCCTCCTAGCCCTGCACCATCGCCCCCATCACCATCACCCTGCGAGCCATCACACCCTGAACCATCACCCCCTGCACTATCACCCCCATCATAATCACCCCCTGCACCATCAGCCCCTGAACCATCACACTCTGAACTGTGGAGACAGATGGGCATGCCAGACCTCTCCTTTGGGGAGATGTCTCTTGAATGAGCTGTGATAAGATCATCTCAACCCTCCTGGACTGAGAAATCCTCTTGGTCATGGGGAGTTCCCAGCATGCTTTGGAGCCCCATGCAGATTCTTTGGTTTTTCCCCATTTGTACCACTCCTGCTTTTCCCCATTAGACCTCTGCTTCTGCCCTGTTCAGGAGGGAGCTGCCATCCCTGGCCTCGTTTGCAGGGTGGTAGAATAAAGGAACTCTGTGGATAACCACAGGTTGCTCCTGTCTCTTTGTCCCTGTGTTGGCCTGGGGACACCTCGCAAGGCAGAGCTGAATCACTGCTAAGAGCTGAGCTGGCTGCCCCTTGCTGAGGCTGCCCGGTGGCTGAAGGACTGCCTGACACCCCTGGAAAGTTGTCTCCTGTGGGACTTCTCTCTGGGGAGGTTGCAGTGTCTGGGTCAAGCAATCAGACCCGTGACCAGCTGTCACAAGGCTGAACCACCACGCCCATCACCACCACCCCTATGACCACCATCCCCTGAAGCATCATCCCTGAACCATCACCATCACCCCCTGAACCATCACCCCCTGAACCATCACCCCCTGAACCATCATCCCCTGAACCATCACATCCTGAACCATCACCATCACCCCCATCACCATCACACCCTGCACCACCACTTCCATCACCACCACCCCCTGAATCATCACCCCCTGAACTATCACCCCCACCACCATCAAACCCTGAACCATCACATCCTGAACCATAACAACCATCACCCCCATCACCACACCCCCATCACCACACCCCCATCACCATCACCCCCATCACCACACCCCCATCACCACACCCCCATCACCACACCCCCATCACCATCGTCCCATCACCACCACCCCCATCACCATCGTCCCATCACCACCACCCCCATCACCATCGTCCCATCACCACCCCAGAGCTGCTGCTCTGCCCAGAGTTCCATCCCAGTGTGCAGATGGTGAAGTACCAAGAGAAGGAGCAGCTCAAGACCCTCAACAACAAATTCTCTTTACTCACTGACCAGGTAGGCTGAGAACCTCCCCCAGCTCCAGTTCCCAGGAGCCCAAGGGAGGTGTTGGGCATGGACAGGGCATGGATAGGGCATGGAGAGGGCATGGAAAGGGCACGGAATCCTGTCAGGACAACTCATAAGAGACATCAAGGGAACTTGCACAAGCTGTCAGGGGACAATCTTAGGATTTATGAGGCCTCAGTGTCCAGGCACTGCTGCTCTGACCTCTGGGCCTGACTGGGGCAGAGAACAAGCTAAAACCAGTTCCAGCTGCCCTCCAGTCCCCTCTCAGGCCTCTCTGCACAGCCCACATTTGTTGCAGAGCTGGTTTTGAGAATGTCTTTGCTTTTTTGTGCATTTCCACACGGGTGCCCCTAAACAAAAGCTGCTGGATTGGGAAACTCTGCCAGGTGTGCCAAGAGCAGGAACATATCCCACTGCCAGGGCATCAGCACTTTGCCGTGGGATACCTGGGAAAAACCCACAGGGATCATCCAGTCCAACTCCTGGCACTGCACAGAGTCCTCAGAATCCCACCTCATGCCCAAGGGCATTGTCCAAACATTCCTGGAGCTCTGGCAGCCTTGGGGCTGTGACCATTCCCTGGGGAGCCTGTTCAGAGCCCCACCATCCTCTGGGGAAGAGCTTTTCCTGAGATCCAGCTTGACCCTCCACTGGCACAGCTCCAGCCATTCCCTGCGTCCTGTCCCTGGTCCCCAGAGCAGAGATTGGAGCTGTCCCTCGGGATGAAGCTGCAGCCCCTGAGGAGTCTCATCTCAGTTTCATTTTCCCCAGCCAGACAAAACAAATGACCTCAGCTGCTCCTCATGGGGGCCCTCCAGACCCTTCACCACCATCGTCACAATCCTCATCCCATTTCCCATCTTCCTTTCTGGGATTCAGGTTTGGATCCTGGAGCAGCAGAAGAAGGTGCTGGAGACCAAGTGGAGCTTCCTGCAGAGTCACAGAGCAGCAGCAAGGCCGTGCTCACCGCGTTTATCTGGAATTTGAGGGAGAAACTGGGAGCCCTCAGCAGCAGCAGAGCCCAGTTACAAACAGGCCTGGGAGCAGCAAAGCAGGGTTGGGAAACCAACGGGAAAATGTGAGTAAAAACCAGAGAAATGCAACTTCAGAGCTCAAAATGTTGCTTGAAATTTGTGAACAGGCAGAAACACTGGACTTTTTGGGGTAGCAAATGGTTCCCAGAAAACTCGTAGGTGAAGATTAAATAGATTCTCCTCCAGTAGATCCCCATGGTGGAGGTGAAGAAGATGGAAAGATCTCAGTACAGAAAATAACATCCACATTTACAGACACATGGACAAAGCAGAATATCCCTCTTCCACATTTTCTTTCCCTCCTTCCTGACTCAGAAATTCAGATTTCCAAGTGTTCAGCAGCTATTTAAGGTCACACAAAAGCAGTTCTGCAGCAGAAACCTCTCTGAAAACACATTTGTTTTCCCACGGGCTACAAAACAAGAGTAAGGTATCCCAAAACACTGTCTGGGGAGAGGGAAAGAAATCAGAGTTTCATTTGTTTCACTTGTGGCCTGAAGAAACTCAAAGAATGAGGGAATTGTGCTGAACTCCAGCAAAACCTCCCATTTTCCCACACAGGTCCAGGGATGAGCAGAGCCTGCAGACACATGCCCAGGAGGAGCTACTTGTCCTAAGGAAGGTGAGAAAGGCACTCACCAGCTGAACTTTCCCCATCTGGTTTGGGTTTTTGGGTGGTTGTGGTAGCTTCTTTCCCCAGGGCAGCACAGGAAACAAGTACAAGCAGAAGCTGGGTTTGCTCAAACTCCAGTCAGACCCCAGATCCCAGAGCAGAGCACGTCATCGCACTGACCCTGAGGGCAGGCCCAAGTCTGCTCTCCCTCCTCAGATTCCTCTATCCATCCCCAAAGCATCTCCAGAACACAGAGAGAGCTCTCTTGGCCAAAGCCGAGCTGGAAGCCAAGGTGGAAGGGCTGAAAGAAGAGGGTGGATACCAAGCTGGATATCAGGAAAGGTTCTTCCCCAGAGGGTGGTTGGGCTCTGAACAGGCTCCCCAGGGAATGGTCACAGCCCCAAGGCTGCCAGAGCTCCAGGAATGTTTGGACAATGCCCTTGGGCACAGGGTGGGATTTTGAGGAGCCTGTGCAGTGCCAGGGTATCGCCGACCAGGGTCTCTGTACAAATCACAAACGGGACAGGACTGCTGAGGAACTGCCTTGAGCTGTTTTATTTTCCAGCATCACTTCTCATTACATGGTGATGACAATGGGAAGCTGCCAGCAGCTCACGTCCCCAGCAGGAGACAAACAACTTAATGTTACAACTCACTTTATAAGCTTTTTGACCAATCACACAAAGCAAAAGCACATTGACAGTAGTTCTATCCAATCACTGTAAGTGCACGTACCTTTGGTTAAAACAATGCCTGCTTATTTCAAATACAATACCTGCTTGTAAGCAATAAAACACAATGCACAGAGCTCCATTATTAAGCTTCAACCTTCCTAATATCTCGCTAGATAAACTTTTCTGTAGCTTGGGGAGTTATTCTAGACAAGCGTTAATACACAGATCGTTGTTCTATTTGCCCTTACTTTCTACTTTTTACATAATTTTTCTGCTGACGTATCTCATGGCCACTGCTTAGCTCCAATCACAGTTCTGCTGTCTCTGAGCCTGCCTTCTGCAGCTTCCCCAAACCCCTCACCAGGGGTTGGACTGGATGATCCCTGTGGGTTTTTTCCCAGGTATCCCATGGCAAAGTGCTGATGCCCTGGATGTGTTCCTGCTCTTGGCCCATCCGGCAGAGTTTCCCAATTCTTGAGAACGTTCTACAGAGAGGTTAGAGGCTTCCCCAGGGCTGCAGCAGTAATTCCCATTTCCCAGCTGGATTTAGAAGCTGGTTATCCTGGGGGAGCAGGGCGTGGCCCAGGGCTCACGGTGTTTCATTGTGAAATGGTCACCATAAAGGGGACCCAGCTGGACACCGGGAGTGGCACCAGTCTGGGGCTGCACTGGGAGCACAGCAGGCACAGGCCCTGTCCCCACCAGAGCTCCACTGGCTGCAGGCCCCAGACACTTCTGCGAGGGTCAGCAGCCCAACCCCACACCTGGATGGAGCCATCGAGGGAGTCAGGGCTCGGCACAGGGACATTGTCTGCAGGAGCTGGGCACGAGCCCAGGCCTGGCGGCAAAACAAAGTGAGAGCACCTGGAAAGGGTGGGGTGGGACCCAGCTCTCTTCAGGCCAACTTCAACCCCACAGAAACACCCCCCACCTCCCTGATCTGCTCTGGTTTAACTCAAGATGTGTTTGGGGATATGCAACGACACCTTTTGAGCTGTCTATGGGACATGGAACAGCCTTAAGTAGAGGAAGATTTAGATAGGATATTGGGATGAAATTCCTTCCTGTGAGGGTGGGGGGGGACTGGAATGGATTTCCCAGAGCAGCTGTGGCTGCCCCTGGATCCCTGGAAGTGCCCAAGGCCAGGTTGGACAGGGCTTGGAGCACCTGGGACAGTGGGAGGTGTCCCTGCCATGGCACGGGTGGGACAGGATGAGCTTCCAACACAAACCATTCCATGGCTGTGATTTTAGCTGGAGGAGATGAGAGTCACTGCAGGCAGCAACCTGGGGCAGCTGGGCTGGTCCAGATGGTCCAGAGACTGGAGGGGGAAATCAGGATCACCAGGGGTGGGTGAGAAATTGTGAGCACCAAGGACCAAGTGAGAAGTTGGGAACACAATGGGCCAGGTGAGCACAGCCACGTGGGAATTTCTGCAGGGAGGGCAGACTTGCTGCTCCTGAGAATTCCACAGCCACCTTTCCTGATACTGGAGCAATTTGTAATCCAGGAGGAAGAAGGGCTAAAATCCCACTCTTCCCTCCCATTAAAACCAGATTCCATCTCAGTCCTGAGCTCAAACCATGACTCTGAACAAACTCCCCCCCATCCCTCTGCCCAGACTCCAGGCTGGCAAAATCCAGCCAGGACTGAGCTGTGCAGGCAGCAAACCCCAAACCCTGCCCCCAGAGCCAGGGCAGGCTCCAGACCTGCAGGAAGGCGATTCCTGCGTATTTTCCAGAGCTCCTGAGCACCCAGGGCAGCACAAAGAACTTGGCTGAGACTGGACATGCAGCTAAAAGGGAAACTTTAATAAACGACTCATGAAAGACATAAAAAGCATAAAAATCCAACCCAAACCCCAATGCCAGGACAGGGCTGAACATCAGCACAAAAACTGGGAGCAGGTCCTTGGAGTTAGGTCCCTAAAAACTCTTCCTACTGCAGTAACAACAACTTCCCTGGTATGTTGAAGACCCATTTTGGCAGGAACGAGGAGTTTTTGGAATAGGGCATCAACTGAACCTTTACTGCAGGAGACTCCAGATATCACTAAATTCCCCTAAATAGGGAGTGGTAAACAGAGACACCCAAAAATAGAGAATTTTTCTCCCAATTCAGTGGGACACATGGAATTTGAAGTAGCTTTAGATCCCTCAAGCTTTGGGCTTCATTTGCAGAGAGAGAAAGGGTTTAGGAGGTTCTTGAGGAGTTATTTTGCTACAAGGAGCCTGAAATCACTTTGTCAGTGCTGCCTTTGGTCAGAAACAGCTTCGGTCACAGGAGAATGTTGAAATCCAACCCTGAGCCCATTTCCAAAGAAAATAAGGGGAGACCCAAGCCTGTTTTCTTCCTGGTATATTTAAAAAACCCAACCCAGGGTGAGCCCTCGGCAGGGGCTGAGGAGCCTGAGGGATTGGAGTCTTCCAAATCCTGTTAGAAGGGATTTAGAATCTTCTGGTCTTTTGCAGAAGCACAGCAGAAATGTGGGATTTGCCTTTCCAAGGGTGAAACCCAGCCCGGAGCAGGGGGTACCAAGCACAAGGGTAACAGCAGGGATACCCCACCTGCATCCCGGGGTAAATTTCACCCCACAGGCTTGATCCTGCTCCCAGAGGAATGGCTGAACTCCAAGAGTGCAGGATCAAGCCCCGGCACGGCAGGGGCAGAGCCTCAGCACTGCAGGCATTTTGCAGCCAATTCATCCTGCAAAAGGCTCCAAGACTTTTCTTTCCACAGTTTCCCTCAGGTGCTGGGAATGCCGAGCTCCATTCTTGGAGTTACTTCCTGACGCTCCTCCGGCTGGACGAGGTGGTGGTGATGGTGTAGGACTTGGAAGAGCCCCCAGAGGAGAAGCCGAGGGCTCCGCTGCCCATTCCTGATCCCAGGCTGAGGCCTCCTCCGATCCCTGCTCCCAGGAACCCGCTGGAGCTGGAATATCCGCCCCCGCCGCTGGAGCTGACCACGGCTGCGTGGGAGAGGAGCAACGTGAGCACCTGGAACCCCCACCCAGCACCCTCAGGAAAGGCTCCCATGGGATCATGGAATGGGTTGGGTGGGTGGGAAGAACATTAAATCCCATCCAGCACCCCCCCTGCCATGGCAGGGACACCTCCCACTGTCCCAGGCTGCTCCAAGCCCTGTCCAGCCTGGCCTTGGGCACTGCCAGGGATCAGGGGCATCTTCTTGGAAATCCATTCCAGGGCTTCCCCACCCTCACAGGTGGGGAATATCCCAATATTCCCAACTAAATCCCATTCCATCTATTCCCTTCCCAATATCCCATCTAAACCTCCCCTTTTTCAGTTTAAAGTCTTTCCTTCTTGTCACTCCAACACCCAACCTGGCTCAGGATCCCCTGAGCTTGGAGCCCTCAGGGAGAACCCCTAGAAAATCCATGGAGAATCCCATTTCACAAACACACTCAGCTCATCTCCTGGTGCCCCAAAGCTGTAGGAATGTGGTTCCCCAATTCCCAGCAGGAATTAAGTGGCTGAAAATCAGAACCACTGGTTTGGAGCATCCCTGAGAGAGCAGCTCCTGCCCAAGGTCCAGGCCAGGTGAGGATCCAACACTTCCCAAACTGGAAAAACGCCCTCTGCCATCACCTGTGCACTAATTCCCAACCCAGGGAATGCATTTCCCATTAGTGCTTTTCTATCCACACAAAAATGGGAGGAAAGGAAGATCACTGCTGCCCCCAAGTCCAATTTCATCTGGGTGAGTTGGAGCTGAGCTTGGGATGGAGCCCCAGCACCACCCCCAGCCTCAGGGTGCTCCCACTAAGGAGGGGCTGAACTGGGTGCACTGGGACACTCTGGGCCCCCTTTTCCATGGGTTTAGAGTGAGGTGGAACCACAAGAAACAACAAAATCCACTCACAGATGTTGACGTTGCCAACTCCATCGCCAGCCAACCTGAAAAGACAAAGGCAAGGGGAGGGATTAAACTCAGCTTTCCTTGGTCCTGGGCTCGAGGAGGAGGAGGACAGAGGCAGGGAGTTACTACTCCAGCTGTACCTGATCCAGGGAGGATCCCTGGGCCCTCCAGGGATCCCTTTGTTCCAGCCCTGCCTTTCCCAGCTCTGTCATCACCATTGGGGGGAGGACAGAGCACAGAGGTTCTGTCCTAATCCCACAGGGATTTCCACTTGGAAATGTTCTGCCACAGCATCAAACTTGATGGAAACCAATTTTTTCCTTCTTTGCTTATTTTCCCCAGGTTTTTTTTTCCCCCAGAATCTGCCAGTTTGGCTCTTCAGCCAAAGCATTTCCAGGACCAGAACTCAGTTTTTCAAAGGTTTCCTTGTCTGCATTTCCTTGTGGAAATCAGAGTTGGGCTCTCACAGTGTTCCCAGACAAAGGGAGCAAAGGGCTCCCAGGACCCTTCCCAGAGGGAACCCAGGGAATCTTTGCTCACCAATCCCCCCACGTGTCCTCACCTGCTCTCCTCGCCCTCCAGCAGCTTCCTGTAGGTCGCGATCTCAATGTCCAGGGCCAGTTTGACGTTCATGAGCTCCTGGTACTCCCGGAGCTGCCGGGCCATGTCAGCCTTGGCTTTCTGCAGAGCAGCCTCCAGCTCCTCCAGCTTGGCCCTGGCGTCCTTGAGGGCCATCTCCCCACGCTCCTCAGCCTCAGCCACGGCCGCCTCCAGCTTCGCTCGCTGCAGGGACAGAGCGGCCACATCAGGGGGCTCCTGATCCCTGGAGGAGGATCCTGGGCTCCAAACCTCGGGCTCTGCTGCCCAGACCCCCTTTGTGGATCTGGAGCTCAATTGGACCCCTGGGACTTCATCCCTACCCTGGGTTTCTTGGGCACTGGATGGAGATGGAAACTCATCTCCTTCCAAGGTCTCCCAGAAGAAGGCTGAGTTTCTCTCCACTGGCTATACTTTTTTCAGGTGATCCTCAGCTTCCCAGTCCCCCACATCCCAGAGATCCCTTGGGGCTCAGGAAAGCTCAGGTTTTCTCTGCTAATTTTCCCCAGATTTTTCAGAGCTGGGCAGGCTCTGGCTGAGGTGTGGGCAGGACTGGAGCACACCTGGAGCTACCAAACACCCAGACCCACCCCAAGACCAGCCCTGTGGGGCCCCAGAGAACCCCCAGCTGTGCCCCCACAGCTCCCAAACCCCCATGTTTGGCACAAAGGGCTCACAAGAGGCTTTGTGCTCCCATCCTTTGTCCAAGGGAGCCCCACCAGAACAGCTCTTGGCTGGTGCCAGAGCCTCCCTACCCTGAAACCAAATAATCCGGGATGAATCACCAGGTTTATCTGGAGCCTTGGGAGCTCCAGGCCAGGCCTAAGTCACGGCACTGATAAAGTGATAAGAGCCAGTGAAAGCAAACAGAGCTCCCCAAATCTCTGTGAGTGTGCCCAAACATGGTGTTCCCTGCTGTGAAAGGGAGTGGACAATGATCCCAGCAACAGGAGGCCACGAGGGTTGTGTGGGGGCCTCTCTGTGTCCCAGGGGCGATTTCCACTCGTCCTCTCTCAAATCCACCTTCCTGGCAGGATCACCCTGCTCCCAACGCTCCCCCTCCCCCTGCAGAACTAAAATCTTCCAGGATGAGCAGTGCAGCCCCCCCAGAATGATTCTTACAGACCATGGAATTGTGAAGGTTGGAAAAGATCTCCAAAATCACAAAGTTCAAGGGGTTGTGTGACACCCAGACCCCTGAAACATCCTTAACATCACAGAATGTTAGGAGAGAGCTAACATTCCCTCCCATCCAGAGCTGGAAGGGACCCACAAGGACCATCATGGCTCAGCACATGACAACCCTAAAAATCCCACTAACCCTGAAATTCAACACTTGAGAGTGTTGCCCAAAGGTTCCTGGAGCTCTGGCAGCCTTGGGGCTGTGACCATTCCCTGGGGAGCCCCTGTCCAGTGCCAGACATCCTCTGGGGGAAGAAGCTTTTCCCAATATCCAAACTGACCCTCCCCAGACCCAGCTCCAGCCGCTCCCTCAATGCTGTCCCCAGTCCCCAGAGGGATCAGAGCCAGATCCCAGCTCCCAGGCCAGAGAAGGACAGGAGAGGGGCAGCTCCTCACCTGGGCCTTGGCACTCTCGATCTCCCCCTGGATCCTCTGGATGACCCTGTTGATCTCGGTGATCTCATTCTTGGTGTTCCTCAGGTCGTCCCCATGTTTCCCGGCTGTCACCTGCAGTGCCTCATACTGGGACAGAGCAGTGGGACACACGAGTGATGGGATGAGGATGGCAGGGAATGAGCAGGATAGAGCCCCCCCCCCCCAATGGCACAGGGGATACAGGTACTGACAGAGCTAGAGATTGTGGAATCTTGGAATGGTTTGGCTTGGAAGGGACACTAAAGCCCATTCAGTGCCATGGGCAGGGACACCTTCCACTGTGCCAGGGCACTCCAAGCCCCATCCAACCTGGCCTGGGACACTTCCAGGGATGGGGCAGCCACAGCTGCTCTGGGAAATCCATTCCAGGGCTCCCCCACCCTCACAGGGAGGAATTCCTTCCCAATATCCCACCTATCCCCACCCTTTTGCACAGGGAAGCCATTCCCTGTGTCCCATCACTTCAGGCCCTCTCCAGCTCTCCTGAGCCCCTTTGGGCACTGGAAGGGCTCCAAGGTGTCCCTGGTTCCTCCTCCCCTCGCAGAGCTCACCTTGCTCTGGTACCAGGACTCGGCCTCGGCGCGGCTGCGGTTGGCGATCTCCTCGTACTGCGCCTTCACCTCGGCGATGATGCTGTCCAGGTCCAGGTTCCGGCTGTTGTCCATGGACAGCACCACCGAGGTGTCGGAGATCTGGGCCTGCAGCTCGTTCAGCTCCTGCAGGAAAACCAAGCCCGTTCATCAGCAAGGTTTCAGGGACCCTCTTTTAAAAGCCAATTAAAGAGAGAATCCAAGGAGAGAAGGGAAAGGGAGGCAGGTAAGAATTCCATCAAAATAATTATTAATGAGGAGGGAAGCAACCTTGCAAAGCACAGAGCAAGAAGCAACAGCAGAGCTGGAGCTGTTTATCCCTACTTTGGCAGCAGGGCTGTTTATCCCACTGTTATCCCATTCCTTAGACAACAACCCAGCTAGCTGCAGAACCTGCAGGGGCCAAATTTCAGCACCTCTCTCAAGGATTTGTGTCCAGCTCAGGTAATCCCTGCTCTTGCAAACAATGGGGAGGAGGAAGGAGCCTGGAACAAGCAGCTTTCCTTCATTCCTGTCACACAGCACCACCTCCCCCAGGGAGTCGTTTTCCTTGTTTTCATTCAAACAGCATCCCAAATACAACGTCTGCAATCCATCCATCCCGCATCCCACACAAGGAGAAATCCGTGTGACAATCCACAGAACTCAGAGGAATCACTTCACTTGCAGGCACAGTTTTGCTTATGGAAGGAAAGACTCCATGAATCCATCACCTTCCCCATGTTCATTTTCCCAGCCAGCATTCCCTGTTCTCCCGCTCTGAAGGAGCAGAAGGATCCTCACCGCCTCATGGAAAGCCCTCAGGAAGTTGATCTCATCTGTCAGAGCATCCACCTTGGCCTCCAGCTCCACTTTGTTCATGTAGGCAGCATCCACATCCTGGAAAAACGAGGAATAAACCATGGAGATTGTGGAGCTTTGATGTCTGAGCCCACCCAGCCTCTGGTGGCTTCCAAAGGAGTTCCCCAAAGCAGCTCCAGGTGTCCCAGTGGCACCCCAGGGCCTACAAATCATCTCCCAGGGCACTGAGTGCTGCTGGAGTGCAGATCCTGAGAGTCCTGGGGATCCCTTGGATCCCTGTTTGCAAGGTCAGCGTCAGGTTGGATACAGAGACCTCAGGAAAGATCCCAAAGAAAGACCTGGCATCATCTCCAATACCCCTGGGACCTGACACCTCTCCCCTGCATGTGTGGAGACCTCTCAAGGCCTCCCCTGAGCTGCCTTTGGCTGGAATTCTGCCCCTCAGAGCTTCATCAGAGCTGGAGTAAACTGTGAGTAGGGCAAAGAGTAAACTGTGAGTAGGGGCAAACACAGGGAAGGGCTGCCCACACTGATGATCAGTCCCAGGGAAGAGCCGTGCCTGCCCCATGCCTGGAAGTGTCCAGAGCTGGATGGGGCTTGGAGCACCCTGGGCCCATGGGAGGTGTCCCTGCCCATGGCAGGGGCAGGAATGGGATGGATTTTAAGGTCCCTTCCCACCCAACCCATGTGAGGATTCCCTGACCCACGATGATATTCACCTTCTTGAGCACCACGAACTCATTCTCGGCCGCCGTGCGCTTGTTGATCTCATCTTCGTACCTGCCAAAAAAAAGGGATTTCTGTGAAGTTAGAGCCTGGATAAAAGGAAAAACATCCCCGTGAAAGGTTGTCCCAGTCTCTTCTCTATCCCTTCATTTCTTGGGAGCCAGCCCAGCACTTCCCCAGGGCTGGTGCACCAGCGGTGTCTGCTCTGGATGAGCTGCTCCATCACCACCACCTGAAACCGTCCCCTCCCGGCTCCCCCATAATCCTTAAAATTCCCTGTGCTCCGGAAGATTCCTGCTCCTCCTTTGGGGAGGGCCCAGGCTGTGCCCCCACTTTGTCACCAACCCTTCAGGGAGCAAATTCAAAGCAGGAGAGACACAAACAGATCCCACAAACCCCTCTGGGCTGATCCCAGCACTTGCTGGAGCTGCTTCCACACTGCACTTCCCTACTCCAGACTGCTGGCAACACTTTGCAGGTGTTGAACACGTGGCACTGTTCTGGGAAGAACCAAAGGTAATTAATTACCCTCATTCTCCTCCAAAGCCTCACCAAATTCCAGCCTTGGTGACTGCTGTTCTTCAGGTGTTCACCCTCAGATGAGGGGCTCACCTGGAAATCCCCAGGGGTTCTCCTAAAGGTCTCCAGCAGATAAAAATCCCTCTCCACAGATTTTAACAGGACCACCACTGATTTGCAAACCTGGATCTTGGAGCCCACCTGGACCTGTCTGTGCACTCCCAACCTGCTCAAACATCCAGCCCCAACCTGCTCTGGGCATCTGGGAATCCTGAAAGCCATCCAAGGAACAGAGCAGGAAGCACTTTGGCTGTTTGGGAACTGTTGCCAGGTTAAGGCTCTTTATTTACATGGGCCCTGCATGGCCAGAGCTGGAATTTGCCTTCCAAAGCAGGAGCTGCTTCACCTGCCCAGCCTCCCCCTCCTGCTCCGACCTGGAATGGTGCCCATCCACACCAGGATCAATGGACGTTGCCCCTCTGGAGGTCACTGAGCTGCCAGTACAATTCCAGAGGAATAAATCCTGGGAAGTGACGCAGAGGCACCACCTCTGCACACCAGGGATCAGCAGGGAAAGGTATAAAAACAGTGAATTCCTCCAGAATGGATCACCAAATTCCTCCTCTCCTTGGGGCAGCTCCACCAAGCTGGTCAATGAGCTGGTAAAGCATGGAATCTTGGGATGATTTGGGTTTGTAGAGACCATAAAGCCCATCCCATTCCCACCCCTGCCACAACAGGGACACCTTCTGCTATCCCAGGCTGCTCCAAGCCCTGTCCAACCTGGCCTTGGGCACTGCCAGGGATGGGGCAGCCACAGCTGCTCTGGGAAATCCATTCCAGGGCCTGCCCACCCCCACAGGGAGGAATTTCTCCCTAAATTGTTCAATATTGTCCCAACACCCCTCTGAAAGCCCAGGACACTCCTTGGAAGCAAGCCCTATGTGCAGCATGGCATGGCCCCAGTGAGTTAGGGGCTGGTGTCATCCCTGGAGCCTTTCCTCCTCTAAATATCACCTGGGAATTCCTGTGGAAACCAAACCGATGGAAAAAAAGGCCACAGGCCCCCCCAGAGCACATCATGGTTTAGGTTTTCCATCTTTTTCCATCTATAATTGAGATTTTCTCCATATAAACGGGGAGCAGCAGGTGCTGCACTCCAGTTACTGCATCCTCACTCCCTCAGCTCCTAATTCCTGCTTCCCTTCCATTAGCACACAGAGGGTTTGGCTTTCCATGGATCTGTAGCCTAAAGGAATAAATCCATGAGAATAGGACTGAATCCATGGGAAATATAAGTAAACTTTGGGGTTTAATCCCTCTGGCTTCAAACCAGCTCCTTGCAGAGATTCCAAGGCTGACTGTGGATGGAATAACCAGGCAGGGCTGGGGGCAGCATCATTCCCAAGCAGCTCTTCGGGAATCTCTGGGTATTGACCCTCCCTAAACACACCCTGGGGATTATCAGCTCTGTTTGTTTGCAGTTCCTGCCTGATCCAGTTTGCCAGCTCCGTCCTATTCTTCCCCTTTCAGAGGCATTTCCTGGCTGGGCTGGGCTGGGACAAAGGCCACCTTTCTTCTGGGGCTCCTCCCAGGTGACACTGAAAAGTCACTGAAGAATTGCAGGGCAGCTGTTCCGTTCCCTGCCCAGGGAATCAGCTGGGAGCTCCTGGGGCTCCAGCCACCCCAAAGAGCCACTTCTGACCCTGAGGAGGCCCCAAAGCACCACCTCCAACCCAGGGAGACCCCAGAATGTCACCTTCAGCCCTGAGGAGGCCCCAAAATGCCACTTCCAAGCCTGAGGAGGCCCCAGAGCAAAGCCAAGAGGATGCAGGCACCAGCCCATGTAGGAACAAGGTGCCAGAAACAGCGAACAAAAAGAATCCAGGAAGCTTTCCTAGACTAAACACCTCATTCCAGGCCAGAAAACATCTCCCTGGAGGAGAGTCAGGGACATCCGTGCCCAGCTAAACACCTGGACTGAACACCTCATTCCAGGCCAGAAAACATCTCCCCCCTGGCAGGAGAGCCGGGGACATCCGTGCCCAGCCATTGGCCCAGCCAGCAGCTCCACCACCCCGTTAGGGGAACACCGATACTTTACTTGGTCTTGAAGTCCTCCACGAGGTCCTGCATGTTCTTGAGCTCTCCCTCGAGGCGCCCCTTGTCGGCCAGGAGCCCGTCCAGCTGCCGCCGCAGGTTGCTGATGTAGGTCTCGAACATGGGAGCGATGTTGCTCCGCGTCGTCTTCTGCTCCTGGAGTAGGCTCCACTTGGTCTCCAGCATCTTGTTCTGCTGCTCCAGGAACCGCACCTGGGAGGGAGCACAGGGGTCATTTGGGATGGTGGGAGAGAGGGGAGCTGACGCTGCAGGGGATGGAAGGGCTGGGCTGCAGGTGGGAATCCCAGCCCAGGAATTTGGGTGGTGATGGGAAGCACCAGAGGAGGGTCATGGAGACCATGCTGAGGAGCTTGGCTGCTCTGGGACCTGGTTTGTGACTTTGAGGCTTTGGAGGAATTAAAGAAAAGCAGATTCTGCTGGGCTGACACTTGACAGAAACCTGACCCAGACATCAAACCCTCCAATTGCTCCAACTCCAGGGCTGGATTCCTCACATTTCGGGGATTCCAGAGCGGGATTTACACAAGGTTGGTTAGTGCAAGAGAGCCAAGATGTGCAGGGCAGCATAAACATCCAGGGCAGGTTCTGGTTCCATCTGCTCTCCTGGGACAACTCCCTCCAGGAGCCTCTCCCTCCCCACATTTGGGCAATCCCAGGTAAATCAGGGCTGCAAAGGCAGCCTGAACAAGGCGACCTGTTCCCTTGGCAATGGCAGCAGGGCTTTATTACACGGAATAATAAGAATTATTTGATTGCAGTGGGCAAAACCTACCACGTTCTCCAGGACTGATCCTCACCCCATTCGTAGCCAAACCAATTTTGGGTCCCACCAACTGTTCGGCACCCCCAGAGCTCCGAGCCAGCCCAAGCCCTCACCTTGTCAATGAAGGAGGCGAATTTGTTGTTCAGGGTCTTGATCTGCTCCTTCTCCTCCTTGCGGACCCTCTGGATGCTGGGGTCGATCTCCAGGTTGAGGGGCGTCAGGAGGCTCTGGTTGACGGTGACCTCCTGGATGCCGCCGGGGCTGAGGCTGCCCCCGAAGGCGGCTCCCCCATAGCCGTAGCCCGAGCGGACGCTGAAGGAGCTGCTCCCTCCCAGGCTGACCCTCTTGCCGGCCGAGCCCAGGCTGTAGAGGCTGGCGCTGCCGAAGCCGCCGGCGCGGCCGAGCCCGGAGCTGCGGCCGGAGGACACGGAGCTGACCCGCACCTGGCTCAGCGCGGGCCCGGCGGCCGAGCGGGAGCTGAAGGTCACCGAGCGGGACATGCTGCTCCGAGGGACGGTCCGGGGCTGCCTCGCTGCTCTTGCAAAGCTCGAGAGGCTGCGCTGGAGCCCAGCAGAGTGAGAGCGCTCCCGCTGCCTGCCCTTTTATCCGTTAGAAAAGCTGGGCTTGGCCCAAGGGCACCGCGGGGATCATTTTACGGCTCGGAGCTGGGTGTGCCTGGCTGCATTCCCACCCTCCAGCGCAGGAGGGAAGGGCCGCGGGGAAGGGACAGGACACACCTGGCGCCTGTCCCCGCTCCGCTCCTCCGCCACCTGCGTTTGCGCTGAGCCCCAGCCCTGCTCCCGACCCTGCTGGGAGGATTCCCCGGCCCGGCCGGTGCTGCAATGGCCGGGGGGGGACACAGGGAATACACATTGGGAAGGATTTGAAGTGCTGCAGGCGGGTTCTCCCCTGGGCAGGGCCCAAAGCTGATAAAGGGGCCCCTGCGCCAGGTCCTGGCTGTTTAATATAAACCAGGGCACTGCCAGCAGTACCCAGAGCCTGCCTGGCCAGGGGGATATGTTTGTCCTTCCCTCTCCTGCTAATAAATCCTTCCCTCTCCCTCAAATAAATCCTTAAAACCGAGCTGGGTTAGGAGAGTTGCATCCCACCCAACATTTAGTCCACACTCAAAAGGAGACAGGATTAAAATCCTGGCTGAACATTCTGGGTCCCTGCTTGAATTTTTGGAGTTGTATGAAGAAGAAGCAGAGAAAAAAAAATGGGTTTCAGGGTTTTCACTGTTTCCAAATAGTCCCAGAGGGCCTCAACCCTTCACTATCAGATCGTAAATTCCCCAGGAGATTTCAAAGTTTGGCCTGAAAGTGTCACCCTTCAGCTTTTCTGTCCCCAGGACAGGGAGATAAGGCTGGATGCAAACTCAGCCTGCTCAAAATCCACCCGTCCTGCTCTGGGGGGTGAGGAGAAGCCTGGCTGCTGCAGGGAAATTGTCTTTTTAAAGAGAGAAAAGGGGAAATTCGATCCAGGAAGAGAGAGATGGGGCAGGATTCCTGCCAGCCCTGCACCTGGCTTGGCTCCCACCATCACAGGTTGGCCTCGATGATCTCAGAGGTCTTTTCCAGCCTAATTGATCCTGGGATTACAAAAATAAAAATCCATTGAGTGTAAACGAAGTGGAGTGTAACAGACATGCCCTGCAGCTCCCCTGGGGCTGGAGGACAGGACAGGGATCCATCCATCCGTCCATCCATCCCTCCATCCATCCATCCATCCATCCATCCATGCACAGCTGGGAACAGGGCAGTGTCAGCCTCACACAGCCAGGCTGGAACAGTGCTGGGATGTCCTGAGAAGGCAGGGCTGGAAGCTGAGTGTGGGATTGACAGTCAGGCAAGAATTCCTACCCTGGTCTGGCTGTTAGCAGGCTGGATTCCAGCCTGGATCACCACACAGGGACTTCTACACAACACGAGTGGCACAGGAGGAGCAATCCAGGCAGGTGAATCCCAACCTTTGGCCACAAAGGCAAAGCTGCTCCCAGCAGCCTCCAGGAATCCCAGTTTGGCACTGGGAAGCTGGACTTCAGCCTGGATTTGGGTGAGGGTGAGCCCATCTTCAGCCCAGCTCCCACCCTCCTTCCCTGCACCACGAGCAATCCAGGTGGGAGCAGGAGCCTCATCCCCTGCTTGCTGCTCCCAGTTTTGCTCCCTTCCCCCCCTGCCAGGTCGATATTCCCCGTTTGAGCCAGGTCGGAGCCACGTGGACACCAGAGGTATCCCAGGGTTTGTTGTGTTGTGGTTCCATGGCAACCTGGGGTTGTTCCACAACTGCTCCGACCGGTAAATTCCTGCAGCCCTAGTGAGTGACCCCAGGGACTGGGGTTTGGTGACACTGAGCTCACTTTTGCCTTTTTGGGGAAGTGATTTCCCTGCCTGCCATGCTGGGAGTCACATTCCCCCCGGCCCTGCACACCCAGGACTAGCTCCAATGCTCCCAGAGCAGCCAAACCCCCACAAACAACCGACCCTTCCACAAACCCTTGGGAAAACAAGCCAGGCTCACAATTCCAGCTGGAAAGTGCCAAAAAAAAATTAACAAACTCAAATATTGTAATGGAAGAGGAAAACCTTTGCAGGTGAGTGAAATTATGTGTCGGGAGTGTGTTCTTGTGGGTTCACCTCCTGTGTTATCCCAGGGGATCCCTCCTGCTGCCTGCCTGGATTTCTGTGTTTGGATTGAAAGCTTTTGGGAGCAGGAGTGTCCATAGGTTCTGTTTGCACAGGCCCTGCTGGTGGTTCCTGATCCAAAGGGCTCTGGCTCTGGATCCCACATCTATTGTTCCAACACCTCCCAGTGCCTGTGTGGGCTTGTGGCTGGGGGATGGATTTGGGATATTGGGATCAATCTCCGGGCTCAGGGAGCAGGAGGCTCTGGGGGATGGGAACCTCCAGGATAGGACTGTCAGAATCCCAGGATCACTGAGGCTGGAAATTCCCTCCCAGATCATGGAGTCCAAGCTGTGACCAATCCCCACCAGAGCCCTGAGTGCCACATTGTTTGGATACCTTGAGGGATGGGGACTCCACCACAGGAGTGCCTGACCAGCCTCTCCCTGGAAAAATTCCTCGTGACATCCCAAGAAATTCTCCTGACGTCCAATGGCACTGCCAAGCTCTTATTCCTGCTAAACCCACCCAAAATCAATGGGAACACAACAGCACCTTTCCCAAGATCCTGAAGATCTCCCCTCACCGTGAACCCAGATCCCCTTCCAGGATCAAAGCAGCCTCATTAACCAAAATTTCCAGCTGATCATAATTCCTGTGAGCAGAGACTGGTCAGAGGGAACTTGTTCTCCTGCATCCCAAAGGCAGGTGTTGGATGTCACCAGGCAGGAGTTGGCCCCGATGATCCTGGGGATCCAGCTCAGGATATTCCACAACTGGAGGATTATCAGGATGAGGTTTATCAGGTTCATCAGGATTTTATGGATTCCAGACCCATTTCCTGTCTCACTGGGCCATAAAGTCAATGGAATGACGCAGCTCCAGCCCAGAGCCTGGTGACAGGGAGTGCCCTTTCCAGCCTGGCAACAGCTGCTGATCCATAGGGATGGTCTGTTCCAAAGGTTGGTGCCTCCCTCCTGGCAGCACTCAGGCCCTGTGTCCCATTGGATGTCCTTTAAACGCTGCCTGCTTTCATTTTCTGCCCCTGCCCAAGCACTGCAGGGATTCCTGTGAGCCTGATGGGATTCCCCCATTGATGGGAATCATGGAATGGTTTGGGTTGGGAGGGACCCTAGGGTTTTTCCAGTGCAATCCCCTGGCCTGGACAGGGACACCTTCCACCATTCCAGTCACAGCCTCCAGCTTTATCCCACGCAAATGGAATGGGCCAAAATCCTCACATTCCGTGAAGTGGCTTTTCCAAGGACCTGAATTCCCTGCCATGGCTTCTCCCTGCTCCAGAGCCTTTGGCAGAGGCCAGTGGATTGTTCAGGCTGCAACTTCACATGGATTTACACATGGAGAGTGCATTTTCCTCCCCACTTTTCCAGCCCTGCACCGGGACAGGAATCAGGGCTTTGCCAAAGGCAGCCAGGTCTGGGCTCACCCAAACAGCTCCAAGGCTTCCAGGCATTCCTCATCCAGGCATTCCTCATCCAGGCATTCCTCCCACTGCAACACAGCAAAACCCAAATATGAATTATCACAGGGACCAGTAGGAACAGAATCACAGGATTGTGGAATCATAGAATGGTTTGGGTGGGAAGGGTCCTTAAAGCTCATCCAGTGACACTCCTGCCATGGCAGGGACACCTCCCACTCTCCCAGGCTGCTCCAAGCCCTGTCCAGCCTGGCCTTGGGCACTTCCAGGGATCCAGGGGCAGCCACAGCTGCTCTGTGAAATCCATTCCAAGGCCCCTCCATCCTCACAGGGAGGAAATTTTCCTAAATCATTCATCATTCTCCATGAGCCCCAAGGCCCCTCAGGTGCCCAGGGCACTGTCTCAGCTTTCTCGGGGTGACAGATCCAGCTCTGTGTTCCCAAGGCTTCCCACAAGCTCCTAATTCCCACCAGGAGCTGCATTTCACCTCTCCTCTGGCTCTGCCCACCCTGCTGAGGCTGGGAAGTTCTTGGCTCAGCTCTTGGCCACTCCTGGAAGCTGCTGGCCGTGAAATCCATCCCTGGGAAACAGCTCTTGGAGCTCAGATCTGCCCACACTTGTCTTGTTTGCTGCAACCCAAAAGGGCTATCAGCCAAAATCCTAAATGTTTGGATACAGCACAAAACCAGTCACCAGCACTGCCAGGAACTGGGACCAGGGACAGGGCCCAGGGAGCAGCTGGAGCTGTGCCAGGGTGGGCCAGGTTGGGTATTGGGAAAGATTCCTCACCCAGAGGCGCTGGGCGCTGCCCAGGCTCCCCAGGAATGGTCACGGCCCCGAGGCTGCCAGAGCTCCAGGAGCCTTTGGACAACGTGCTCAGGATTGGGATTTTGGGATTGGGGGGATTTTGGGGTGTCCTGTGCAGAGTCAGGAGTTGGAATCCTGTGATCCATGAGGATCTCAGGCTTTTCCATGATTCCACAAACAGCTTGGACCCCCCCAAGTAGTTCCTCCTGCTGGAACCTCTCCCCCCAGCCCCTTCCAGGTGCTCAGTGCAGAGATGGGGCTGCCCTTCTCCCATGCATGGAGCCCCACATTCCTCCTGCCCTTTTTGCAAAGGAGCTTTTCCACCCCCACGGCTCTGCCAGGAGCTCCTGGACACACCAGGGAACCCAGCCCAGACCGGGATCCTTCCCAGGGATCCCTCCCAGGGACCTGGAGCGTGGCCTGACACATGGGAAAGGTGTCCCAGGTGTGGGAATCCTTAAAATCAGAGGGGTTTGGGAAAGCTGCAAAAGGCAGGCCCCAGAGACAGCAGAACTGTGATTAGAGCTAAGCAGCGGCCATGAGATTTGTCCACAGAAAAATGATATAAGAATTAGAAAAGTAAGGAGAAATAGAACAATGATCTGTGTATTAACCCTTGTCTAGAATAACTCCCTAAGCTGCAGAAAAGTTTATCTAGCGAGATATTAGGACGTTCTCAGCTTAATAATGGAGCTCTGTGCATTGTGTTTTATTGCTCACAAGCAGGTATTGTATTTGAAATAAGCAAATTGTTTAACCAAAGGTATGTGCACTTATAGTGATTGGATGGAACTACTGTCAATGTGCTTTTGCTTTGTGTGATTGGTCAAAAAACTTTTAAGTGAGTTGTAACATTAAGTTCTTGGTCTGCTGCTGGGGACATGAGCTGCTGGCAGCTTCCCATTGTCATCACCATGTAATGAGACTGATGAAAAAAATAAAAATAAACAGCTGGAGACACCTTCCCCAGCAGTCCCATCCTGTTTGTGATTTGTACACAGACCCCCAGCCAGCAACACCAATATCCCAGCTATGCACTTTCCCCCTCTCCAGCTCATTGGACAAGAGCCAAAAGCTGTTTTTTCCCCTCTCCCCCAAATTACAAGACCTTGTGATTGTGATTACAAGAAAACTTGAAGGAATATGGATAAATATAGTTATAATTATGGATAATCATCATCACCCGGGTAATTTTGACATGAAAGTTGAGAGTCCCTCCCACAGCCAAAGCCTTAACGAAAAACAAACAAACAAATTAAAACCTCAATTCTCAGTGCTGGGTGAAACTGCCAGCGCTGGGAATGCTGGGCTCGGGTTTTCTGGGAAAGACACATCTCAGGAGAGGAGGGAAAACTCCTGTTCTCTCCTCACAAAATCCCATCTGACTTTGGAGTCTGTTGGTCTGCTCGGGTTCCAGGGGCTGATCTGGTGGAAACTGTGAATCCTCCCAGGGACAGAGCAGATTCCAGACACCCTGAGCTCCGAACACAGAATCCCAGGACTCCTGAGGTGGGAAAAGCCCTCCCAGACCATCGAATCCCAGCTGTGCCCAATCCCCACCTTGTCCCCAGCCCAGAGCCCTGAGTGCCACATCCAGTCCTTCCTTGGACATCTCCAGGGATGGACACACCAAACCTCCCAGGGCAGCCCCCTCCAATGGCCAACCACCCTTCCCATGGGAAAATCCCTCCTGACGTCCACCCTGCCCCTCTCCAGCCCAGCCTGAGGCCGTTCCCTCTCCTCCTGTCCCTGTCCCTGGGAGCAGAGCCTGACACTGCCCCAGCTGTCGCCTCCTGTCAGGAGTTGTGCAGAGCCACAAGGTCCCCCCTGAGCCTCTTTTCTCCAGGCTGAGTCCCCCAGGTCCCTTGGGAGTTCTCCAGACCGTTCCCTGCTGCTCCAGCCCTTCCCCAGCCCTGTTCCCCTCTCTGAATTCACCCCAGCCCCTTCCCCAGCCCTGTTCCCCTCTCTGAATTCACCCCAGCCCCTTCCCCAGCCCTGTTCCCCTCTCTGAATTCACCCCAGCCCTTCCCCAGCCCTGTTCCCCTCTCTGAATTCACCCCAGCCCCTTCCCCAGCCCTGTTCCCCTCTCTGAATTCACCCCAGCCCCTTCCCCAGCCCTGTTCCCCTCTCTGAATTCACCCCAGCCCCTTCCCCAGCCCTGTTCCCCTCTCTGAATTCACCCCAGCCCTTCCCCAGCCCTGTTCCCCTCTCTGAATTCACCCCAGCCCTGTTCCCCTCTCTGAATTCACCCCAGCCCCTCAGGGTCCTTGTGAAGTGACACAATCCAGGCTGATCTGCCCCAAACCACAGAATCATTGGGAAATTCTCCTTTCTGCACCCATATTCCATCAGGTAACCTTCCCAAGGTGAGGATGCTCCTGGGCCAACCCTGATGGTCCCGTGTCCCCACTGGGGATCCCTGGCTGGATTTGTCCCTCCTGGGAGCCCACACGGATCCCATGTCCTCCCATGTCCCTGCTCCCATTAGCTCCAAGTTCAGGGGGCCTTTCCTGAGCAGATGAAACTGTGAGGTCACTCTGAGGGAACACAGCTCATGGGAGCTGGAATAAACCCAGGATGACAGAGCTCAGGGTTATTGCAGGTGTCTGGGGCCTGAGTCATGCCCAGGTCAGAGGGAATGGTCCAAGAAAAAGAGCAAGGAGGGAGATGATCCAGCAGAGTCATCCCAAAAATGCTCTTGTCAAAATCCTCTTTCCTCTCCTTGGGCAGAGTCACTGACACAAAGCCACTTTCCAGCAGTGGATCCCATTCCTGAATCCAGGAAGGATCCTGGAAGGGTCTCACTGCCCCCAGAACGCTCAGTTCCCATCAGCAGCCATCCCAATTCCCTTTGTGCAGCCCTTGGCAAAGGGAAATGGGGGCAAGGACCTGGGGTCTCAACATCTCCCACAGACTCCAGCACCATGGATGGAGCTGCTCCTCTCCCTCTGCCACCAGGAGGGAATCCCAGGATCTTTGGCATAATCAAAGGGATTTGTTGCCCATGGAAAAGGAACTCAGAGATAAACTGTCCTGCAGGAAGGATGTGGGAAAGGCAGGAGTAGAACTGGTGTCATCTCCTTCACTCCCCAAACCACCAAGGGACATGGCACCAACATGTGGCTCTGAAAATTCCTTGGAATCTTGGAAAAACTCCATCATTTTCAGGGCAAACTGTCCTTCTGCTCCAGAGGGTGGACAGGATCAGCCAGAATTCCAGAGGTGGCACCCCCATATCCATAAGGATGAGGGGTGACCGAGGGTTTGTTCACCTCAGATCTTTTCTATGTCTTTCTTGTATTCCTATGTATTTCTTAAGTACCTCAGGAGTTTTGGAGATTTGACTGGTCACAACGGGAGGCTGAAGGACCTTCCCAAAGCAGCCCCAAGCTGAGAGCCCAGAGCCCACTTTGGGGCAGGAGAAGGAGCAGGAGGGCAGAGGGGCTGGGGGAAGGAGCGACGCCTCCGCCCCCTGAGTCACGGCTGCGCTGGAGGGATGGGAGCAGAGCAAACAAAGAACATTTTACAAGGATTTTACAGCTGCTGTAACCCCTGAGTTATCCCTGCCTCTGAGGGGCCAACCCCGCTCTCAGGGTGTTCTCCCAGCTCAGGAGAACCGAGCTCCCAAATCTGGGATTTTGGCCTTCCCACCTGTCACCCCAGTCAGGGATTTTATCTCAGCACTTTAATCTCAGCAGCAGGAGCTGCTCCAGGGCCAGACCGAACCCAGAGATTGTCGGAACTCAGTCCATCTCTCCGGGTGTCCAGAGCTGCCAGGACCCCACCGGGGGACTCGGAGACCCTGGCACGCAGCCCAGAGCACCTGCGGGTTTGATTGTGACCCCTGGAGCAAGTTGCCAGCTTTGTATGAGGACCTGAAAGTCACAGAGGTTTGAATGGTGTAATAATAAAATGATCACAGGGTGAAAATGGAGATTTTAGGATTTTTGGTGTGGGGGTTGTGGGGACAAGATGGAGGAACTTGGGCATGTCCAGCCTTTCTTCTTCTTCTCCTTCTTGGTCTCCATTTTCTGCTGTGATGCTGGCACTTTGGGATTGGTTTAGAGCAGAAGTGCACTGTCTAACACAGGTGATGGGTATTGGGAATTAAGTGTAAATATTGTACACATAGCTTTTAGTGTAAAAAACTAACACCACCCCAAGGGCTGGAAACAATTCCCAGCTCTGTGTGAGGAGTTACAAGCCACAAGAGTTTGAGTAGAATGAGAGTGAATTTGTCACAGGGTGAAAATGTAGAATTTTGGGGTTTTTAGAATGGGGGTTCAGGAGGCAAGATGGAGGAATGTGGGCATGTCCTGTCCTTCTTCTCCTTCTTCTCCATGTTCTCCATTTTCTGCTGTGATGGTGGTACTTTGGGATTGGTTTAGAGTAGAAGTGCACTGACTAACATGGGTGATAGGTATTGGGAATTCAGTGTAAATATGTTATACGTAGTTTGTAGTATAAAAGGACAACACCGCCTCAGGGGCAGTCAGAGTGCCTGTGGCTGCCCTGCTGAGCAGATCTCAGCTGGGCAGAAAGAAAATTTTATAGATAAGAATTAATAAACAACCTCAAGACCGAAAAGTGAAGAGTCCAGACTTGTTCTTCAGCCACGCGTGCTGAAGCAGAGACATCCTGCACATCTCAGGGCAGCAATCAACAACCAAAACCCGACAAGAGATGACAGTCAGAAGCTTCCAGAAGGAAGGTGCCATTCCCTCCTTTGCTCTCGTCTTCTCCGGGGTGGAGCCCTGGGAGCAGGAAGGACAGCAAAGGGAGCAAAGGGCAGGATTGCAGCCTTGGAGCTGCTGCAGCCCAGCCCTGGTGCTGATGGAGCAGAGGGTGGGGCCCGTCTGTCTGTCTGTCTGTCTGTCTGTCTCAGGCCCCTCCTAATCAATGCACTCAGCGCTGACAACAATAATTACAATTATAATTGTAATGATAATTGTCTCGGACCCGCCCACACTGCCGAGGACATCGATGCCGCCCTGGGAGGGGAGGGATGAGCAGGTCCAGCATTCATTCCATGGAGCAGGGGCCACACCTGGAGCCCTCCTCCAGCCCCAGCTCCTCACACCCACAGCCACCTGCACCCCAAATCCAGCCCCAGCCTCCAGCTCCACCTGCGGCACTTCCCACCTCCCACGGGAGGAGAGAGGATCAGCAGGAAAAGGAGACAGGGAAAAACGGTGCCAGGAAAAAGGACAGGGAAAAAGGAGACAGGGAAAAACGGTGCCAGGAAAAAGAACAGGGAAAGGAGACAGAAAAAAAAAAAAAAACAGGGAAAAGGAGACAGGAAAAAAAAACAGGGAAAAGGAGACATCAGGAAAAGGAGAAAAGGAGACAGGAAAAAGAACAGGGAAAGGAGACAGGGAAAAATGGTGCCAGGAAAAAGAACAGGGAAAGGAGACAGGAAAAAAAACAGGGAAAAGGAGACAGGAAAAAAAAACAGGGAAAAGGAGACATCAGGAAAAGGAGACAGGAAAAAGAACAGGGAAAGGAGACAGGGAAAAACGGTGCCAGGAAAAAGAACAGGGAAAGGAGACAGGAAAAAAAAACAGGGAAAAAGGAGACAGGGGAAAAAACGGGGAAAAAGGAGACAGGGAAAAACGGTGCCAGGAAAAAGGACAGGGAAAAGGAGACAGGGAAAAAAACAGGGAAAGGAGACAGGGAAAAACGGTGCCAGGAAAAAGAACAGGGAAAAGGAGACAGGAAAAAGAACAGGGAAAAGGAGACAGGGAAAAACGGTGCCAGGAAAAAGAACAGGGAAAGGAGACAGGAAAAAAAAACAGGGAAAAGGAGACAGGGAAAAATGGTGCCAGGAAAAAGGACTGGGAAAAGGAGACAGGGAAAAGGAGACAGGAAAAAGAACAGGGAAAGGAGACAGGGAAAAGGAGACAGGAAAAAGAACAGGGAAAAGGACAGGGAAAAAGGAGACAGGGAAAAAAACAGGGAAAGGAGACAGGGAAAAACGGTGCCAGGAAAAAGAACAGGGAAAAGGAGACATCAGGAAAAGGAGACAGGAAAAAGAACAGGGAAAAAGGAGACAGGGGAAAAAACAGGGAAAAGGAGACTGGGAAAAACGGTGCCAGGAAAAAGAACAGGGAAAGGAGACAGGAAAAAGAAAAGGGAAAGGAGACAGGGAAAAACGGTGCCAGGAAAAAGAACAGGGAAAAGGAGACAGGAAAAAACGGTGCCAGGAAAAAGGACAGGGAAAAGGAGACAGGAAAAAGAACAGGGAAAGGAGACAGGAAAAAAAATGGGGAAAAGGAGACAGGGAAAAACGGTGCCAGGAAAAAGAACAGGGAAAGGAGACAGGAAAAAACGGTGCCAGGAAAAAGAACAGCTCTCCATGATGCCCCTGGATCCCTGGCAGAGCCCAGGCCAGGCTGGACAGGGCTTGGAGCAGCCGGGGACAGTGGGAGGTGTCCCTGCCATGGCACAGGTGGCACCGGCTGGACTTTAGTGTAGGAGTGTGTGTTTCTTGTTGATGGAGTGACAAAACTATTTTTGTCTCTTTAAAAGGAAAGAAGTTTAGAAGTTTTTTTTTTTTTTTTTTTTGTTTTGTTTTTGGTTTTGGTTTTTTTTTTTAATTAAATGAAAAGATATTTTATAGGATTTAAAGAACTTTAAATTTAAGGATAGTTAATTGGACAGAAGTTAAAAAGTTTTGTTTGGGCAATTTAGTAGAAGAAGAAAACAAAAAAAATTGTTTTTATAAAGTGTTTTTATTAGGAGTAAGGATGTTTAGCACTTAGCTTGGTTTTTTTTGTTTATTTTGCTTTTATCAATTTTTTTTTGTTTCTAACACTGTAACAGAAGCTATTTTGTTGATTTTTATGTCTTTAAAGGTAGTTGAGCTATTTTGGGTGTGTTGTAGGCTTTTTAGAGTTTATTGAATTTGGCTTGAGGAGGTTATTATAATACATGGAGGTTACTATAACACTTTAGTGTTCTTCCTGCCTGAACCACTCCATAATTCCATGCTGAGTGTGAAAAACGCCAATCACTTGTTTTTAAAATTTTAAAAGTTTAATAGTTATTAAATGGTTATAAAAATAGTAATATAGTTAGAGTAATAATAAATTGGACAATTTGAATTAGGACAATATGAGACAACAAATACAAAGAGTTATGGACGTCCGGGTACCTTTTCTGGGCAGCACAAGCCCGAAAAAGGACCCACATTAACAGAGGATTAACCCTTAAAAACAACAGCCTGTTGCATATTCATACACCTCATACACGATGCATAAATTCCATTCAAACACAGGATTCTGGCTGGGCAGTGTCAGCTTCTTCCTCCGAATCCTATCAGCGCCTTTGAGGCAGGAAGAAGTTTGTTTCTTCTGATAAGAGGGCAATAAATTCTTTTTCTCTGAAAGATTCAGGTGTCCTGTAGCTGCTATCTCAGTGCGAGTCCTTTCTTTAGAAAAAGTATCCTACATAGCATCGTTTGTATTTTAACAAATTTTATAACCTAAAACTGTATTTAACACAGTACTTAAGAGAATTGATGCAGCATTACTTTCTAACACAACACATATAATATTCATTTGAATATTTGTGAAAAGCCAATCATAAAATACACGCATTTTTCACACTGAGCATGTTTCCTTCCTGCACTCCGTGGGCTCCAGAGCTCCTCAGTGCAGGGAAGAGCTTCTGCCACCCAAAACCCGGGGCAAAACAGCCCCTCCGAGGCAGGATGAGCTCCCTGAGTGCTCTGGCTGTGACTCAGCGCCTCAGAATCTGAGCCCAGGAGTTAAAACTCGGGGTGACTCAGCCCTGGTCTCTGCCTTTACAGGGATTACAGGGTGGCCCTGGCACACGTCACGCACGTGGGGACAGCCACAGGCCCGGGGCCACGTCAGCCCAGCCTCTGGGGCCAGGAGCAGAGAAGGCTCCTGCCTCTGCCTCTGGGTGCTGGCTGGGCCTGAGCCTCCATGCCAGGCTCCAGGCTCACTCAGGGCACAGACCCAGTGCCAGATTCCCCTCCAGGATGCATCAGGATGGGTGGCAGCTCCAGGAATCCCCCAGCCCCAAGAGCGCCCCTCTGCAGGGATTCCAGAGCTGGGGCTCGGCCCCTGTCCTGGTGTGACCGTGTTCACAGGGGTCTCAGGCTGAGGGAAGGGATGAGGATCTGACTCCATGTTTCAGAAGGCTGGATTTATTACTTAATGATATATATTATATTAAAACCATACTGAAAGAATAGAAGAAAGGATTTCATCAGAAGGCTGGATAAGAATAGAATAGCAAAGAATGATAACAAAGGCTCTGTCTTGGACTCTCTGATCCAGCTGGGCTGTGATTGGCCATTAATTAGAAACATCCAACATGGGCCAATCACAGATCCACCTGTTGCATTCTACAGCAGCAGATAATCAATGTTTACATTTTGTTCTTGAAGCCTCTCAGCTTCTCAAGAAGAAAAATCCTAAGGAAAGGATTTTTCATAAAAGATGTCTGTGACATCCTTGTTCAGGGCAAATTTGGGAGAAAAGGGGCCCCTGCAGAGAGCAAACCCACACGGCCCCTCCCCACAACCGGGTCGGGAAGGATTCCTCGGAGAGGAGTGGAAAGAACCTGTTTATTTAACAGGCAAAACAGCCCCCAACACACAAAATGAGCAATACCAGGTGACACCACTCTGAAAAGGATCACAAATTCAGAAAGTCTCTCTTGGGGGTGGTCGCTCTGTTATCAGTCCCTCTGACACTGGGGGTAGCTGCTGCAGCCACAAGGTGCAAACTCTCGGTGTTTCCCAGGTCCCAGTCCAGAGCAGGTTTGAGTGGGTCCAAAAAAGGGAAAGGAGAAACAGTCCAGGGAAAATTTGGACTGCTTAGCTAAACTAACTAATGAGCAGAAGCAAAAAGCAAGAGCAAAGCAGGAGCAAAGCAGAAGCAAGAGCAAAGGGAAAAGCAAAGCAAAAAGCAAAAGCAGCACCAGGTACTGCCCTGTCTGTGTGTCCCACCAGCCGTGGGGGAGCGGCTGAGAGCAAAACCAAAACCAAACATTCGCTCTGCAGAGCCAGTCTGGAAGGCACAGAACATGATATCCAGCATGAACAGAACACAGGAACGGGGATACAGCATCAGAACATCCCCCTAGGACAGCCCCTCTCTGCCCTGCACCACAGCATTGGGGATTTGGGAAAATGTCTCCATGGAAAAGCTCTCCAGCCCTGGCACAGCTGCCCAGGGCAGTGGGGGAGGCCCCATCCTGGGCAGTGCTCAAAGAGAGAGTGGATGTGGCCCTTGGGGACACGGGTTTGTGGGCACTGGGTCCAAGGCTGATCTTGGAGGTCTTTCCAACCATAACAATTCCATGAGTCCATGATTTAGGAAGCAGGACAAAGCACCCCAGGGATGCTGTGGTGAGTTTTGGCCATGGCCAAACACCTGCTTTACACAGCCAGAAAGGGGAAAAGTGGAAGATGGATCCAATTCCCATAAGTGGCCAGGAAAAAATGGGAAAAAATAGACTTTTTTCCTGGTGATTTGGGCATGTGGCCCTGGAAACTGCAGCACAAGGCCCTGGTTCTGCAGCTGAGCTGCTGCCACCATGAAATTGTCCCTCAGTTTGTCCCCACGCAGCTCCTGCCTCCAGCAGTGGCACCATCCCCTCTCCCACTCCCACCATCCCAGCCTGTGGGTGAGCCCAAATCCACACAGGAGAAAAATAAAAACATACCCAGAGATATCCCACCCCTAAAGTTCCTGCTGCTACACAGATTTTGGGAGAGGAGCCACTGCAGGCTGGGATTTCTCTGACCACAGTCCCCAAACTGGGGCAAAAGGATGTTCCTGCAATCCCAGCTGCAAACATCCTCCTCTAACTCTCACTGGGATGTCACAGGCCCTTTTTAATCCCAAATAAACACCCGATCACAGTGTATTTAATGCACAGAACCTGTTGCAAAACAGGGAGCTGGCTCCTAAACCTCCCACAGCTCCAGAGGAGCCAGAAGCCACAGCAGCAGCTCCTTCTTTGTGCTGCAGCACCTGGGAGTGACACTCAGAGCAAACAAAAGCCTCATTAAAGTGACACAAGAGCCCGTCGGGGACGGGGACGGGGGCTGGATCTGGCTGCTGTTGAAGGGAATGAAGTCATTGACTCCGGTGGGGATTGGGAAACACCGAGCTGTAAATGCTCCCTGTGCCTCTCATTCCTGCTTTTTTTATGAGCGGGATCTTGGGAAAGGAGAAGCCATTTGCCAAAGTAACAGGACTGGTTGTTGCAGGGGGAACTGGGAAACTCCAGGCTCCCAGAACAGCCCAGAGTGAAGAGGATGGACACCAGGAAGAGCTGGAGATTCATGGAATGGTTTGGGTTGGAAGGGACATTAAAGCTCATCCAGTGCCACCCCTGCCATGGCAGGGACCCCTCCCACTGTCCCAGGCTGCTCCAAGCCCTGTCCAGCCTGGCCTTGGGCACTGCCAGGGACCCAGGGGCAGCCACAGCTTCCCTGGGAAGACCATTCCTGGACTTTGGAGTCATTTCAGGTGAGGAAGGAGGGTTTGGAGATGAAGCAGAGCCCCCCCAGCAGCAGAGGAGGGGGGTCCTGCCCCTGCTGCTCAGGTGAGACCCCACCTGCAGAGCTGTTCCCAGGGCAGGGGTGGCACTGGATGGACTTGAATGTCCCTTCCCACTCCAGGACTCCACTGTTTGATCCCATCAGGAGACGCTGCTGGGGCACTTCCAGCACCCAGAGCTGGATCCACTCCCCCACCCCACGCACAGCCATGACCACCCAGAAAAGCCAGGAGCATCCCAGCAGGGATGGGTGATGTCACACCCCGCCTTTAGCCCTCTTCAGGGCTTTTTCTTTCAATCCCTGACATTTCCTGGAAGCTCCGTGAGCCGGAGCTCAGCTGAGAGGAACCAAACGCTGCTGCTGCCCTGGGCAGGTCCCGGCCGGCCCGGCCCCCAGGGACATTCCTGCGCTCTGACGCCTGCTTGGGGCTCGGTTTCAGCCAGAAATCAGAAACAGCCTGGCTTGGGATGCCAGGAGAAGGCAGGGAAGAGATGTGGACGGCTCTAGGCAGGCACAGAAAACAAGGAAAAGAGGAGGTGGGAGTGGGAATGGGACACGGGACGGGAGAGGAGAAGGAATAAGTGAAGGTAAGAGAAGGAATAATGAAGTGAGAGAAGGAGCAGGGACAGAAAGGAGCCTGGGAAGGTGGCAGAGCTCCCCCAGGCACCCCCCAAACCAGGGTACACAAATCCCCCCAGTCTGGCATCGAATTCTCCCCTTCCCAGCCCCCAGAGCCCGATCCCAGCACGGGGCAGGGGAGAAGGGGAGGAAGGGCTGCAGTGTCCCCTCCGTGCCCATCCCTGTCCCTGCTGTGTCCCTGCAGTGTCCCCTCTGTGCCCAACCCTTGTCCCTACAGTGTCCCCTCCGTGCCCATCCCTGTCCCTGCTGTGTCCCCTCTGTGCCCATCCCTGTCCCTGCTGTGTCCCCTCTGTGCCCATCCCTGTCCCTGCAGTGTCCCCTCCGTGCCCATCCCTGTCCCTGCAGTGTCCCCTCCGTGCCCATCCCTGTCCCTGCTGTGTCCCCTCTGTTCCCACCCCTGTCCCTGCAGTGCCCCCCACCCCTGTGGCTGCACTGTTCCCCCTCTGTGCTCACCTGGGGCTGGGCACTGTCCTTTGAGGGCCGTGGAGCTCCCTCAGCCCCACCCTGGCAGGGCCTGGACATGTCCCCAGCCTGGCCCCTGCCCTTCCCCAGAGGGACCTGCACGGAGGGAACAGAGCAGAGCTGGAGGAAGGGGCTCTCAAAGCCCCCAGCCCAAACTGGGCAGTGCCCAGTCCCAAACTGGAACCTCCAAGCCCAGCCCCTGGCAGAGCAGGAAACGCCTGCCCTGCCCAGCCAAACTGAATAAAACAAACCAAACCACACATTTCACAGAATAAATCCTCTCCTCCTTCTGTTTCTTTAAACCTGAGCTGACCTCAAAGAGGCTCCAGCAGCAGAACCAGGAGCTGCTCTGACCTGTCCCATTGTGGCCACAGCACTGACCATTCCTTGTCCCACAGCACTGACCATTCCCTGTCCCATTGTGGCCACAGCACTGACCATTCCTTGTCCCACAGCACTGACCATTCCCTGTCCCATTGTGGCCACAGCACTGACCACTCCCTGTCCCATTGTGATCACAGCACTGACCATTCCCTGTCCCACCCATGGCCACAGCACTGACCATTCCCTGTCCCATTGTGATCACAGCACTGACCATTCCCTGTCCCACAGCACTGACCACTCCCTGTCCCATTGTGGCCACAGCACTGACCATTCCCTGTCCCACAGCACTGACCATTCCCAGCTGTGTGTGACCAGCCTGACACAGCTCCCACTCCAGGGACAATTCCCATTCCAGGGGCAGCTCCCTTACCTGGCTCCTTCTCACCCCCTCATTCCCTCCAGAGCTCCTCCAGTCCTGCTCTCCCTCCTCACTCAGATCCCTTGGGGCTGATTGTCAGACATGTTTTACGAAAAATCCTTTCCTTAGGATTTTTTCTCCTGAGAAGCTGAGAGGCCTCAGGAACAAAATGTAACCAATGGTTATCTGCTGCTGTGGAATGCAACAGGTGCATCTGTGATTGGTCTCATGTGGTTGTTTCTAATTCATGGCCAATCACAGTCCAGCTGGCTCGGGCTCTCTGTCTGAGCCACAAGCCTTTGTTATCATTCCTTTCCTATTCTTAGCCAGCCTTCTGATGAAATCCTTTCTTCTATTCTTTTAGTATAGTTTTAATATAATATATAGCATAAAATAATAAATCAAGCCTTCTGAAACATGGAGTCAGATCCTCGTCTCTTCCCTCATCCTGGGACCCCTGTGAACATGGCCACAGCTGATTCCCACTTTATTCCTCATTAATAAACACCAATTACATGGGGAGCCTTGATTAAGAAATGATTCCACTCTGCCTGAACACATTGAGCCAATGACCCTGGGAGCTCCAGGTGCTGGCAATGACCCCCAGCAGTGTCCAGGGAAGGGTTCCAGATTTCCCAGGTTTGTCCAAGGGGGTTGAAGCACCTTCAAGGCTCCCTGCGATGGTTTAAATCTCCCTGTGCCCAGCCCTGAGCCTCAGCCCCCCAAAAAACCACACACACATCTGGACACATCTGGAGTGGGAGATCCTGGGCTCACTCTGCATCCAGCCACAGCAGGAGTCAGGATTCACCCACCAGGCTGTGAGCACACAGGGAGCTGTGAGCACACGGGGAGCTGTGCACGCCCCATGGCACAGGGGGCACACAGCAGCTCAGCTGGGTGGGACCAGACCCTTCACCCCCTTCTCCACCTTCTCCCCACCTTCCTTTGTCCCTGTCCCTTTCCAGCAGGATTCCTGTGCAGCCAGGAAGGCTCTCTGGTTTGGGGAGCAGCCCATCCCAAACGGAACCAAATACCTGGCCAAGGAGGAGCACTGAGAACATCAGGAAGGGCAGGACCTGCCTGAGTCAGCTCGGCCTCCCCCGGGGCAGGGGCAGGAATGAGGGGCAGATGCTGAGCTGGGGACAGGTCCTCCCTTCTTTGGGAGCCACAGGATCCTTCCCTACAAACACCAAAAATGCCCAGGAGCAGCACCACAGGCACTGAAACCAGGGTCCCCCAGAGTGTCCCCTCTCCACCTGGGCCCTCTGCTCACCCAGGGGGCCGAGAGCAGCTTCAGCCATGCAAGGAGAGGCTGAATCCTCTTCCAACACATCCCATGTCACCTGCAAGTCAAACCCATCCTGCTGGAAGGACACAGCACTTGGAAAACCCTCATCCACCTCAGAGCAGAGTGGCTCCAGTGATCCCAGTGAAAAATAGGGTTCCATGCTGCTTGTCCCAAGAATTAAAGGCAGTTTTCATCCTGAACCATCATCCTTCTGCACCTTTCTGTGGCAGAGGGATTTTGGGCCCATCTCCAGCATCTAATCATGGAATTATGGAATGGTTTGGGTGGGAAGGGACCTCAAAGCTCATCCCATTCCACCCCCTTCCACTATTCATGGTGCTCCAAGCCCTATCCTTGGACACTTCCAGGGATGGGGAGGATGTGGGACACAGGACACAATGCTGTGCAGGAACTGGGAATCGTCCAGATCCCTTTGGATCCCATCACCTGGAGAGGCTTCCTGGGCCACTGTGCACTGAGAGATGCTCTTGGAGCCAAACTTGTTCCCATGGGCTGGGCCTAGGTTTGGAAACTTCATTTCATGGAAGAAAAAGGATGAGGGAAAGAATTGATCCTTGGAGGAGAAAGGAGCAGGGATTGGTGCTCAGACATGGGATGACTTGGGACCGTGAAAGATCCCACCAGGATCAGAGCAGACACTGCTCCCAGGCTCTGCAGCACCAAAGTGCCCTCATTCCACCTGCACCTGCTTCCCCCAGAGGGACTGAGCCTTCCCAGGGCTGTCCTGAGTGCCCTCAGCACCTCCAGCAGCCCCAGGGCCAAGGTGACCCTGGCCTGGTGCCCATTGGGGTCCCATCCATGCCTGCAGCCACAGAGCCATCAGAGAAGCTGACCAGAAAGGGGTCACGTCACCCACAGAGCAGGAGCCACAAGCTATGGCTGCTCCCAGCCAGGAATTTGGGTTTAATCATTAAAATAAACCATCAGGATTACTGTGAGAAGTCCTGCCAAGGACCCACTGAGTGACCTGGTGTTCAAATGCATTTTCCCTGGAAAGGATGTTTGGGGAAGGTGGACTGGGGAAAACACCCCGTTCCTGGCCATATATTGCAATTCCACCTGGAGGAAAGGTCAACTCCACTGGAACAGGTCCCCTTCCCTGGGAATCCTTCCCAAACCACAGCTGCTCCTCAGCAGATGGTTCTTGTCAGAGCACAGATCCAACCTCTCCTTCCCTCACCTCCCTTGGAAGGGAAACTCCAGCGTGGAGCAGACCCAGAGCAGCAAAGCAGCAGCTTCCCCACAAAATGGAAATTGGGATGGCCAGAGAAGACCACCCCCCTTCCCAAGGATGCCACAAAGCAAGGCACAGATGGGAGCTCTTCTTTCCCAGGCTTTGCAGGAGAAATGGAGCCAAAGCAGGAAACCACGTCCAGGGTTTGTACCAAACAGGGATTTAAAGGTGGGATACCAGAGCTCATTGAAATTCAGAGGGGTTTTGTATCTCCAGCTTTTATAGGGCTTTTGGAGAATGGGAATGGGGCAGTCAAAGATGGACTTGGGCACCTGAGATCCACCTCAGGTCCAGAGGCTTTGGGGGTCTCTGGTGCTGCCCGAGCAGATGAATGAATAACCTCAGCACTCTTGGCCCACTCCCAGGGGTCTCAAAACCAGGCCTATCCTCCCTAAACCAGACCTATCTTCCCTAAAGCCACACCTACCATTTCTAAAAACAGATTTATCATCCCCGAACCCAGACCTCTAACCCATAAACTAGACCTGACATCCCTAAAACCAGACCTATTATCCATAAACTAGACCTGGCATCCCTAAAACCAGACCTATTATCCATAAACTAGACCTGACATCCCTAAAACCAGACCTATTATCCATAAACTAGACCTAACATCCCTAAAACCAAAAAAACCATCCCGAAACCCTAAAACTGTTTTCCATAAACTAGGCCTAACATCCCTGAACCCAGACCTATTATCCATAAACTAGACCTGACATCCCTAAAACCAGACCTGTTTTCCATAAACTAGGCCTAACATCCCTAAAACCAGACCTATTATCCATAAACTAGACCTGACATCTCTAAAATCAGACCTATTATCCATAAACTAGACCTGACATCCCTAAAACCAGATCTATCCTCTCTAAAACACCCAAGCACCAGACCATTCCCTGCTGTGCCCGTGTGGAGCAGGAGCAGCTCCAGCCACACCAAGCTTGGGATGCATCTCCCAAGTCTTTCTGTCTTTCTTTAGCCAATTCAGACTCTTTATGGTTTTAATCCCTCCTGTATTTATAAAAAAGAAAAAAGAAAAAAAAAAAAAAAGAAAAAAAAAAAGTATCACTGCTCCTTTCTGAAAATTTGGGCTGGAAAGCAGCCAGGGGCTGATGCCGGCTCCATGTGCCAAGTCTCTGTGCAGAGCTGTGCCTGGAGCAGTCCTTCCCAAGCCTGGCACCTCCAATTCCTTTCCTCACCTTTTAAGGATGAGGGAGGCAGCTGCTGGGGGCTGGAATTACCTGGGAGGGTTTGTTTTTGCTGTCAGGGCCTGAGTCCTCCTCACACAAACAAGCTCCTGAAGAAAGGAGGGAGCAGACAGAGGAAGGAATAGGAAGGAAAAAAAAAAACAACATAGAAAAAAAGAAAGAAAAAAAGCCAACAGGTTGATCTGGATTTCCATCAAGGGTTCCACCCTCCTCCGTTTAATGAACATCGCAGAACAGGTGCTTGGAATTCATTAGCAGCCACAAGCGCAGCAGACGGAACCGCGCCGGCCCCGCCGCTCCTCTCTCGGAGGCAGCAGCCGCCGCAAACCTTCAGCCCTTCCCCGCCTCTCCCTCCCCCGGAGCCAGCCCGGCCATGACCAACCCCAGCTCTGCCTTCTCCAGCGGCTCGCTGTGCTCCGGGGAGGCGGCGGCGAGGATGAGCCGCGGCAGAGCCGCCGGGAGCCCGAGCCCGGAGCGCCGCAGCCCCGACGGCGGCACCAGCGACGGGCACGGCTCGCTGGGCAGCGACGGGCACGGCTCCCTGGGCAGCGGCTCCCCGGGCAGCCGGCGCTGCTCGCCCTTCCCCGGCGAGGGGCGGCTGCCGCCCCCCGTGCGCCTGGACATCGACACCGAGTTCCAGGCGGTGCGGCAGCAGGAGAAGGAGGACATCAAAGTGCTCAACAACCAGTTCGTGACCCTCATCGAGAAGGTAGGGACTGGGGCAGGGAGGGGTTCGGGGACCCGCCGGGGTCTGCAGCCACCCCGGGGAGGCTGGCACATCCGGCTAATTAGTTGTTAATCCAATTAGTTGTTCCTTCCGAGCTCTCTGTCTGACGAGGGTTAGGGAGCATCCCTGGGGAAGGCACGGCTGGGGGCTGTGCTGTCACCCCGGGCAGCTCCTGGGGACCCCCAGAGCAGCCCCGGCAGAGTCCTGGGGGCACCGTGGGCAGGAGAGACCATAGTCAGAAGACACCATGGTCAGAAGACACCACGGACAGGAGGCCTTGGCTCCCAGAGTGGCCAAACAGCCACAAGCAGTGACACCGAGTATGGCAGCAGCTCCAATTCCGGCTGCTGAAGAGAGCTGGAAATTCATCCCTGGAAACTCATCCCCAGGAACTCATCCCCACCTCCACCTGGGCAGTGCAGGGGGCTGGGGGACCCCCCAGCCACTGCTTCAGAGCTCCTGAGGGGAGAGGCCAAGAAAGAGCTGCTTTCATCTCTGCAGAGCCGGCAGAAGCAGAAGTTTCTCCAAGGAAAACAACTCCCAGAGCAGGCAGGTTCCTGCAGAGCCCTGCTCTGTAAACAGATGTAATCTCTGGGATTGCTTCATGCAGCTCTCCCTGCCAGCCTCCAGCAGCCCGGGATTGATTCATTTCAGCTCTGCGAGGACCTGAATTCACAGTGGGAAGGAGAAGGCCGTGGGAACATCTGCAGTGGATCTCTCAGGGGGGACAGTTGTGGCCAGTCACACCTGGCAGGGTCAACAGGGCCCAGCCTGGCTCAGTGGATGGGCACAGCCTCCTCCTGTGAGCCTTTCCAAGGCTGTGGCATTGGGAATTTGGAGAGCACCTGGTGTGGGAAACACCCAGACAGTAGAGGCTGGAATTTGGACTGTCCAGGTGGAGAGGCTGGGGTTTGCTGGGCCCTCAGAGCAGGGATGGGAGGAAGGGCAAGGCACAAAACCCCATGTGCCTGAGCCAGGCCTGTTCCCTGGCACCAGGGAGGGAAGAGCTGAGAGTTCCAGGTTTCCCCACAAACCCAACCCAGTGACCTCCTGATCCGTGTGGATCCTGGGAGAGGGACACCCCCTGGGCCAGGGGTTCAGGGACACAAACACCCCTTGGGCCCAGGTCTCCGACTGCAGCTCCTGAGCTCCTTTGAAGGCTTCAAGAGCTGCATCAAGGCTTTAAGAGCTGCATCAAGTGGCAGCTTCAGGCACCTGCCCCAGGCCCTCATTCCAGAGGAAGGGAATGGCGCTTCCTTGTCAAAGAGAACCTGGCTTTATAATCAGGGATTCAGATGTTCTCAATCCCCAGCAGGTGATTCCAGGGATAATTGACCATATAGCCATAGGAGTTTGGTGCTGGAGCTTTTCCAGCTGTTACAGATCTGCTGGTTCTTATTTTCCAGACAGATGGAAAAGAAGACAGGGAAAACCCAAGCCCTGGAGCCTCTGCTTGAGGGGAGGGTCTGTGAGGACCAGGCTTTGGCCACTTGTGTGTTCAGGCATGAAATTCCAGGGAATGAGGTGAAATCTAGGTGATCCTTCTGCAAAGCTTCTGCAAAGGCTCAGCAAGGGGGGATTTCCACTGAGGGGGACATTGCAGGAGTCACAGGTTCATGGAATGGTTTGGGTCAGGAGGAACCTTTAGGATCATCCAGTTCCAAGCAGATGTTGGAAGCCAAGATGGAACCAGTTGAGCGCAGGAATGGTTTGCTAACAGGAATGTGAGGGATAAATGGAGCAGCTGAGGATTAGGAAGGAGGTCAGGAATTAATTAAAGGTCAAAGATGGACCTGGAACAACAACCAACACAATCCATTCTCATCCCAGCAGGGAAGGATGAAGTCTCTAAGAGTGAGACCCAGAACATCCCAAGTCTCCCATCCCTTCTGCTGGAAGCTCCCAAGCACTGGAATGGTTCTGCTTTGCTTGGCTGCTCTCTCTGTTCAGACAAGAAGGATTTGGAGAAAGATGGTGCCACATCTGGGTCAGCAGCTGGAATTCTGCCTCTTCTTTGGACCCCAGGCCAAGGCTGGAGGTCTGATGGCTCCTGCCCCCAGTGCCCCCAGTGCTCTGGGCACGGCATCGGCCCTGAGTCATCCCGGAATGCAACACGGGAAACTTGGAGGCAGCTCCGGCATCTCCAGCCAAAACGTGACTGGGGCTGCTCCCAGAGGTAGCAATTAGTCAATTAATTGGAGTTGGCCAAGAGCTTTGAAGATGAGAACTGTTAAACTTGGAGTGTTACTGGTGAGATTGGGAATATTGGGAAAGAGGAGCAGGTTCCTCAAAGGCGGGCGGTGGAAGGGCAGCGTTGTCCTCTCAGCCAGCACAAGGAGCTCACCTGGAGTCTGTAATTACCTGGGATGTTCTCCAGAGCTTTGTCTGAGCTGCTCTGCAATAAACCTGATTCATTTCCCTGAACCTCCATGCTGTAATCCCTGGCAGTCCAGAGGGTTCCCTCTCTTTGTGCTCTCTGGGGTAGGAAATCTGCCCTTCCCTGACCCTGGACGTCCCTGCGTGACCTGGGGTGGATCTGCAGCCTTGGCTTCACCAAGTTGGACTCAACACCTGGATCTGGTGATGCTGGAGGTGTTTCCAGTAGCCCATTGTCACACACAAAAGGGACAGAACTGACCATTCCTATTGTCAGTGACTCCTTTATCCTGATGTCACTGTGTTTAGCCCAATGTGAATGGGTTTATTTTGATGTCGCTGTGTTGCAGACATCTTTTCATTAAAAATCCTTTCGTAGGATTTTTTCCTTCTGAGAAGCTGAGAGGCCTCAGAAACAAAATGTAACCAATGGTGATCTGCTGCTGTGGAATGCAACAGGTGCATCTGGGATTGGTCTCATGTGGATGTTTGGAATTAATGGCCAGTCATGGCAGAGCTGGCTCTCTCTCTGCCCAAGCCACAGACCTTAGCCCAGCTTTCTGATGAGAACTTTTCCTTCTATTCTTTTAGTGTAGTTTTAATGTAATATACATATCATAAAATAATAAATCAAGCCTTCTGAAACATGGAGCCAGATCTACGTCTCTTCCCTCATCCTAAGACCCCTGTGACTACCGTCACATCACTGTTTATTTTGATGTCACCATATTTATTTTGATGTCATTATGTTTATTCCAATGCCACTGTGTTCATTTTGATGTCACTGTGTTCTATTGAGAAATTAATTAGTGGTTAACATGTAAAACCCCTAAAAGAGGAAGGTGTCCCTGCCTATGCCAGGGGATGGACCTGGGTGATCTTTAAGGTCCCTTCCAACCCAAACCATTCCATGGTTCCATAACCCTCCATCCTCAGGCATAGTTTGAAGGGATTTCTCATTCTTCCTGGGAAATCTGCTGGTTCTGAAGGTCTCCAACATCTCCTGCCCTGCCATGCTTTGACTGTGGCCCTCAGTGTCACTGACACCTCTGAAACCTCTCCCGTAGGTCCAGAGCTTGGAGCAGCAGAACAAGATCCTGACGACCAGGTGGAACTTCCTGAAGGACCAGGACAATTCCCACTCTGACTCGGACATCAAGGCCATCTATGAGCAGTATGTGAGCAAAATGAACCAGGAGATGAAGGCGCTCAACTACGAGCAGGAGAACCTGGAGTCGGAGCTGGCGAAGGTGCTGAGCACCATGGACGCCTTCCGGAGCAAGTAGGTGTCCCTGTCCCTCTGTCTGTCCATGCCCAGGGGGATTCAGCTGAGCACAGGGAACAGCCCTGTGGGGTTGAGTTAACTCAGCCAGCCTGGAACATATTCCTAGTTTGGTGTGCACAGAAGGATGGATTTGGGAATTTAGGATCACAACTGGTTAATGAGAGGTGAAAGGAAAGCTGGAACAATGAAATTCCAAGGAGAGCAGGGTCTGAGAGGAGCCTCTGCCAGAGAATAACTCAGGGAATGGCATTGTTAGAGGGACAGCCATGAAAACAGGGAATGTTTATTCTCCACAAAATTAGCACAAGCCAGAACGCTGTCCCCAAGGTGATTTCTGGACCAGGCTGCTCTGTACAAAAAACAACGGTCTCATGGTGGGAAACAACTACATATTGGGAATTTTGGGGTGTTCTGGGCAGGGCCAGGAGTTGGATTTGATGATCCCTGTGGTGTCTTCCAACTCAGGATATTCATCCTCACACAATGGGCTAGGAGGGACCTTTAGAATCATCCAGTGCCACCCTTGCCATGGGCAGGGACACCTTCCACTCAAAGCCCTGTCCAGCCTTGGGCACTTCCAGGGATCCAGGGGCAGCCACAGGGAAATCCATTCCAGGCCCTCCCCACTCTCACAGGAAGGAATTCCTTCCGATATCCCACCTATCCCTGCCCTCTTGAAAACCATTTCCCCTTGTCCTCTGCCTCCATCCCTTGTCCCAAGTTCCTCTCCAGCTCCCCTGGTGTCCCTTGAGACACTGGAAGGGGCTCAAAGTTCTTCCTGGAGCTTTTTCCTCTCCAGGCTCACACACACCCATCCCACCCCTGCCATGGGCAGGGACACCTCTCACTATGCCAGGTTGCTCCAAGCCCCATCCAGCCTGGCCTTGGACACTTCCAGGGATGGGGCAGCCACAGGGAAATCCATTCCAGGCCCTCCCCACCCTCATAGGGAGGAATTCCTTCGTAAAGAAGGAATATTCTATTCCATGACTGTGGGATCTCTTCCTTTCCCCCTTCACCTGAAGCATTTCTGCCAAACTCTGTTCTGGCCAAAAGGTCAAAATTGTGCCCCAAATGGTCCTGACCTGGAATAGGGAGGCAGCCAAAGGTCGGGGAGGTGCAGGTGCCTCTTATCTCTGGGGAGCTCCTCTTATCTCTGGAGAGCTCTGAGATGAGCAGATAAGAGAGAGCAGCTGGGCCATGCCCGGTCACAGGGGAGCAGACAATACCTCCCTCATTATGGGGCTCATTTGCATCCCACAGGAGAATCCCAAATGAGATCCTTTCCCTCCCACTGGCACCCAGCACCTTCCTGGAGCTCTGGAGGCTCCCATGGGGATTTGGGCTGTGCAGAGACTGTCCAACCCAAAGTGGTGCCAAGGGACTGGGGGAGCAGAAATCCCTGCTGGGATCCAAACCCACTCCTGAGATGAGGCACAAACTCTCCAAGGAGTTCAGTCCAAGGATTCTCCAGCTCCTTAAGCCCTGCTCCAGGTGGCTGCAAATTAGGGAAGGGCTGGCAGCTCCTTCTAACAGAGACCCAGCAGTGAAATGCCTTAATCAGCTCAGAGCAGGTCGGCATCATGGAATCACTCAGCTTGGAAAAGCCCTTGGAGATCATCAGGTCCATCCATCAACCCCCTACCACTGTGGTCACTTCTGACCCCACGTCCCCAGGTGTCCCATCCACAGGGCTTTGGACACTTCCAGGGGTGGGGACTCCCTGGGCAGCCTGTGCCAGGGCTGGACAACCCTTTCCATGGAAATTTTTCCAAATATCCAACTTAAACCTCCTCTGATGGAATTTGAGGCTATTTTTCCCTTGTTCCCTGGGAGGGGATTCTGAATTCCACCTGGCTGTCCCCTGCTGTCAGGGGTTGTGCAGAGCCAGAAGGTTCCCCCTGGGCCTCCTTTTCCCCAGGCTGAGCCTCCCTAGGTCCCTCAGGAGTTCTCCAGACCCTTCCCTGGTGCTCCAGCCTTCCCCAGCTCCATTCCCATCCCTGGACTCTCTCCAGCCCCTCAGGGTCTTTCTTGTGAGGTGCTCAAAGCCCAGGATTCCAGGAGCCTCAGCGGTGCCAAGGACAGGAAGTGTTGGGAGGAATTTCACAGGAATAAGAACCAGGAGTTTGATTCTTCACCTTACACTGAAATCATCCTCCCAGGAGTCCTTCGAATGACATCCTAAATTGCCTAAAAAGTCCTAAATTCCTCATGGGAGGTGCCTGCCTGCTGTTTGTTTGGATAATGCAAAGGTCAGGAGCTGCCATCCCTGCAGGGAGCACCTGGCCCTTCCCTGAGGAAGCAGAATCCCAGACTGAGATGGGTGGAAGGGACCCTGGCATTGACCTTCCACTCTCCCAGGGTGTCCCCAGGCCTTGGACACTTCAGGGATGGGGCAGCCCCAGTCTGTGCTCAGATCTGCACTCAGGAATTGCTGCAGAATTCCCAGCTCCCAACACTCCAGGGTTTTCCAGCCTGATTTCTTAGGGATGAAGGTGCTGCCCAAAGGTTCTCCCCGTTGCATTTCTTGTGACTTTCCCAGTGACTTGGACAAGGGGATAGGACACAATTGGGGTGCTTTGCCCTTCAAAACTCATTCACAGGGAGAGAATTCCCAGGCCCCATCCAGCCCTGGCCCAGCCCAGGAGCATTTCTGGAGCAAATCTCCAGGCAAACCAGGCAAATCCAGGAGGTTTCTTTTCCCCAGGGAATTCTGGGGAAGGAAAAATGAAGAATTATTGCAACTTTCCTAAAACCCTCTAATTTTAAGAATTCCCACAAAGAACCAGTTGGATTTCCCGCTGGAGTGGTGCCCTCAGCCAGGCTGTGGCATTCTGGATGGAACACCCCAAATCCTCCAGGATGGGAAATGTGCCTGGGGGAGTCCCCCCATGAGGCCCTGAATTCATCCTGAGTCAGGGACTGCTTCCCAAACCCACCTGGATGGGACCCACTGGGACACTCCCACCTTCTCCTCAAAGGACTCTGCCATGGAGCAGCAATTCCAGAGGGATGGATGGATGGATGGATGGATGGATGGATGGATGGATGGATGGATGGATGGATGGATGGATGGATGGATGGACGGACGGACGGATGGATGGACGGACACAGGGATGGATGGATGATGGATGGGTGGATGATGAATGGGTGGATGGATGGATGGATGGATGGATGGATGGATGGATGGATGATGGATTGGATTGATGGGTGGGTGGATGATGGATGGGTGGACAGACACAGGGATGGAGGGATGGATAATGGGTGGATGGATGGATGAGGGACAGACGGACGGATGGATGGATGGATGGAGAGGGGACAGGCACATCCAGGAAGGAGCACAGGCACATCCAGGAGGGAGCACAGGAACACAGCCTGCCTGAGAGCTGCCTCCCTGGATTTTGCTCCATGGAAGGAGCCTGGGGCGAGCAGACGCTGTCTCAAGTGTGCCAAGTGCAGGAAGGGCTGGGTTTGCCCTCCTGCAGTGCCCCGGGATCATCTCCCGCAGATAAAGGCTGGGATGTGCCTGTGGAATGCTCCAGCCCCAGCCCGGGGTGAGTCACGGGCCTGGAGCGTGGCAGGAGCGCGTTGGGCCGGCTGGGGCAGCTCTGGGGCAGCTCTGGGGCAGCTCTGGGGCAGCTCTGTGCTGCCAGGAGCGGGGTTGTGACAGAGCCCGGGGTGGGGACAGACTGGGACAGAGTGGGGCACACTGGGACAGCCTGGGAGAGACTGGGAGAGACTGGGCCTGAGCTGAGAGGGAGAAGGAGGAAGGGGGGCTGCAGACAGACACTGAGCTTGGCCTGGCACAGGGGCTACAGACAGGCACTGAGCTTGGCCCACACAGGGGCTGCAGACAGGCACTGAGCTGAGCTTGGCCCACACAGGGGCTGCAGACAGGCACTGAGCTTGGCCCACACAGGGGCTGCAGACAGGCACTGAGCTTGGGCCAGCACAGGGGGCTACAGACAGGCACTGAGCTTGGGCCAGCACAGGGGGCTGCAGACAGGCACTGAGCTTGGCCCACACAGGGGCTGCAGACAGGCACTGAGCTTGGCCATTCCAGCATTCCAGGCTGACATCCCAGGTGAGGAGCACAGAGCAGACAGGTAAATCCCATCAGCCCCTGCTGCCCACCCTTGGAAAAGCAGGGAAGGAGAGGGAGAGGTCAGCACCGAGGGGGACTCAGGAGGAACCCCAGGAGTGCCCAAAGCTGTGACTGTCACACAGCCCAGCCTCATGGTCCCCTCAGTGAGGGACCTGCAGCTCCAGGGAGCTGCTTTGGATAATCCCAGCTCCGCTCCTGAGCACGGCTTCCCCCCTTTCCCAACATCTGCTCCCCTTCCCCAGGCACAGCTCCCCATTCCCACACTTTGTACACAGCAGGGAAGGCTCCCAAAAACCTTCTGGGCTCCTGAGAACCTTTGACTGGATGCACCAGACCCCAAACAGCAGCACAGGGCTGCATTCCTGATGTTCCTGTCCTCAGTCTCTTGGGAGACCCCATTTGCCCATTTTACCTCGTTCCCAAAGGTCTCAGCTCCCCTTAGGCCCACTTGGTGACGTGTCCAAGCAGCACTGAAAGTCTGAGTTCACAGCTGGAACTGGGGGGCACTCTGGGGCCTCTTCCACCAAGAGAGACCCCGAGGGGCTGGAGTGTGACCAGAGCTGGGGATGGAGCTGGGGAAGGGTCTGGGGAGCTCCTGAGGGACCTGGGGGGGCTCAGCTTGGAGCAAAGGAGGCTCAGGAGGGACCTTGTGGCTCTGCACAGCTCCTGACAGGAGGGGACAGCCAGAGGGGATTGGGGTCTGCTCCCAGGGAACAACAGGACAAGGGAAATGGCCTCAGGCTGTGCCAGGGGAGGTTTAGCTGGATATTGGGAAAAATTCCTCACTGGAAAGGGTCCAGGCACTGGCACAGCTGCTCAGGGCAGGGGTGGAGCCGCCAAAGCCGTGTGGCTGTGGCGCTTGGGGACACGGTCAGGGCTGGCCCTGGCAGTGCTGGGGGAGCAGCTGGACTCGATGTTCTCCAAGGGCTTTTCCAACCTTAATGATTCCATGGAATGCCATGTGCCCCTTAGGCTGAGGAGGGGCACATGAGGGATCAGGGAAGAGCAGGGGAGCCAGGAGCTCCCTGAGAGCTCAGCCTGCTCTGATCCAGCACTCCCAGTGCTCCCACACCTGTCCAGCTGCTGGGGGGACACCCCCCCCCCCATGGTTCTGCTCTGACCCAGCTCTGCTGGGCCCCAAATGGACCCTGGGCCTTTCCTGGGGTTTGGGATCACCACACCCCTGTCCCAGGAGCCAACAAGGCTTGGAGCATTCCCCAGTTCCCACTCATATCCATTTGCCCCTGGACTGAGGCTTTGCTCCCTGGCCCTACCCTGTCCCACCTGGATTTAAACACAGGGACTCCACCCCATCCTGGTTTGGTTTCCTTCCACTCCATGGGCAGTTTCCCATGAATTCCTTTGCCTGTGTGCCTTCACAAATCACCTGGGCTGAGTTATGACACCAGCCCAGAATTCTCAGATTTACCACACGCCAAAGTTTTCTCCCTTGGGCTTGGGAAGACTCCGACCCTGGAAGTGAAACTCTGAGGAAACATGAGCAGAATGGAAAAGGTTTGGGGTGAAATTGAGGAGTTTGGGCAGAGCCCAATCCCCACCCCTGTCCCTCATCCCTTTGTGAAGAACCTGAGGCTGCCCAGCCCCTAAATGAAATCCCAATTAAAACTCCCTCCTCTCTGCTCTGGGATTCTTCATCCCAAAAGTGCTCCTGGTGTTCCAGGGCAGCTTCTTCTCACTCAATGCCTCAAGGAGGGGGGACAAGCAGGAAAAGCAGAAAGTTTGGATACTTTGGGGGTCTGAAGACAACCCTGAGTGTCCCTCCCTGAGTTTCCCTGTGGTTGATGCCATGCTGTGGGTGTTCTGCAGGTACGAGGATGAAATTCGCCTCTGCAGTGGGATGGAATTCACCTTCATGGAGCTCAAAAAGGTCAGCAGGAGGGGAAGGGGAATTTCCCACTGGATTGGCTCTACCCAGCCCTGCACAGCCAGGGGAGAGCCTGGAGGTGATCCAGGCTCAGCTGGTTTGGGATAACAAGGTCTGGAGGAGGACAGGGAGGGGATGAGTCCAATTCCACAGGAGGGTGAGCCTGGAGCACCCTGAAAATCCTGAAAATCCCCTGGCAGCACCTGGGGATCAGAGCATCATCATCCCTTCCCCCTGGGATCTCTCCTGGTCACTGTCCCCATCCCTGCACCCCAGGATTTCCTGGTCACTGTCCCCATCCCTGCACCCTGGGATCTCTCCTGGTCACTGTGCCCATCCCTGCACCCTGGGATTTCCCTGGCCTGAGGGGTCCAAACCCTTCCCCGGCTGCCCCCTCCTCCCTGTGTTCCCTCTGGGTGCCATTAGAGTTGGGAAAGGCTGGAATTGATAAAGGATTTAAAGTTTTCCTTTGTTCCCTGCGGAGGGGCCATGCCCTGGGCAAACCCTGAGCAAAGCTCCCCCTCCAACAGGAGCCAGTGGTAATCAGCTGGAATTGGGATTTTATATCAAAACCCCCAATTTGGGGGCAGGATAAGGGTGTTGGAGAGAGGGAATGTTCCCCACAAATATCCATCCTGGCTAATTCCATGTTTTCCTTGGCACACTCCCCAGGAAGGGCATTCCCAGACACTTTCCATGGGTGGCTCCCAAGTTTTCAAGCGGAGCCTTTTGTGGGGAGCAAAAGTTGGGAGGGGATGGTCCAGCCCTGCCTGGCCCTTCCACCACCAAGTCCCACAAAACAAAGGGAAAAGGTTCTCAAAGGAGCCTCCCCAGCTGGAGAGCAGCTCCAGACATCCCTGTTAATAAATCTGGGAATGGGTTGGGTGGGAAGGAGCTCATCCCATGGGCAGAGACCCCTTCCCTTCCCTTCCCTTCCCTTCCCTTCCCTTCCCTTCCCTTCCCTTCCCTTCCCTTCCCTTCCCTTCCCTTCCCTTCCCTTCCCTTCCCTTCCCTTCCCTTCCCTTCCCTTCCCTTCCCTTCCCTTCCCTTCCCACTCCAAGCCCTGTCCAGCATGTCTGGAACTCCCTGGGATGGGGAGCACTGGGAGTGACTGGCTGCAAATCCAGGTTTGGACTGATGAATCCCTTTCCACCCCTGATGAATCCCTTTCCACCCCTGATGAATCCCTTTCCATCCCTGCAGGATTTGGATGTGAGCACCTTGCACCGCACGGAGCTGGAGGTGAAGCTCAAAGGGCTCCAGGAGCTGCTGGAGCTGAAGAAAACCATCTATGAGCAGGTGGGAGCTCACCTGGAGAGGGCTGGGATGCTGGGGGAAACGGCATTTTGGGGACAGATCCTGGATTTCCACCCACGTGGGAGCTTGGCCAGGGTGTCACAGCCATTCCAGTGCTCAGGCAGGACCTGAGGAGTTGATCCCTCCCCTAAAAACAGCATTGGAATGGGACCAGAACATTCTTTCTGCCCCAGAGCCTCTGTGGGGGCTTGGGGTTCCCCTGGAACAGCCAAGAATTCCAACCTCATCCCAAACTGGCTGGTGGGGCTCAGCTCCTGCCCCCAGGGATGGGGTTTGCCCCAGACCTCGGCCCAGGTGAGCCAAATGTTCAGACTCCAGGAAGGACCCAAACCCCAGGACACCTGGAGAACCTGGATGCTCTGAAGCACAGTCCAGACTCCTCCTTTCCCAGGAAAACCAGGGGTCCCAGCCAGGAATGATTGCAGCCAGGGGGAAGGGCCTCCTTCAGAACACTGACTCAGGCCTGGAAAATGTCACCCAGCAGGATCAGCAGAGTGGGAACACTCAGGATTTATCTAAATTCCAGCAATCCAAACAATTACAGTGCCTGGTGGAGGAGTATGAACATTCCATGTGGGAAACTGAGGCACGGAGAGGCTGGAGCTGCCTCCCAGCACAACCGCCCATGGAGGCTGATCTGCTCTAAAAGGAGATTATTCCTCATGCAAGGCAATTTTAGCCCAGTTTTTTTGGAAATCAGGTCCTGCTCCAGGGTCTCCACCTGATTTCCCACGGATCCCACAAAAAGCTGCAATTTTTAGCCCCTAATTAATGTAAAAATCTCATCCCCAACCTTTCCTGTCTCACCTTCTCTGTGGATTCGATGACATCAGGTACAGGCACATTCCCAGGGGGAGGGAAAATGAGGTAAACTTTCCTTCTTGGGAAGGATCAAGAGAAAATAATTTATTAATTCTCATTAATAAATTACTAGTTTGGGGGTTTTATTCACCAAATGATCCAATATTCCAAGTAAACACAAATTTTCTCACCTGCTCCAAGATTAAGAAACTCATGGATTAGACAGCAGCGGGATAAAATCTCCCAATCATCCTGCTTTTTTGGATGTGTCTGTACTATCCCTCAGCCACAGAGCCCTTTGTGAGCCCAGCCAGGGAAGGGAAGGGATCAAGGAACACAATTCCTGCTCCAAAGGGACCTGAGCACAAAGGGGAGAACAAAGGAGAGGGAGGAGGAGAAGGAATTCCTGGTGCAAAGCAGGAGCTGCACCTGAAATAAGGGAGCAGCAAACCGGGGTCCAAGCCTGGATCCAAGCCTGGGTCCAAACCTGGATCCAAATCTGGATCCAAGCCTGGGTCCAAACCTGGATCCAAATCTGGATCCAAGCCTGGGTCCAAACCTGGGTCCAAACCTGGATCCAAACCGGGGTCCAAACCTGGATCCAAGCCTGGGTCCAAATCTGGATCCAAACCGGGGTCCAAACCTGGATCCAAGCCTGGGTCCAAGCCTGGATCCAAACCTGGGTCCAAGCCTGGGTCCAAATCTGGGTCCAAGCCTGGATCCAAACCTGAATCCAAACCTGGGTCCAAATCTGGGTCCAAGCCTGGATCCAAGCCTGCATCCAAGCCTGGGACCAAGCCTGGGTCCAAGCCTGGATCCAAGCCTGGGTCCAGGGGCCCTTCTAGTCACAGGGAGGGGAATTTGCAGCTGTGACTTGCCCAGAGCAGATATCCCGGTGGTGGTCCCAGGGGTGCTCCTGCCTCCCTCCACACTGCCATTGCCAGGGCAGAGGAGTGGAGCAGCTCTGCCAGCCTGGATGTGCACAGGGAAGACTCCTGGTTCCCTGAGGAGCCCTAAATCAGGCTCTGGCATCACAAAGAGCAGCCCCAACCCTGGTGGATCCCACAGCAGAGCTTGGAAAGGGCATTTTCCAGCCTCCCCAGGCTGTGGAGTGATCCACACTGCCTTTGTTTTCCCAAGACTCTCCCATTCAGCATGGATATCAGTGGATATTGATCTGTGATCATCAGCTCCAGCTCTGCTCCTGGAGAACAACTGACTGGACAAGAGGAAGTGCCAGGAGAGGTTTAGGTTGGATATTAGGGAAAATTCCTTCCTGGAAAGGGTTGTCCAGCCCTGGCATAGCTGCCCAGGGCAGGGGTGAAGTCCCTGTCCCTGGAAGTGCCCAAGGAATGTGTGGATGTGGCACCTGGGGACATGGCCAGGGGTGGCCTTGGCACTGCTGAGGAACAGTTGGAATCCAGATCCCACAGGTCTTTTCCAGCCTTAAGGATCCCAGGATTCTCCCTGCTCCTGGACTAGTCCAAAGGCACTGTTTTGTCAGATTTTGCCAGTTTGTATCCAAAGATCCCAAATCCCAACGTAACCTGAGTCTGGATTTTGTGGAGCAAATAATACCAGGTTCCCAACTCCAGAGAGTGAAAACTTGGGAATTGTTCCCCTCTCCACATGGAATCTGTTCTGCCAAGCACAGCCCACCCGGAGCTCTCTCTGACTACTGGGAATCTTGGATTTGACCAGATCCTGGGAAGAATTTCTTCCCTGTGAGGGTGAGGAGGCCCTGGAATGGATTTCCCAGGGAAGCTGTGGCTGCTCCATCCCTGCAGTGTCCCAGGCCAGGCTGGACAGGGCTGGAGCAACCTGGGGCAGTGGGAGGTGTCCCTGCCATGGCAGGGCTGGGATGGGCTGGGCTTTGCTGTTCCTTCCCACCCAAACCATTCCATGAATGTCCAGCTCCGTGTTCTCTTTCCCGTTGTCCCGTGGCTCTGCAGGAACTGGAGGAGCTGCTGACGGAAATCAAGGACATTTCCGTGGTGCTGGGGATCGACAGCTGCTCCCGGCCGGACCTGGGCAGGATCGTGGAGGACGTCAGGGCCCAGTACGAGGCTCTGGCCCTGCGCAGCTGGGAAGAGGCTGAGGCCCTGACCCGGAGGAAGGTACCAGATCCCTGCTCCGAGCTGGGAGAGGCAGGGAAAGGACAGGAGGGATTGGCCTGGAGACAGCTGGGATGGGAGGGATGGACTGGGAATGGGAATGGAGGGAGGGACAAGGCACTATCCGTGATCAGCTCCAGACAGTAAATCCAGAGTTTTGTTACTCTGGGCTTTCCACGCTGGAGGAACCCAGCACATCTCCCAGTGGAGATGGAAATGTCCTTCCAGCTCTCCAAAGAGCAGGAATGTGACTGGTCCCAGGAGCCAGCTGAGCCTGGCACAGCCAGAGAGGATGGGAACAAGCCCCAGAGCTTTCCCCAAGTAATCCAGGTGATTCCAGGGCACCAGATCCAGAGCCACAGCCAGAGAGGACAGGAACAAGCCCCAGACCTTTGCCCAGGTAATCCAGGTGATGCCAGGGCACCTGTCCCTCTCTCCACAGCTCACCGACAGCAGCTCCCAGCCCGGCTCCTTCGGGGGGCACCTCCTGGACAGCCGGCGGGAAATCGCGGATCTGAACATCCGCATCCAGAAACTGCGCTCCTGCATCGTGTCCCAGAAGAGCCAGGTGAGTCCTGGGGGGACAACAGGACAGGTGTGACCTGGGATAATGGGACAGGTGTGACCTGGGTGGGATAATGGGACAGATGTGACCTGGGATGGGATAACGGGACAGGTGTGGGGTGGGATAATAGGACAGGTGTGTCCTGGGTGGGATAATGGGACCGGTGTCTTCTGGGATGGGATAACGGGACAGGTGTGTCCTGGGGTGGGATAACAGCATAGGTGTGTCCTGGGGGAAACAACCAGACAGATGTGTGCTGGGGTAGGATAACAGGACAGGTGTGTGCTGGGGTGGGATAACAGGACAGGTGTGTGCTGGGATTACAGGACAGGTGTGTGCTGGGGTGGGATAACAGGACAGGTGTGTGCTGGGGTGGCATAACAGGACAGGTGTGGCATTCCCTCTCCCAAGCCCCCTCAGCTCCCTTTCCCACACCCAGTGCCTGTACCTGGAGGAGCACATCCGCGAGGCTGGCGAGCAGGGGGAGGGGACCCTGAGGGACGCCAAGGCCAAGGTGGCGGGGCTGGAGGAGGCCCTGCAGCGCAGCAGGGAGCACATGGCTCACCTGGTCCGCGAGTACCAGGAGCTCATGAACATCAAACTGGCCCTGGACGTGGAGATCCTCACCTACAGGAAGCTCGTGGAAGGGGAGGAGAACAGGTGAGCCAGGATTCCTCTGCCTCAGCTGGGGAAGGGATGCACCAGGACACCTGGGGGGGATGGAGACATCAAGGAATCATGGAATGCTTTGGAACACAGTCCCACCCCCTGCCATGGGCAGGGACACTTCCGTGGACAGGGACTCCTCCTAAAGCCCAGCTTGCCCAAATCCCAAGTTCTGAGTCAGGTACTGAAGGTTTGGTCAAAGGAGCAAATCCTGGTGGTTCCCAGCAGTTCAATCCCATTTCTTGCTCCCAAGTCCTCCTCAGACTCCCCAGGCTGAGGGTCCAGACCTTCTCCAGGTGCTTTGCCCAGGGGCTGTTGAAGCCCATCCTGGTCCTACCACCATCCCAACCCCCCCAGGCCAAACCCCAGCCCTTCCCAGCCCTTTGGGAGAGCTCCAGCCCTGTCCTCACTCTGTGTCCTTCCCTTCCCACCCCTCTGGGAGAGCTCCAGCCCTGTCCTCACTCTGTGTCCTTCCCTTCCCAGCATGGAGCAGCCCATCCCCACCATCATCAGCGCCGTCCACTCCCGGCCCAGGCCTCGTAAGTGCTTTGATCCTTCTGAACCAGGGAACGGGGGAATGGATGGAAGGGTTTTAACCTCCTCCTTGTGTCAGTTTCTGCCAGCACCCTGTGGAACTCGCGGCTCTTTGCGCGGGGCTCGGGGCCCACGGAGCCCAGCGGAGGCGGCCCCAGGAGGGACCAGGACGTGCCGGGGGCTCCGGGGGCTCCGGACACCGGGACCCGGCCCAAGCTCAGCGCCGGGGCCCCCGGGGAGTGCTCCTAGGAGAATGGGATGGACACGGATCCCAAGCACCTGGGAAGCTCCTCCTCCTGAACTCCAGCCTGCGTGCAAGGGATGAAGGATGAGGGTCCTGTCCAGGCTGTCCCCTGGCTTTCCACCATCCCAGTTCACAGCTCCACTCCCAGTTACAGCAGGAACCACCCCAGCACTTCAGGGACTCTCCCATTCCCTTCTCCTTCCTCTCCAGGGCTCCCTTCGCAGGGGATTGGCAGTCACCCCTTGGAATGTGCCCAGCCGAGGGAAGTGTCCCTACCCCAGTTTTAGCAGCTGCCATTGGTCCCTTTACTGCTGTTGCCAAACCCTTTCCTTGCTCTGACAGGGATTCCAAGGAAAGCACCATCCAAATTCCACACTGGGGCAGAGGGAGGAAAACAACCCCAGGGATGGATTTGTCACCAGGACTGACAGATCTGGTGACACCCTGGGGCACCCTTGGCCACCTCAGGGCATTCCCCTGCTTTCGGGGGGGGGGCCCTCATTCCTTCACCAAAGCTAAAATGCCTCAAAACTCTTGACTCCCATAATCCCTCCCTCTCTCCAGGCTCCACACAGCAGTTCCAGCTCCTAAAGTTGGGGTGTTTAAGTTGGTTCCTATTTAACTGCACTGGGAACAGCCTGGTTGGGGTTGGGAGGGACCTCAAAGCTCATCCCTTCCCACCCCTGCCACGGGCAGAGACACTTTCCACTGTCCCAGGTTCTCCCAGCTCTATCCAGCCTGTCCTTGGGATCTTCCAGGGATCCAGGGGCAGCCATGGCTGCTCTGGGAAATCCATTCAGGGCCTCACTACCCTCATAGGGAAGAATTTTCTTCCTAAAATCGAATCCAAATCTTCTCTCTTTCAGCCCAAAGCTGGAAAACTCCCTTGCCTTTGTATTTATTGACCTCAGCTTGTACCTGACCCCGCTGCCCCCATGGGCCAATCCCAATCCCGATGCTCCAGAGCTCCCAGAGCCAGCCCTGCAAGGGCCAGGTGGCCACAGGTGGGGGATGCTGTGGCCTCTTCCCAACCTCACCCACAATCCTGCAGTGTTTTCCTTCCTGGCCCCAGCCACTGCCACTCAGCCCCCCCAAATTCCCAGATTCTGGGTCCCCATTCCCACATTCCCGTAGGATAGGAAGCACAGCTCTGGCTCGCGGGGTTTGGCTGTCACAATAAAGTTCTGTCACTCAGAATCCTTCCTGTCCTTGGTTTTCTCTCAGCCTCCCACCACAGGCACTGGAGCAGCAGCTCCTTCCCAGCAGGACGGGGGGACCCAGCTGGGTCCTGGCAGTGATTCCAGGTGAGGCTGGAATCACTTCCCAGGGATTGGAAGGGCACCGCCCCGGGAGGAATGGTGAATCCTTAAAACCCAAAATCGTGGACAAAGAGTCTCAAACTAGTCAAAGTTAGAAAGTGGTGAATCATGATTCAAGGGCACAGGGCCAGAGAGGCAGACATGGGGTGGGATCCAAGGCCTTGGGGACCAAATCTGGGAATGAGGGGAACACACTCAGCACTGCTCAGCTTCCCCTTCCCAAACTCCTGCCCCTCTCCAAAGGGGAATTCCTGCACACCTGGGCACCCATTTCCCTGCAGCCCCTCATTCCTTTTGGTGCTCCTTTACCCCCACAGGGACTTCCCTGGGAGATCCAAACCAGAGCAGGTTCCCTGGGGTGCTGGAGGACCCAAATTTGGGAGCAGCTTTGCTGTTTGCTGCTCACCTGGGGGACACTCTGCCCTTCCAGGGTCAGCTTCCCCTTCCCAAATTCCTCCTGTCCCTCTCCAAAGGGGGATTCCTGCACACCTGAGCAGGTCCACCCTGGGCACCCACATTTTCCTGCAGCCCTTCATTCCAGAGGTGCCCTTGTGGATCACAGGTGCTCCCTGTTCCCCTGGGAGTCCAAAGGGCCCCCAAGGTGGCAGAGAACCCAAAACTGGGAGCTGCTCTCCAGGTCCAGGGCAGGGGAAGGGAGGCAGAGGATGGGAAGGACATTCCAGACCAGAGGAAAGAGTTCAATCCAGTTTCCCAGCCTGGCAGGATGGGGAAGGGGGGACTCTGAGCAGTTTGCAGTTGCTCCCAGGTGGGCAGGGTTAGTGCAGGGCTGCCTCTGGAGCCAGGAACCTGCAGAGCCCTTGGGAAAAGCCCTTCCCAGGCAGAGGAACAAAGCAGCTGGGAAGGGCTCTGTGCTCAGAGCAGCCCCATTCCCAGGACAGGAGCAGGAGCAGGGCTGGGATGAGGCTGGAATGGGAGCCTTGGACACCCCAGCTGGGGGAGCTCAGGGAGGGCTGGGGCTCAGCTGAGACTTTCCCGCTGCTTTTCCTTCCTGACCTTGGATTTTGGGGATCTTTTTACTGTTTCTGAGCCTTCTCCACCCATGGGATTGGGAGGAGGCCACAGCAGGGGATTAAAGGGTTGGTTTGAGATTTGGGATTTTGGCCTCACTCCTGGACTCAGGTCCCTGTTCTGGGACAGACCCAACCCAGCATTGCCCTGTCCCACAGCTCCCAGCCCCAGCTCCCTCAGAGGGCACCAGAGAATGGCTCCACCCAGCAGAATTCCTGCCCTCCATTAAGGGGAGCTGAGCTGAGCTCTGCCTGGGCTGAGCCTTGGCTTTGGGAGGCCCATCCTGCCCCCTCCACCATCCCTCCCTCACTGGCACCCAGCCTCTTCCTCAGGGCAAATTCCCGTGGCTGTTCTCATCCCAGAGCCACAACCAGCCCCAATTCCAGCTGTAAATTCCCCAGGGAATTGCTGCAGGATCCAAGCAGCACCATCAGCTCAGGACCCCCCAAAAAAATCCCTCCCCCAGCCCTTCAAAAAAGGTCCTGGGCGCACCCCCATGTTGTCCAGATCAGTGCTGTCAATCCAGAATAACACACGCTGGATTTACCTTTATTTAGGGATAGAATGTGAAAAAAAGGGGAAACAGAGAAGGATGCAGTGGTGAAGGGCAGCCCCAGGATTGTCACGTCCCCGGTTTTGGCTCAAAATGCCACAAAATCCCACCTGGCTGCTTCCTAAAAATTCCTAAGGACTGAAAGGATCCTGAATTTGGTTGGAGTGGTGGTGGGGGGGGGGGGACGTTGATGGAAAAGGTTTATGGAAAAAGGGATGGTTGTGTGATGGTTAGAGGGTGCTTGGGGGTGTGGAGGCATCACTCACCTTCTCAGATCCGTGTAAAAAATGCATCACAGCCTGAGGATTGCTGGGAAAACCAGGGTTAGGGATGGTAATTAACTAATAAATGGGATAATTAACAGCATTCCCGTGTTTATGGCTCAATAATGGCATTTTATGGCCTGTTCCAATGATCCCCTTCACTCAGTCACCCCTGGGGTGCCGGGGCACATTCCCCACGGGGATTTGGGAGCTGCTGAGGGCGTCTGTGGGATCAGGGGATATTTATCCCTCTTATCTTCCAGGGCCCCTCAGGAATCCACGGCCCAGCCCCCTCCAGGCCATGCCGTATCAGCTCCAGCCACTCCCAAGGGTGATCCCATCCCTGCCTGGAGCCTCTCCAGGACCGGACACGTCAGATGTCCTGGAGGTCTCGGACGTGAGACATCCCAGGGGCGAATCCTGGGCCGCGGGGATGCCGGGAAGAGCATCAGGGAATCAGTCCCGGAGGCCGAAGCAGGGGGGGAAGCGGCTCTGGGAGCGCATCCCAGGATCTGCACACCTGGAGCGAGCTCCGGGCTCGGGGAGCGCATCCCGGGATCTGCACACCTGGAGCGGCCAGGAGCGAGCTCGGGGAGCGCATCCCGGGATCTGCACACCTGGAGCGAGCTCCGGGCTCGGGGAGCGCATCCCGGGATCTGCGCACCTGGAGTGAGCTCCAGGCTCGGGGAGTGCATCCCGGGATCTGCGCACCTGGAGCGAGCTCCGGGCTCGGGGAGCGCATCCCGGGATCTGCGCACCTGGAGGGGCCAGGAGTGAGCTCCGGGCTCGGGGAGCGCATCCCGGGATCTGCACACCTGGAGCGAGCTCCGGGCTCGGGGAGCGCATCCCGGGATCTGCGCACCTGGAGTGAGCTCCAGGCTCGGGGAGCGCATCCCGGGATCTGCACACCTGGAGCGAGCTCCGGGCTCGGGGAGCGCATCCCGGGATCTGCACACCTGGAGCAAGCTCCGGGCTCGGGGAGCGCATCCCGGGATCTGCACACCTGGAGCGAGCTCCGGGCTCCCAGAGAGCATCCCGGGATCTGCGCACCTGGAGCGGCCAGGAGCGAGCTCCGGGCTCCCTCTGCCGGGCAGGTGACGCCGCTGCAGCGCTTCCCCAAAAATCCCCAACAGCTCCCGGCCTCCTTCCACAGGCCCGGCCTGCGGAGAAAGGGAAACGGCTCCCGAGGAGCGAGGAACAGAGGGGATCCTAAAGGGGACCCTACAGGGAATCATACAGGGGATCCTCCTACAGGGGGTCCTACACGGGATCCTAGAGGGGATCTAAAGGAGACCCTACGGGCAATCCTACAGGGAAACTACACAGGATCCTACAGGGAAACTACACAGGATCCTACAGGGGATCTACACAGGATCCTACAGGGGATCCTACATGGGACTCTACAAGAGATCCTACAGGGGAATCCACACGGGACCCTACAGGGGTCCCTACAGGGGTTCCTACAAGGAATCCTAGAGGGGATCCTACAGGGACCCTGCATGGGTCTCCACTGCCCAGAGGAGCTGTGGCTGCCCCATCCTGGCCAGCCTGGACAAGGCTTGGAGCACCTGGGGATGGTGGGACCTGTCCCTGCCCACTGCTTTAAGGTCTCTTCCCCCTGACCCATTCCATGGTTCTGTGATCCAAAAGGGCATTTCTCATCCACCAGGAGCTCCCATCCAGCTGGGAATGATTCCTGGGATCCAGCCTGGCTGTTCCATTGCTCCCAGACTCACTGCAATCGCTCTGGGATGGTGAAACAGCTCCCAAGGTGAGGAACTCATCCCTGCATCTGATCCCACCTGGATCTGTCACCTTCCTTCCCTGGGCTCCCCTCCACCAGTCTCTGGCTGTGCTGAAATACCCCCAGGTCCTTTCTGACTCCACTTTTTTATCCTCTAAGGGCCAAATCCTCCAGGAACACACCCAAAACATCTTTATCAGGGGAAAAACCCCTTTCCCATCTGGAATCTCAGCTCACAGCCCCTCTGCTCCCCGGGAAACAGCTGCAGGTGGGAGCATTCCCGGTTTTCTTCCACCTCTCCTCCCTTCCCCAGTGTGTTTAGGGATGCACCCTCAGTCTGGGAGCAGCCAGGCCCTGTCCCATTCCTTCCCAGAGCCTGGAGAAATCCAGCACCAGCTGAATCCTGCTCAGCACCAGAAGGGGAGCCAAACCCCCCCCGACGTGTGCCAAGGGGTTAAATGTGTGGGAAGGGAGCTGGAAATGTCCTGGCACAGGGAACTGATGGCCCGGGGCTCCCACTCCAGTTCCAAACCCAGTTTAATCCACCCATCCCAGTTCTCCCACAGCTGCTCCCTCAGTTCCAGCCAGCCCCTGGCGTGACTCCAGTGGGACAGGAGGAGGGAGATGGGTGCTCCAGGCCCTCTCCTGGCCAGGCACAGCTGTTTGCAGGGATGGAAGTGGCTCTCCCCAGGAAATCAGCCATTGGGAAAAGGAGCTCCCCCACTTCAGGGAAAAGACAGGGGTGGGATTTCCCTTTCCTGCACCATCCTGGCCCAAACCGTGCCTCAGTTTCCTGGCTTTTTTCACCTGCAGCCTTGGGGAGGATGGGATTTGGGGAGGGATAATTTTGTTTTCCTACTGAAATGCTCCAGGACAGAGCAGGGAAGGGCTCAGCGGGGATTTGTCCCTGTCCCCAGGTTCGAGGGGATCACCAGCCCCACCCTGGGTGCCCAAACCCCTCCGGGAGCCCCAAATCCCCGGGCTGGCAGCAAACAAATCCCTGCATTGTGTCAGGGAGGGGAGGAGGAGGAGGGAGGGAGGGAGCCCGGCCCCATCGGCCCATCCCAGGGAGCGGCCGGCGCTGTTCTGTGCCCGTATAAGGCCAGGTTGGGCTCTCCCGGCCCAATCCGGGCAGGAATTGGGAACACCTGAGCCCGGCCCCGCCCAGGGGAGCCGAGCCTGCCCAGGTGAGCCGAGCTGCAGCCCCTCCCTCCCCGCCCAGCTGTGTCCGGTGGGAATTCCGCCCTGGGACAATGGCCCCGAGGCCCCAGGGTGGCCACACCGGCTCGGTTTTACGGCACCTTTCCCTCCCCCATTGCCAGCCATTCTTCACACAGAGGGAGGTGGAACAGTTCTCCCTCTGTCCCCCCCCGAGCCCGGCTGGGATCGCAATTCACCCCCCTAAACCCGCCTGGGACCGGGATTCACCCCCTGAGCCCAGCTGGGATTGCGATTCACCCTCTCTGTGCCCGGCTGGGATCGCAATTCACCCCCCTAAACCTGCCTGGGACTGGGATTCATCCCCCTAAACCCATCTGGGACCAGGATTCACCCCCTGAGCCTGGCTGGGATCACAATTCACCCTCTCTGTGCCCTGCTAGGATTGGGATTCATCCTCCTAAACCCGCCTGGGACCGGGATTCACCCCCTGTGCCCAGCTGAGATTGCAATTCACCCTCTCTGTGCCCAGCTGGGATTGGGATTCACCCCCTGAGCCCATCCAGGACCAGGATTCCCGTCCCCGGCGTCCCCAGCCCCGCTCTCTCTGATCCCAGCAGGATCTGGGAGCTCCGGGTCAGGGAATCGCGGCAGCCCCGGGATGGATGTGCCGGCCCAGGGATGGATGTGCCAGTCCTGGGATGGATGTGCCAGCCCAGGGATGGATGTGCCAGTCCTGGGATGGATGTGCCGGCCCAGGGATGGATGTGCCAGTCCCGGGATGGATGTGCCAGTCCCGGGATGGATGTGCCGGCCCAGGGATGGATGTGCCAGCCCAGGGATGGATGTGCCAGTCCCAGGATGGATGTGCCAGTCCCGGGATGGATGTGCCGGCCCCGGGATGGATGTGCCAGTCCCAGGATGGATGTGCCAGTCCTGGGATGGATGTGCCGGCCCAGGGATGGATGTGCCGGCCCCGGGATGGATGTGCCGGCCCCGGGATGGATGTGCCAGTCCCGGGATGGATGTGCCAGCCCCGGGATGTGCCAGTCCTGGGATGGATGTGCCGGCCCCGGGATGGATGTGGCAGTCCTGGGATGGATGTGCCGGCCCCGGGATGGATGTGGCAGTCCTGGGATGGATGTGGCAGTCCTGGGATGGATGTGCCAGTCCCGGGATGGATGTGCCAGTCCCGGGATGGATGTGCCAGCCCAGGGATGGATGTGCCGGCCCCGGGATGGATGTGCCGGCCCCGGGATGGATGTGCCAGCCCCGGGATGTGCCAGTCCTGGGATGGATGTGCGAGTCCTGGGATGGATGTGCCAGTCCTGGGATGGATGTGCCAGCCCCAGGATGTGCTGGCCCAGGGATGGATGTGCCGGCCCAGGGATGGATGTGCCAGTCCCAGGATGGATGTGCCAGCCCCGGGATGGATGTGCCAGTCCTGGGATGTGCCAGCACCAGCCCTGGGGCTCCCAGCCCTGGCACCGGGGTCTTGGGGCCCTGTCTGGGCAGGGGGATTGGCCCTGGTGACCTCCACAGGTCCCTTCCAGCCCCAGGGGTTCTGGGATCCAGGGACCTCACCTGGATCCCAGTCCTAAGGTGCCACCAGGCTGGGGGGACACGGGAGGGACTCCGGGGTGCTGGCACAGCTGGGCACTGTCCCTGTGTCTGTCACTGTCCCCGGTGTCTGTCCCTGCCAGCCCCGGAATTTGGGAAAAGCAGAGTTGCTGTGGAGACCCAAGACATTCCTCTGGCTCCCCTTAGTGATTCCAGACCCCAGCAAAGAGCTCAGAAACCTTAGCCCAGAGTCAAAACCACCTGGGCCTTCGATTTTAGTCCATAGAAAAAATTACCAGGTTTGTGTGAGGATTTACAAACCACAAGAGTTTATGTAGAATGATAGTGAATTTGGCACAAATGAAAATTAGAATTTTAAGGTTTTAGAATGCGGGTTCAAGAAGCAAGATAGAAGAATCTAAGCATGTCCTGTCCTTCTTCTTCTTGTCCTCCATCTTCTGCTAAGATAGTGACACTTTTAAATTAGTTTAGAGTAGAGACAAACTGTCTAACATAAGTGGTAAGTATTAGAAAATTATTGTAAATAAAGTACATGTGGTTTTTGGTATAAAAAGTTAACACCACCCCGAGGGCAGGGGCTGTGCCACAACCCGACCTGCTGGAGAGATCTCAGCAGGTCAGAGAAAGAATGTACCAGATAAGAGAAAATAAACAACCCTGAAAAGCAAAACTGACAAATCTCGACTTCTTCTGGGAAAAAAAAAAAAAAAAAAAAAAAAAAAAGACTTTCTAATACCTCGAATGTGACTCCCAGAAAGCCGAGGAGCCGCCTGGCTGAGCTGCCCGGCTGTGCTGCCCGGGCCGGGCCGTGCCCGCAGCCCCGCGGGAGCGGTGCCAGCCCAGCCCCGGGGCTGGGAGTGCCCCCCGTGCCACCCCCGGGCCGGGCACTGCAGCGCAGCAGCTGCAGCCCCGCCCTGCCCCAATTCCTGCCCCAATTCCTGCCCCAGTTCCAGCCAGGGAAGCACCAGCCCTGCCTGGGGCACACAGGGAATTTGGGGTTCGTCTGATTTGCACCTGAGCAGATCCCGCAATGGGGGAGCAGCCTGGCCTTGGACACCTCCAGTGTCAGAACCCAGGACATCCCTCTGGCTGCCCCGGATGGCTCCAGCCCCTGCCAGGGGTTCAGAGACCTTGGAACAGAGCCCAAGACACCTGTGACTTTGATTCTGACCCATGGAAAAAATTACCACCTTTATATGAAGAATTACAAGTCAATAGAGTTTAAGTAGAATGATAGTTAGTTTGCCACATGGTGAAAAGTAGAATTTTGGGGTTTTTAGTTTTGTTTTGCCTTTTTTTTTTTTTTTTTTGTTTTTAGGGTGTTTTTTTGGGGGGGTAGGGTTTTGGGGTTTTTTTATGGTTTTTTGGGGGGGGGGGGGTTAGGGTTTTTGGGGTTTTTTTGAATAGGGGTTCAGAAGCCAAGATGGAGGAATTTAGGTGTGCCTTGTCCTTCTTTCTCCTTCTTCCCAGCCTCCATCTTCTGGGTGATGCTGGCACTTTTGGATTGGTTTAGGGTAGGAACACGCTGTCTTACGTAGGTGATAGGTATTGGAAAACAATTGTAAATAAAGTACACGTAGTTTTTAGTATAAAATGTTGACACTAGCCCAAGGGTGGGCAGAATGCCCCTGACTGAGCTGCTGGATGGACCTCAGCAGGCCAGAGAAAGAATGTGATAGATAAGAGAAAATAAACAACCTTGAAAACCACAGCTGAGGAATCCTGACTCCTTCTTCGAGCACTGGGCTGGGAAAAAGAGATTTTAACATTCCAGGAGCCATTTCCAGCTCCCCCTCGGCACTGGCTGAGCTCCTGCTCCAGGGCCTTCCCTTCCCCCTTATCCAGACCTGCTCCCTGGGCTCAGCTGGGGAAAAGGAGGCTCAGGGGGACCTTCTCCCTCTCACAACCCCTGACAGGAGGGTCAGGTTGGCACCTGCTGCCAGGGAACGAAAACAGCCTCAAGGTGCACCAGGGATGATTAAAGTTGGATTTAGGAGCAATTCCTCACTGAAAGGGTTGTGAAGCCCTGGAAGGGGCTGCCCAGGGCAGGGGCAGAGTGCCCGTCCCTGGAAGTGTCCAGAAATGTGTGGCTGTGGCACCTGGGGACACGGTCAGGGGGTGGCCAGGGTGGTGCTGGGCTGGACCTGGGCTGGACCTGATGCTCTCTGAGGGCTTTTCCAAATGAGCAATTCCATGGTTTGTGGACAGCAGAACCAGAGGTGGTTCCTGGGGTCTGGAGTTGGGCTCAGCTCGTCCTCCCCGCTCCCTTCAGGCACTGAACACCATCCCAGAACTTCCTGCCCAGGATCAGCTGGAGACCACGGGGCTGGAGGAGGGGAAGGAGCCCCGATCACAGCACGAGTTCCCTGTGGGACACAGCTTGGGCATGGACACCCTGGAGTCAGGGAATGGGCTGGGGTGAGGGATCAGGGAATGCTCTGGAGTGAGGGATCGTGGAATGGTCTGGAGTGAGGGATCAGGGATCAGGGGATGGGCTGGAGTGAGGGATCAGGGATCAGGGAATGGGCTGGGGTGAGGGATCAGGGATCAGGGAATGCTCTGGAGTGAGGGATCATGGAATGGGCTGGGGTGAGGGATCAGGGATCAGGGAATGGGCTGGGGTGAGGGATCAGGGATCAGGGAATGCTCTGGAGTGAGGGATCATGGAATGGGCTGGGGTGAGGGATCAGGGATCAGGGAATGGGCTGGGGTGAGGGATCAGGGGATGGGCTGGGGTGAGGGATCAGGGATCAGGGGATGGGCTGGGGTGAGGGATCTCAAAGCTCATCCCATTCCAAACCCAGCCATGGCAGGGACACCTTCCACTGTCCCAGGCTGCTCCAAGCCCTGTCCAACCTGGCCTTGGGAACTGCCAGGGATGGGGAATCCTCTGGGAAATCCATTCCAGGGCCTGCCCACCCTCACAGAGAGGAATTCCTTCCCAATGTGCCATCCATCTCTCCCTCTGGCAGTGGGAGCCATTCCCTGTGTCCTGGCACTCCAGGCTTTGCCCCCAGTCCCTCTCCAGCTCCCCTGGAGCCCCTTTGGGTACTGGAAAAGGCTCCAAGGTGTCTCCAGAGCCTTCCCTCCTCCCAGCCTGCTCCCTCCCAGCCCCATGGATCTCTCTGATGCACAAATTCACCAGGAACTCTCCAAACCTCAGGGAGTTGGGATCCACAGAGGGATCTGGGGGATCTGGGACAGTGCCCTTTGTCCATGGAGGAATTTGGAACAGCCACAGGGATTTAGGACAGTGCCCTGTGTCCATGGAGGAATTTGGAACAGCCACAGGGATTTAGGACAGTGTCCTGTGTCCATGGAGGGGTCTGGAACAGCCACAGGGCTCTGGGGGATGTGGGACAGTGCCCTGTGTCCATGGAGGAATTTGGAACAGCCACAGGGATTTAGGACAGTGCCCTGTGCCCACAGAAGGGTCTGGAGGAGCCACAGGGCTCTGGGGGATGTGGGACAGTGTCCTGTGCCCATGGAGGAATTTGGAGGAGCCAGAGGGATCTGGGACAGTGCCCTGTGTCCATGGAGGAATTTGGAACAGCCACAGGGATTTAGGACAGTGCCCTGTGTCCATGGAGGGGTCTGGAGGAGCCACAGGGCTCTGGGGGATGTGGGACAGTGCCCTGTGTCTATGGAGGAATTTGGAGGAGCCAGAGGGATCTGGGACAGTGCCCTGTGTCCATGGAGGAATTTGGAACAGCCACAGGGATTTAGGACAGTGCCCTGTGCCCACAGAAGGGTCTGGAGCAGCCAGAGGGCTCTGGGGGATGCAGTTCTGTGCCTGTGTCCACGGAGGGACCCAGCAGGAGCAGAAAAGCCCCAGCTCAGCAGGGAAAGGAGCTCCCGGGGGCTGCTCCTGGCCCAGCCCCTGGAGCCCCGCCAGGAATGCACAGTGGGAGCGGAGCTGAGCCGCTCCTGCCGGGACCTGCCGCGCTTGCGAGGCTCGGGCACACCCAGAAATTCAGAGCTTCGGAAAAAAAACCCTCAGCACCTGGGCAGGGGAGGGGCAGGGAGAGCAGGAACCACTTCAGAGCTGAGGAATCCCAGGGTGACTCAGCCCTGACGCAGGAAGCAAACAGGGCTGGGAATGGGGGGACAGGGTCGGGCAGCCCCGGGAGGGATCCAGGGAGCCCCTCTGCCCCTCTGCCCAGGGATGTTGGGCCGTCAGAGTTCATGGGATGTTTTCAGCTGCAGCAAAGCTGCTCCAAGCACTTCCCAACTTCCCAACACCCACCTTTATCTGGCTCAGAACCAGCTCCAAGGGTCCCAAAATCTCCTCCATCCCAGCGCTTCTCAGGCTGCTGAAATCCCAGTGCAGCACCAAGAGCGGCCCCCTGCCCACAGAGAGGCAATTCGCCCTTGATAAAAGGGAATATAAAACACCTGGAGCTTTGTTTCCCATGCTTCCAGAGCCTCATCATGGAGCCAAAGGGATCTGTCCCTTCCTCTGGGCAGGAGAAGGGAAGTAGGGATGAGGACCCCACCACTGAGCTCCTGGATTAGTCCCAGAATCCCAGGATGGTTTGGGTGGGAAGGGACCTTAAAGCCCAAACCACTCCTGACACCTTCCACAGCCCAAGGTGTTCCAAGCCCCGAGCAGCCTGGCCTGGGATGGGGCAGCAGGATTTTGGGGGAGCACTGGGAGCTCTGGGGGTTTGGAATTGCAAGGAGAGGAGTGAAACAGCCCCAGCTCAGTGCCTCAGCTGTGGATCCACGCTGGATTTACATCCCCCCTGCCCTCCACAATGGGTAAATCCAGCACTCCCTCAGCATTCCCTGGATAATTCCCCAGAAGGATGGATCTGCACCAGTTCATCCCCAGCATTCCCAGTGGTGACACCAGTGTTAATCCCAGTTCCTGAAGTGAGGACCTCATGGAATCCCAGCTGCTCTCCTGTTCAAACCAACAATGGAAAACCCTCAAAAACTGGGACCCCAAACCCAGACTGAACCAGGGGGAATAAATCCAAATATCTGGATCACAAGACACTCAAAAAACCCCAGAGTTCACCTAGCCTTGGATTTTCCATGGGGAACCTGAAATTCAGGAGCATGAGACATTTCCCCTCTTCAGAGCCCCCACGGGATCAGCCCTGTCCGAGCTCCCCCAGCTGCTTTTGGGGAGCACCAGTGGAGCCTGTGGATGGGGGGCTGGATTCCCTCCATCCCTGCTCCTGGCAGTTCCCAGCAGCAGCTCCTGCCACGGCCCACACCCACGGGACACGCTCTGACCTGAGCTGGGATTTGGGATCAGCCCACGCCCGGCGCTGGCAGCAGCTCTGCACTTACACAAGGCAGAGCTTGGGCAGGAGCACAGGGTCCCACCTGGAGCAGGGCAGGGATCCCACCTGGAGCAGGGCACAGGGTCCCACCTGGAGCAAGGCACAGGGTCCCACCTGGAGCAGGGCAGGGATCCCACCTGGAGCAGGGCAGGGATCCCACCTGGCTACAACACAAGATCCCACCTGGAGCAGGGCAGGGATCCCACCTGGAGCAGGGCACAGGATCCCACCTGGAGCAGGGCAGGGATCCCACCTGGAGCAGGGCACAGGGTCCCACCTGGAGCAGGGCACAGGATCCCACCTGGAGCAGGGCAGGGATCCCACCTGGAGCAGGGCAGGGATCCCACCTGGCTACAACACAAGATCCCACCTGGAGCAGGGCAGGGATCCCACCTGGAGCAGGGCACAGGGTTCCACCTGGAGCAGGGCAGGGGATCCAGGGGTTGGTGGGACTGAATTCCAACACAAACTGCCCGAATGTCCCCCAGGAACAGGAATTCCCACCTTGCTGCTGGAAGCTCCTCAGCCCACCTTGAGTGCAGGAAGGGGCAACTCAGGGCCTTGTATTTGGCTTTATAAAACAGGCCTCGAGTGGCTCCAGCTCCTGCTCTGCATAAAATCCCAGTCCACAACTGAGAATTGCCTTTGGACTGCTCACCCTATTCCTCACTTCATCCTGGGAAGGGGCAGCATTCCCACCTCTTCTTCCCAAAGAGGCTGAGCTGTTCCAACCAGGAAAGAGCCCCAAATTCTCCACTCAACCCCCCCCCCCCCCCCCCCCCCAGCTGCTCCCTGTGCTTGACCATCCCAGTGCTGCAGCTGCACATGGAAAAGGCAGGATCAGCTCTGACATCCTCATGGTGCTTCCCAGTCCCCCACAATCCTGCTGTCCCATCCCAAAATCCTGGTGTCCCATCCCAAATCCTGCTGCCCCATCCCCAGGCCAGGCTGGTCGGGGCTTGGAACACCTTGGGCTGTGGAAGGTGTCAGGAATGGGATGGGCTTTAAGGTCCCTTCCCACCCAAACCATCCTGGGATTCTGGGACTAATCCAGGTGTACCTGAAGGAGGCATTGACAGAGTTGCCTTCTCTGCCAGCTTAAACCCAGAATTCCAGCTCCAGCACAAATGGGATGAATCCCTGTGGAATTTGTGGGAGCTGGGCCCCCTTAACAGTCCCTTTGTGCCAATTCCTGTGTGTTTTACTCTGAACTGGGAGGTTTTTACCAACCATCCCAACCATGCCAGGAATGGGGTGGGGATGTTTTGACAGGGAGCCCTGGATCACGTCCAGATCCCACCCAGCTCCCTCCTCTCACCTCTCCCTGCTGCCCGACGTGCTCAGCTCCGAGTGTCAAGAGACTGGAATTTGAGAGAAAACAGACTCAGAGAGCAAACCCTGCCCAGAGCAGGGGGGAACCCAGGGATGTCAGGCCCAGGATCACACACACAGATCCCTGCGTGTGCGAATGGAACATCTGGGGCTAAACCTGCATCTGTAAAACGCACCTGGGGGGGCACCTCTGAATCCCACCTGTGTGGGAGCATCCCTGAATCCCACCGTGCGGGGGTTATCCCTGAAAACCCAGGTGCACATCCCTGTTTTCAGCAAGGATCCTCGTTTTTCCTCACCTGGCTGGGAAAGGCGCTGGGGAGGCTCCGCCCGGCCCCGGGGCAGCTTCGGGAGCCGCTGTGGGCGCGTCCCTGGAGCCTCCCGAGCTGCGATCCCTCTGATCCTCCCGCGTCCCTGCCCTGGGCTGGGAACGCCGCGGCTCCAGCCCCAACCCACTTTCGCTGGGTTTTGCACAGGAGGCAAATCTCGCTATGCAAAGCTCCCACATCAGCACATTGGCAGCAGCGGAGCCTGCCCGGCCAGCCTGGCACAGAAATGCCAAGGCCAGGCAAGGGGGGGCTCCTGGGGCCTGTGGAGGTGCCCAGCTCCTGTTCCGGCCCTCCCAAGGTCCCTTTGGTGGAGCTGCTGGGCTTGGCCTGGATGATCCCGAGGGTCTCTTCCAACCTTGCTGGTTCTGTGATTCCACAATCTCCCACCCCTTCCCTCTGGCCCAGCCACCTCCAATCCTCACAGTCTACCTGGAACCACCCTGGAACCACGGCTCAGAGCCCAGGGAAAGCATCCTCCTGTCACGAGCAAAGTGGGACCTTTCCCTGCTCTGCCACCACCCAACCCTGGATTTCTGTGATGGGACATCACAGAGGGGCTGGGATGAGCCACTCTGCAGGACCTCCCTGCAATGGAACCCATGGCTTGTCGCCCTGATTTTTGATTTCTAAGCCTTCTGATATTTACATTCTTGTAACGAACTTTCTCATACACTTTCTGAAAATAACTCATTGTTTTGCATTCTTTTATAGAAGAAATTTGATAGACTGATATTTTGTCCAGTGCCATTGGAAAGGTGGCTCTTTCACCCTCCAATCCACTGTCACTTTTGGAAAACTATAAATGTTGGAGTCAGAAAATAAACTTCCCTTTTTTCACCTTGAGAGCAGCGGTGTGTGCGCTCGTGTTGTTTCATGCCCTATAGTGACAACGGCTCCTCTGGGCTTCCCAAAGCCTTGCAGAGCCTTGGGATGCTCCTGCACAAGGTGTTCCCTCAGGGATCAGTGGATTCAGGCCTTGCAGAGCCTTGGGATGCTCCTGCACAAGGTGTTCCCTCAGGGATCAGCGGATTCAGGCCTTGCAGAGCCTTGGGATGCCCCTGCACAAGGTGTTCCCTCAGGGATCAGTGGATTCAGGCCTTGCAGAGCCTTGGGATGCTCCTGCACAAGGTGTTCCCCCAGGGATCAGCGGATTCAGGCCTTGCAGAGCCTTGGGATGCTCCTGCACAAGGTGTTCCCTCGGGGATCAGTGGATTCAGGCCTTGCAGAGCCTTGGGATGCTCCTGCACAAGGTGTTTCCCCGGGGATCAGTGGATTCAGGCCTTGCAGAGCCTTGGGATGCTCCTGCACAAGGTGTTCCCCCAGGGATCAGTGGATTCAGGCCTTGCAGAGCCTTGGGATGCTCCTGCACAAGGTGTTCCCTCGGGGATCAGTGGATTCAGGCCTTGCAGAGCCTTGGGATGCTCCTGCACAAGGTGTTCCCTCAGGGATCAGTGGATTCAGGCCCACCCTGCACCCGAAATCAGAGTCCAAAGGAACCAAGTTCTGCATCAACCAACTGTGGCCATCCTGGGGGTATTTCACAGGGAGCAAGGGGAGAAGCATGGAGTCCCAGAAGGAGTTGGATTGGGAGGGACCTGGAAGCTTCCAGGGCCCTCTGGAACCTCCAGGTGCCCTGCCCCATTCTCTGCTCCTGAGTCCACACCCCCAACCTGATCAGAGGCTTTATGGGCATTTCCACTCTCACTAAAATATTCCTTCACCTTCCAACTCTCTAAATCCTCAAAAATCCTTACAACTCTTCCTTTGGAGCCCGAAGAGGAACCAGCCCAGCTCCACCATGAAGCCCAGATCCTCCAACTCCTTACAAAGCCTTTCCTGGCTGAGCCTGCCCTGTGTGAGTCAGCTCTGCACAACGCCCGAGTCAGCACTTCCCACAAAGCAGCTGGAGCTGGGCCTGGAAAAACGGAGCCACATCCCCAGGAGGGACCGGCCGGGACCTGCCGGGCTGGCACGGGGCACGGGGAATGTGCTGGTGACAGCAGCCGCCAGAAACGCCCAGCAGGACAGAACAGGGAGCAGCTCTGCCTCCCCCCCAGGCACAGCGCCCTGCCTGGGACATGGCAGAGCCTCCTGGGAAACCTGGAGCCAGCCCAGCCTTCCCCAAGCTCCCTTGGGATCCCCCAGGTCAGGTCTGCACTGGGGTTACCTGGAAGAACCCAGGACATCCCTCTGGCTGCCCTGGAGGGCTCCAGCCCTGCCAGGGGGCTCAGAGACCCTGGCACAGAGCCCAGGACCCCTGTCTTGGGTGGGAAGGGACATGAAAACTCATCCAGTGCCACCCCTGCCATAGCAGGGGGACACCTTCCACTGTCCCAGGCTCTGCCAGGGATCCAGGGGCAGCCACAGCTGCTCTGGGAAATCCATCCCAGGGCCTCCCCACCCTCACAGGGAGGAATTCCCCCTCGTCCTGGCACTCCAGGTCATTGTCCCCAGTCCCTCTCCAGCTCTCCTGGAACCCCTTCAGGCCCTGGAAGGGGCTCCAAGGCTTTGATTTTGACCCATGAAAAAAATGACCAACCTTAGATGAGGATTTACAAGCCACGAGAGTTTAAGTAGAATGATAGTTAGTTTGTCACTGGGTGAAAAGTAGAATTTTGGGGTTTTTAGAATGGGGTTCAGAAGCCGAGATGGAGGAATTTGGGTGTGCCTTGTCCTTCTTTCTCCTTCTTCCCAGCCTCCATCTTCTGGGTGATGCTGGCACTTTTGGATTGGTTTAGCGTAGAGACAGACTGTCTAACACAGGTGATAGGTGTTGGAAAATAACTGTAAATAAAGTGCATGCAGTTTTTAGTATAAAAAGACAACACCGCCCTGAGGATGGACAGAGTGCCTCTGACTGAGCTGCTGGATGCACCTCAGCAGGTCAGAGAAAGAATGAAATAGATAAGAGAAAATAAACAACCCTGAAAAAAGCAGAGCAGAAGAATCCTGACTCCTTCTTCGGTTGCCGGGCTGGGAAAAAGAGACTGACACATCTTGGGATCATCCTGACCACAGAGACCCCTGAGAATCATCCAAGCCAGGTGAGATCCCAGCCCCAGCACCCACAGCAGGACCCTCAGGAGAAGGAGCTCAGGAGGGCACAGCCAGAAGGAGCCCCAAGAACTCCTGGGTCCATTCCCAAGCCTCATCCAGGCTGGCCAAGCTCAGGTGAGATTCCCACGTCCAGCCTCAATCTTCAGGAGAATGGAGCTCGTGAACACAAGGCCCAGGAGGCGCTGCAGGAATACCTGATTCCCAAACCTCATCCATGTTCCAAGCTCAGGAGATACTCCAGGAATGTCTAATTTGATTCTCAATTCTCATCCAGTCACCCTCCTTTCCTCCCTCGCTGCTCTCCCAAGCAGCTCCCAGGCTCACAAATCCCACGGGATCCCCGTTCCCTCTCCCTAACCACCTTTTCCACTCAGACCTTCCCTGCACGCTCCTGTGCTCTCTCCTGGCTTTTCCATGGAAACCTGGACACCTTTCCCACCGGCCCTGAGCACTGAACAAGCTGTCCTGGGAGAAGCCAAACCAGGTGGGATGAGGCTGAGTGGAAATGGGGCCTTTCCAGGTCCCCATGGTTGCTGGGTCCAAGGACAAGGCTGTCAACAGCTGGGAGCCACAATGGGATTGGGGCAAGCCAAAGGCAGCTCTCAGGGGTTCATCCTGTGGGAATTCTGAGGAAAGGACCGAGCCCCACCTGTGTCAGCAATGGGGCAGGGGTGGAGGTAAAGCCCCACCTGAGGAATGGGCTGCAGGTCCCTTTCCTGCTTCAGGAAATCCTTTGGGATCTGCCCCCGTTATCCCCCAGGAGCTGGCACTGGTCAGGCTGGCAATGTCCAGCCAGACAAAACAGCAGTCACTGCCTCAGATCATTCCCAGGAGATCCCCAAGCCCTGCAGAGAAGCCACCACACATTCCAGAGGAGCCCTCACAACTTCCACATTCCCCTGTGTCCATGCACTGGCCACCCCTGGGGACACCTGCAGAGGATGTTCCTGGATGGATCTTCTCCAGGTGGACACGGAGCCAGAGCAGCTCCCAGGGCCTTTGGAGGAGATATTCCTTATTTGCATACATTTATTAGAGATTTGGGGAAAATCCTTCATAGAAGGGTTGTCCAGCCCTAAAAGGCTGCCCCAGGGCAGGGGCAGAGTCCCCATCCCAGAAAGTGTCCCAGAAATGTGTGGATGTGGCACGGGCAGGGGTGACCTTGCTGGCACTAGGTTGGACTTGATCTCTGAGGGCTTTTCCTGAACAATTCCATCATTCCTGGCTCAGGCTGTGTCATCGGCTCTGAGGGACACCAAGACTGGCTGGATTAGAGTTTTTCCCATAAAACCTTCACCCTCCTGCCTGTTTTCCTCACACAGGGAACGGGAATTCTGCCCAAAATGCCAGCAAGGATCCAGGGGCTTTTCCCAGCTCCATCTCACACAGATCCATGGAATGGTTTGGGTGGGAAGGGACATAAAAGCCCATCAAGGGACACCTCCCACTGTCCCAGGCTGCTCCAAGCCCTGTCCAGCCTGGCCCTGGGCTCTGCCAGGGATCCAGGGGCAGCCACAGCTGCTCTGGGAAATCCATCCCAGGGCCTCACCACCCTCACAGGGAGGAATTCCCCCTTGTCCTGTCCCTCCATCCCTTGTCCCCAGTCCCTCTCCAGTTCTACTGGAGCCCCTTTGGGCCCTGGAAGGGGCTCCAAGCTCTCCCTGGAGTGAGGTGAGCACCCCCAGCTCTCCCAGCCTGGCTCCAGAGGGGCTCCAGCCTTTGAATCCCAGCTGGGAGTGCCTGGAGCAGGGGTGTCCAGCAGGGATGTTCCCAGAGTTAATGGAGATGCAGAGCCAGAGCTGAGCCATCGCAGGGCTGGCAGGTTTGGGAGCCTCCCTGTTCCCTCCCTGTTCCCTCTGTTTGATCCATGGAGGATCCCAGGAGCTGCTTTGATGCGTCAGCCTGGCAGCAGGGCCTGTTCCAGCACGACTGCTCCCGGATTCCTGCGGGAACAAAGCTGCACCTCAGCAGCTTCCAGAGGCTGGGACTGGCCCTGGGGCAGAGCAGAGATGCCAAGTGACACAGAGAGACCCCCTCAGCATCAGCTCCCCCGTCCTTCCCAGCAGTTCCAACCCAACAATCCAGCAGAATGGGTTATTCTGGGATGCTGGTGCCACCTCACAGGGCTGGGTCTGATCCCTGACCCACACATGATGGGGGTTTGATCAATGATCCCGTGTGTGTCCTGCCATGGAGACGTGGAGCAGATCCCTCCTGAGCTCCCCTGTTCCACAGCAGGGTCCCCACACGAGTTTAGGCAGCTCTGGCCTCAGAGCTTTCTCACTCCCAATAAAACTGGCTTGGGGAGGATCCAAGGACGGAGCAGCTTTGTTAAACATCAGGACGAAATTCCAGGGGCCTGATAAGAAGCATTTTATGATCTTGATTGAACTGGGATTGTCAGGTCAGAAGAGATAAGGTCTGAGAGCATTTTATACTCCCTGGAAGCTGATCCCCACCCTGCATCACGACTCCAGCCCCTTCCAGTGGTCCCAGCTCCAGAAGAACCAGGATGCTCCAAATTAACTCATTCCAAGGAACTTGAGCCTGACCTAAGGAATGATGGCAAAGATTATGTCCATAATGATCCAAGGGACTTCTGTGCCAAGGGGAAAACAAACCTGCCTCAGTTTCTTCCATAAGTGAATAAAATGGGAAACCTGAAGTGTTGATAGAAAATCCCAGAGAGGGATGAAGGAGCTCAATGAGGAGCTTCCACATTGGGCCAGCTTCTCCACCAGGCCCAGTGGGGATAAAGCCTTGGGGACCCCAAGGAACCCTTCCCACCTGGAATTTAAACCTGAGGGTCCATGGCCAAGGCACTTCCATTTCCAGCACTGACAGCCTGAGGAAGGGAACAGCCAAACTCTCCCTGTGTGTAATCCAACGGAGCAGGACCTGCCTGCAGCACATCAGGGAATCCTGGAATGGTTTGGGTGGGAAGGGACCTTAAAATCCATCCCATCCCACCCCTGCCATGGGCAGGGACACCTCCCACTACCCCAGGCTGCTTCCAGCCCCATGGGGCAGCCACAGCTGCTCTGGACAAATGCCCAGAGTGACCCCAGCCTCACCCTTGGATTTGTGGTTGGTTTTCCCACCAGGGCTCTGCTCCCCTCCCAGCTCACCCCCCCAGTCCAACCTTTGCCCCACAACTGGCGACACTGGGAGGGAAAAGCCAAACTCCCAGAGTGTGTTTGGGTTGGGACTGCTCTTTTCCCAGCTCCCCACAATCAGATTCCCAGATACCCACAGGTTGCCACCTCTCCCTTTTCTGCTGTAATTCCAAAGTGACAGGAGGAGCAAGAAGGAACCTGCCCTGAGCTGAGCCAAGGGAGTCCAAACCTCTGCCCTGGGACCTGCAGGGACAAGTTCCTGGGCCCAGGAAGCTGCTGCCAACTCCCAGCTCCTGAGGTGGGTCCCTGCACTCCTGGGCTGCTTGGATTAAACTGGAAATTGAATTCATCCATTTTTTGCCATGTCCCCAGTGAGAAATCGTGGGATGGCCTGGGTGGGAAGGGGCATTAAACCCACCCAGTCCCAGGGTGGGCTTTAATGTCCCCAGGGGCACCTCCCACTATCCCAAGGTGCTCCAAGCCCTGTCCAGCTGGGCCTTGAACACCTCCCAGGATGGGGCAGCCATGATTTAACATTGACAGAATTATCCTCCATTTTCCCAGCCAGGAATTGCCAGGGGTGGGAGTTGTCCATCCCTCAGCACCAAAGCCAAACACAGCTGAACAAACTCTGAGAAAGCCTTTTTGGATATGTTCCAGCTCTGGTTTGGAGAGTCCCTTTGAGGAAATGCAACTCCATTTGCTGAAGTCCAACCCAATTCTAGGAAGGGGGAGCTCACAGAAACTTCTAAATATGGTAAATTGGGGAAGTAGAGAATGAAAACCTGGATGAGCTCAGGAAAGGGGCTGCTGGGGGAGCTCGTCCCTTCCAGGGCCAGGGCTGGGGCAATGGGAAGGAATCCCAGCTGAGCCGAGGAGTCTGAAGAATTCCTTCTGCTCCAAGGGCTCAGGAAAAGCAGCCGTGGAAATGGCACAATGACACAGAATCATGGAATGGCTTGGCTTGGAAAAGCCCTCTGAGACCATGGAGCCCAACCACGCCCCAGCACAGCCAAGGCCACCCCTGGCCGCGTCCCCAAGTGCCACATCCACACAGCTGTGAAATCCCTCCAGGGCTGGGGACTCCCTCTCCAGCTGTGTCAGGAAAAGGGAGCAGCTCCAGGATATTTGGTGCTCTCAGGTTGTTTCCTCTGGCCACTCTCCTGTTCCTGCCTGGGCCCAGAGTTCCACACTCCATCTTTCCCCGGGAATGTGTCCTTTGTGCTCACTCAGCACGGGAATCTGGGAGACAGCAAAGTGTCCCTTAGAGGAAGTGACATTGAGTGCCACAAGAGTGACGGGAAAGAGAAATCCAAAACAAAAATAAAAAAAGGGATCTCATCAACTCCAACCCGATTCCACTTCCCCCAAGGGCTGGAAGCACCTGCAGAACCACCCGGAAAGTGGGAGCTCCAACATCTGAATTTTGATGCTTCAGCTCCCCTGCCTCGATTCTTCCATGCAAGGAAGGGGAGAGTGCCCTCCCCACAGCAGGGGGAGCCTTCATGGGTCCCAGCACTTGGCAGGGCACTAATTAATCCCTGCAGGGGTTATTGGGAACAGGGCACAGCTCTGAGCCCAGGCTCAGTTCTCCATCCCAAAAGCGCTGTGCAATCACACAGGCAAGATTCCCCATCAGGGCATCAAACCCATTCTGGGGACAGAAAAACAGAGGCAAACTGGGCTGGAGGCTGGGAACAATCCCAAAGCTCAGAGCTCAGGAACAATCCCAGAGCTCAGGAACAATCCCAAAGCTCAGAGCTCAGGAACAATCCCAAAGCTCAGAGCTCAGGAACAATCCCAGAGCTCAGGAGCAATCCCAGAGCTCAGAAACAATCCCAGAGCTCAGGAGCAATCCCAGAGCTCAGGAACAATCCCAAAGCTCAGAGCTCAGGAACAATCCCAAAGCTTGGGAACAATCCCAAAGCTCAGGAACAATCCCAGAGCTCAGGAACAATCCCAAAGCTCAGAGCTCAGGAACAATCCCAGAGCTCAGAGCTCAGGAACAATCCCAGAGCTCAGAGCTCAGGAACAATCCCAAAGCTCAGGAACAATCCCAAAGCTCAGAAACAATCCCAAAGCTCAAGAACAATCCCAAAGCTCAAGAACAATCCCAAAGCTCAGGAACAATCCCAAAGCTCAGGAACAATCCCAAAGCTCAGGAACAATCCCAAAGCTCAGAAACAATCCCAAAGCTCGGAGCTCAGGAGCTTCCCAAGGCACAGCCAGATGCTCCAGGGGAGCTCTGCACTCCCAGGGAAGCTCCTGCTCCCTCAGCAGCAGCAGCCAGCGCTGGCAGGCCCATCCTGGGGTCAGGGACATCCCTCTCCTGCCCTGCTCCAGGTGTCCTGGATCCTGGAGGCCCAAGGAAACCGAGTCAGGTTGCCCAGAGCAGCTGGGGCTGCCCCTGGATCCATGGAAGTGTCCAGGCCAGGCTGGATGGGGCTGGGAGCAGCCTGGGACAGGGGGAGGTGTCCCTGCCATGGCAGGGGTGGGATGGGGATATTTGGAGTCTCTTCCCAGCCAAAGCCTTCCCCGAGTCCAGGACCTCCATCTCCCCTCTCCTTCTCCAGGAGGAACCAGCACAGAGCTTTGCTGCTGGCCAAGGAGCAGATGTGGGTTTAACCCCAGCTGGAGCTTCCCTCTGTCCCACCCTCAGGAAAACTGGGAACACATGTTAGAGATATGGGAAATGCAGAGTGTTAAACACAGAATTCTCCAGATCCTTACTGCAGCTGGGATCCCTGGGATCTCCTCCAGGCTCTGCCATGGCTGCATCCCAGAGCTGTTCCCACCTCTCCAGTGCCAACACCTTCCTGGACAGCAGGAGCTGAAAGGAAAATCAAAGTGATCTTTCCTCCTCTTTGCTGAAGGACTGACTCCATGCTGAGCTCTGCAGTCTCCTGGGATCACAGAACCCTGGAATTGCTCGGTTGGAAAAGCCCTCAGAGATGACCGAGTCCAACCATCAACACAGCACCACCCTGCTCATCCCTGACCATGTCCCCAGGTGCCACATCCACACTTTTCTTGGACATTCCCAGGGATGGGGACTCCCCACTGCCCTGAGCAGCCCCTTCCAGTGCTTTACAACCCTTTCCAGGAAGGAATGCTCTCAATATCCATCCCAAACTTCCCCTGGTGCAACTCGAGGCCGTTTTTCCCTTGTTCCCTGGTAGCAGATCCCAAATCCCCCCTGGCTCCCCCAGGGCTCTGTCAGGGAATTGAGGAGAGGGAGAGGGTCCCTCCTAAGCCTCCTTTTCTCCAGGCTGAGCACAGGGACTCGTTTTGATTATTCTGAGCTGTATTTGTGGCAAACTCAAAGGATTTGGCTGTGCCAAAGCCAAGCAGAGGCAATTCTGGAGCTGGGCCACTCCTGAGCCTTATCAGCAATTCCAAAGTCCAGGAATGAGAGATAAGGAACCACTGTGCAGTTACAGACACACCACGCATGGACAGCATGGAAAAGCCGGAAAAAGAGGAAGTATAAACTCCACAGAAATAAAATAGGAACTATCAACTCCATAAAAATGAAATAGGAATTATCGACTCCACAAAAATTAAATAGGAATTATCGACTCCAACCCACACTCAAAGAGCAGCCCAGGAGGATTCCCCAGGCACATCCTGGGGGGATTCCCAGTAAATAAGGAAATAAGGAACATGAACCAGGGTCTCTGGGAAGGAGAAGATCCTTCCAGCCAGGTGCAGGGACAACAATTTGGGAGGCACCTTCCTAGCAACTCTTCCCAGAATTTTTCACAGGGAAGCACGAAAATCCCGAAAGGAAAAAGAAAGGCAGAAATTCTTCCCCCTTTATCGGGGAGCAGGGACAGAGCTGGCCTTAGTTCAGAAACGTTTCAAAGGTGAAAGAAAACAGCACCAAATATTGACACAAGGGAAGGGAAACATTCCAGGGGGGGAAGGGTGTGGGATGCATGATCCTCCAGTGCCCCCAGCTGGGAAAGAGCAGCTGAGCAGGAGCAAAGGGAGGAAAACAGGCTAGGAGTGACAGCCCAGAGTCAGCAGAGCTGCCCCAGAGCTCCTGGAATGCCAGGGAGCTGCTCAGTTCCCAAAGGGATTCACGTGCTGGAGGAGCTGCAGGATCCCTGGGAAGCTGCATTTATGGGAAGGGCCTCAAAGTTTTCCTGCAACCCTGCTCAGCATCCCAAAACCCCCGGGATCATGGAATGGTTTGGGTGGGAAGGGACCTTAAAATCCATCCCATCCCATCCCATGGGCAGGGACACCTTCCACTCTCCCAGGCTGCTCCAAGCCCTGTCCAGCCTGGCCTTGGACACTTCCAGATCCAGGATCAGCCCCAGCTGCTCTGGGAAATCCATTCCAGCCCTCACCACCCTCACAGGGGGGAATTCCTGCCCAATATCCCATCCATCCCTGCCCTCCGGCAGTGGGAAGCCATTCCCTGGGTCCTGTCCCTCCATCCCTTGTTCCCAGTCCCTCTCCAGCTCTCCTGGAGCCCCTTTATGCACCAGAAGGGGCTCCAAGGTTTCCCTTCCCTTCCCTTCCCTTCCCTTCCCTTCCCTTCCCTTCCCTTCCCTTCCCTTCCCTTCCCTTCCCTTCCCTTCCCTTCCCTCACTCTCTCCACAGAAGGAAACAAGGAATTCCCAGGAAGGACAAGGACAAATCCATCCGGGTGTTCCCCTGCTCACCTGGGCAGCAGCAGTGACACTCGAGCACCACCTCCTGGAGGTGCCACCTCCTTCCCTCTGGAATGGAGCTCACCTGGAACAAGGCTCGGGACACCCCTGGCCTTCCCTCGCTCCCACTGCAGCAAGGAAAGGTGGAAGTACAATAGAATTACCAGCTCAGGTCCCTGGCACCCCTCAGGTGCTGAAAGGGATGGCAATAAAAAGGGGATTAAAAACCCCAACACGGAATTTGGGATAAAATTCAGTGATTTTTATTCCAAGGATTTCATTCCCAAGATCACTCACCGTTAGGGATGAACCCCTGCCTGGGAGAGCTCAGCCTGGGCTGCTGGGGCCAGGGAGGGGATTGTCCTGCAGGTGCCTCAGCCCAGCCCTGGGGGAGTTTTGGGTGCACTTTGGGAAAAGGTTCCTCATCCAGAGGGGAACAGCTCCCCAGGGAATGGTGACAGCCCCAGCTGGGATTGTGGGATCAGTGGGATTTTTGGGGTGTCCTGGGCCAAGAGCTGGAGCTGGTCCCTTCCAATTCAGGGTACTCACAAGGGATCCTTGTGGGTCCCTTTCAACTCTGATTATTCCATAATTCTGGAGGTCAGGGAGAGCTTGGACAACACTCTCAGGCACTGGCTGGGATTTTGGGATGTCCTGTGCGGGGCCAGGACTTGGACTTGATGATCCAGGTGGGTTCCTTCCAACTCTGGATGTTCCATGACTCTGTGATCCTCACAGGTCCCTTTTAGCTCTGGATATTCCATGATTCTGGAGGTCTAGGAATGTCTGGACAACTTGGGCATCAGGATTTTGGGATTAGTGGGATTTTTTGGGATGTCTTGTGCAGGGCCAGGAGCTAGACTGGAGGATCCTTGTGAGGCTGTTCCAATCAGGACATTCCACGTTCCCTAGGGCATGTTCCCTGGTATTCCAGGAACAGCAGCACTGTCCTGGCAGGGTGGGTTTCAGGTGGGATCAATAATTCACCTTTGCTGGGCCAGGTGAGGCCACACCTGGATCCAGGGCAGGCCTCTGAGGGACTGGAATTCCAGGGGATATTCTTGATACACGTGGAAAGCACATGTAGGAACTTGGATTCCAAGAGCACTTCCTTGAACAACCTCCCACCCCCCAAAATTGGTGCTCCCTGAGCACCTGGAGTGGGTCCCCCCTGTGGCAGCAGCTCTGTGGCCACAGAGAGAGGCACAACCTTCCCAGGCATGGTTCTGGGGAAGGCTGTGAGAAGATCAGAGAAAAGAATGAGAAACAATTCTTATCTCCACTTGCTGCACCTGGTGTCGTGAACATGTGGAATGGTTTGGGTGGGAAGGGACCTTAAAATCCATCCCATCCTATCCAATCCCATCCCCAGGGACACCTTCCACTCTCCCAGGCTGCTCCATGTGGAATGTGTTGTGGAGATTAGTTTATCAAAGGGTGCTTTCCTCATTAACTGTCCCAACAAATCAGTCCCAGCCATTCCATGCCCTGGACTCGCACGGGAAGCCAAGGCCTGGTCCCAGCAGGGATTCAGGAATTGCCAGCTCTGCCTCGTGCCCGTGAAGCCAGGGCTGCGTGAGGCCGCTCCTCAGTCAGAGCCCCGGGGACGGGCAGTGGTGGATCTGAAGAGCAGCAGGCTCCTGTCCCAGGAGGTGCTCCCGAAGGAGCAGACGAGCTCCATGGCGCACTCCTGGGTCAGGATGCGGGTGATGCTCTCGGCCATGTCCCCGTTGATCCGCAGCGATCGGAAATGCTCGAAGTCGTCCCGGCCCAGCCTGCGCAGCCGGCGCGCGGCCGCCCGGTAGCACCTCCAGGGCTGGGGCTCCACCAGCAGGAAGGTGCAGAGCGAGGCCAGCAGGGCCAGGAACTCCAGCAGGCCCCTGTCGCCGTGGTTCAGGTGGATCCACATGGTCACGGACATGCAGAAGCCGATGTCGAAGGAGGAGCGGCCGAAGCGCTGCAGGAAGGAGCTCAGGAAGGGCTCCCTGGCCCCCGAGTCCATGATGTCCAGGCTGGCAAAGGAGATGGAGGCAGGGAAGGGGCTGCTCTGCTGGGCCCTCCGGATCAGCTCGGGGTCGATGTCACAGCACAGCAGCTTCAGCTCCTTGTCGGCTCCTGGTGGCTCTGGGCTGGAACTGCTGTCCTGGAGGCCCAGCAGGTGCTGGTACAGAGCCACGCTGAGCTCCTGCAGGAGGAAAACAGGGATTCAGGGAGCTCCCCAGAGCTGCCTCTCATGGGTGTCCAAAGGAAAATCTGACCAAGATCTGTCCTGGGAGCCCTGAGCACCTGGAGTGGATCCCCCGTGGGGCAGCAGCTCTGTGGCCACAGAGAGAGGCACAACCTTCCCAGGCATGGGAAAGGCTGTGAGAAGATCAGAGAACAGAATAAGAAACAATTCTTATCTTCACTCGCTGTACCTGGTGGTGTGAACATGTGCAATACGTTGTGGAAATTTGTTTACCAAAGGGTGGTTTCTTAATTAACCAATGGTGATGGTGTTTTAATTAGAGGACCAGTTAGGTCCACCTGTAGTGAAGTAGGGTATAAAAAAGCAATGGGTTTCTTAATAAAGAAATAAATGAAACTATAAAGAAATGAAAATAGAAATAAATGAATATATAAAGAAATGGATCTTTAACCTTCTGTGAATGCATGGAGTCTGTGTAACTTATTACAGTTATTATTACAGGGGACCCCACCTGTGCTGAGGGCCACACAGCACAGAGGGCCTGCTCCAGAAACCAGGGAATCCTGGAATGCTCTGGGCTGGAGGAACCCAGCTCACCCCCTCCAGCCCTGCCATGGGACACCTTCCACAACAGCAGGTGGCTCCAAGCCCCTGGAATGTCCAGGTCCCCCAGCCTGGAATCTCTTTCCACAGTGCACACTGATGGAAAGTGAATTAATCCTTAATTAAAGGAGATCCCATGGAGCTCCTGGAGCTGCAGGCACAGGACAGGCTGGGAATGTCCTCTGGTGGTGACAGGTGCTTCTCACTGACCTGCTCCACCAGCTCACCCGGAATGGGACCTGGAATTGTCCCTTTGGTAATGCCTCAGGGGAATTCCAACCCCCAGGAGCAGCAGCACTGTCCCAGCAGGGTGGGATCAATAATTCACCTTGGCTGGGCCAGGTGAGGCCACACCTGGATCCAGGGCAGGACTGGAATGTGTGTGGAGCTGGGAATGGAGCTGGGAAAGGGCTGGAGCAGCAGCCAGAGCTGGAAACCCCTGAGGGAGCTGGGCTCTCATGTGGGACCTGCTCACTCTCCAACCCAGACAGGAGGTGCTGCAGGAGGGGTGGGATCTGTTCCCAGGAGCAGAATGAGAGGAAGCAGATCCAGGGGAGGTTTAGGTTCCATTTTAGGGAAAATTCCTCATGGAAAGGGCTGGGCAGGGGAGGAATCCCCATTCCCAGAGGGAATTACAGACCCAGGACAACGTTTCTTCCCAGTCTGCCCCACTCCTCCCAGCATCCCATGGAGGTGACTGTCCCAGTGTTCCCAGTTCTCCCACACGCTGGGCACTGCCGGCCCCAGTGCTCCCCATCCCTCCCAGTGCTCCCAGCACTCCCCACCAGTGCCCCCCATCTCTCCCAGTGCTCCCCACCAGTGCCCCCCATCCCTCCCAGTGCTCCCAGCACTCCCCACCAGTGCCCCCCATCCCTCCCAGTGCTCCCAGCACTCCCCACCAGTGCCCCCCATCCCTCCCAGTGCTCCCAGCACTCCCCACCAGTGCTCCCCATCCCTCCCAGTGCTCCCAGCACCCCCCACCAGTGCCCCCCCACCATTCCCATCTGCCTCCCTGGGCTCCTCCACCTCTCCCAGCCCCTGCCTTTCCCTGCGCTCCCAGTTTGTCCCATTGCCCTCCCTCGTTCCCCACCAGTGTTCCCAGTCTGCCCCGCCCCAGACCAGTGCCTCATCCCCAGCCTTCTCCATGGTTACACTGGGAGTGCCCAGGACCCCACAGGCTGCAGCTGAGAGAGATTTTAAAGCAGAAGAAAATGAAAGTTCCCAGTTAAAGGGGAGTTTAAGAGGAGGGGAAGTTCAGGTTAAGGGCTCTGGTGCAGGTTTAGGGTTGACACAGCAACTGGATTGTCCCCCAGTGCCCCCCAGTCTGTCCCAGTGCCAATTCGTGTCCCCCAGCAGTGCCGTCCCAGTGCCCCCAGTACCAGGGGACTGCCAGTCTGCCCCAGTGTCCCCAGTGCCCCCACCAGTGCCTCCCAGTATCCTCCAGTACCCTACACCAGTCTGTACCAGCGCTCCCCAGGACCTCACGCCAGGACTTCCCAGTCTATCCAAGTGTCCCCAACACCCCAAACTGGGGTGTCGCCCGCACCCCGTCCCCCCGAGGTGCCCCAAACCCGCCTGCGTGTGGCCCCCTCACCCCGGAGTTGCAGCCCACATCGAGCCCCAGGAGCGGGCGGGTGGCCGCGGGGAAGAGGCTGCGCAGGAGCCCTTGGGGCAGGAGGCTGATGCGGCCCTCGGGCGGGTGGAACCGGGAATAATTCGGAAAGTTCCCGTAGGGAGCCGCGCCGGGCTCGGGGCCGCTGCGGCTGATGGGCGCCGCCATCTTGGCACCGCTCCCCGCGCCGGGCGGGAACCGCAACCGGAGAGAAACGTTCCGGGGCAGAAACGTTCCGGGGCAGGGACAAGGACAGGGACAGGGACAAGGGACAGCGACAGGGACAGGGACAGGGACAGGGACAGGGGACAGGGGCAGGGACAGGGGACAGGGGCAGGGACAGGGACAAGGGACAGGGACAGGGACAGGGACAGGGGACAGGGACAGGGGACAGGGGCAGGGGACAGGGGCAGGGACAGGGCCACCAGAGCAGCCACAGCCCCTTGGAGGGGAAGAGTCTTTAGACATTTTGTGTAAAGAACCCTGTGAAAAGCGCCCATCACTTGTTTTTAAAATTTTAAAAGTTTAATAGTTATTAAATGGTTATAAAAATAGTAATACAATTAGAGTCATAATAATTTGAACAATTTGGATTTGGACAATTTGAGACAATAAAAACAAAGAGTTACAGATGTCCTGGTACCTTTTCTGGGCAACATGAGCCCCCAAAAGGCCCCATGTTAACAGAGGATTAACCCTTAAAAGCAATACCGTGCTGCATATTCGTACAGCTCATCCATGATGCATAAATTCCATTCAAACACAGGATTCTGTCTGGGCAGGGTCAGCTTCTTCCTCTGAATCCTGACGGCGTCATCCTGCCCGAACAAGACAGGAAGAAGTTAATTTCTCCTGATAATGGAGCAATAAATTCTCTTTCTCTGAAAGATTCAGGTGTCCTGTGGCTGCTATCTCAGTGCGAGTCCTTTCTTTAGGAGAAAAGTATCTTACATAGCATAGGTTCTATTTTAACATTTTGTTATAACCTAAAACTGTATTTAACACAGTACTTAAGAGAATTAATACAGCATCACTTTCTAACACAACACATACAATATTCATTTGAATATTTGCAAAAAGCCAATCATAAAATACACATTTTTCACAACCCTGTGAAAAATGACCAGATAATATTGGCTTTTGCATTTAGGTATTAGCCTATGCTTATTGTTAGTGATTATAACTATTTAGAAATAGAATCAATTATCACTCCTTTTAGTGCCTGTTGGTGTAATATAATCTATCAGTTTAAGTATGCTCTGATTTGCACCTGTGTGTAATGAATATAATGTCTGTGTATCATTATGGAAATAACAGTGTGATGAATGTGCTGTGTTATAGGCCTTAGCAAAACATAAGATGCTGTAAAAAATGTGTATTTTATGATTGGCTTTTTGCAAATATTCAAATGAATATTGTATGTGTTGTGTGAGAAAGTGATGCTGTATTAATTCTCTTAAGTAGTGTGTTAAATATAGTTTTAGGTTATAACAAAAATGTTAAAATACAAACGATGCTATGTAAGATACTTTTTTCCTAAAGAAAGGACTCGCACTGAGATAGCAGCCACAGGACACCTGAATCTTTCAGAGAAAGAGAATTTATTGCTCCATTATCAGGAGAAATGAACTTCTTCCTGCCTCGTTCAGGCAGGATGATGCCGTCAGGATTCAGAGGAAGAAGCTGACCCTGCCCAGACAGAATCCTGTGTTTGAATGGAATTTATGCATCATGGATGAGGTGTATGAATATGCAACAGGCTGTTGCTTTTAAGGGTTAATCTGGGTCCTTTTTTGGGCTTATTTTGCCCAGAAAAGGTACCTGGACTGTCTCTAACTCTTTGTTTTTATTGTCTCAAATTGTCCAAATCCAAATTGTCCAAATTATTATTACTCTAATTGTCTTACTATTTTTATAACCATTTTATTCCTATTAAACTTTTAAAATTTTAAAAACAAGTGATTGGCGTTTTTCACAATAACCGTGACACCAACTAGAGCACTGGAGGACAATTAGAGAATAGCACGCTAAAATTAAGGAGGGCATACGAAATCCTTATCAGAGAATGTAAAACAGCAGGATGGAGACACAAGAAGAAATAAAATATATTGACCTGACACCCAGGATGTCATGCAGATAAACCAGAGTGTGAAGTAGTCAAACAAAGGAGTTCCCAAAACATCAGAAAGTTCAAAAGAACGTTTGAATAATGCATGAAACACATGAATATGCATTTACCTCAGCAATGTAACAGTATAAAGATAACACTGTCTGTGTACACCGGGGTGTTCTTTGGCTGTTGGTCAGGAGCACCCCAGCGCTGGAAATTTTGTCCTTTATATTGTTATTGTTATTGTTATTGTTATTGTTATTGTTATTGTTATTGTTATTGTTATTGTTATTGTTATTTACTTTCATTATTTTATTTTATTTTATTTTATTTTATTTTATTTTATTTTATTTTATTTTATTTTATTTTATTTTAATGTTTAAACTTTTAAAAACCCTAAGCAGTGAATTCTGTTTTTCACAGCCCTGTCTGGCCCTGCCAGGCTGCAGAGGGACGGTGACAGCCACCCTGTGTCCCCTTTGAATGCTCACCCTGCATTGCCATGGCAGTGGTCTCAGGCCTTGGCAGGGTTCAGGGGTTTAAATGACACGTACATGTTAAATAATTAATATAAAAATCACATTTTATCACATAAAACATATTAATTTTGTTCAAATAAATAGTGTGTAAAGGCTACTTATGTCAGCGTTATTGAAAGAATATTGGAATAATACTAACTGATGTTATAAAATAAATACTGTATAAATATACTGTATATAATATTATATAATATAATAATATATAGCACAATATAGTAATATAGTAATATAATAATAAATTAAATAGTAATATAGTAATAAATTAAATAATAATAAAATAGCTATTTATAAATAAAAATAAAAATAAAGTAATAAAAATAAATATAAATAGAATCAATAAAATAATGAAATAAAAATATAAACTATAAAATAATATATAAATTTAAAAATAAATAAAAATAATTATAAATAAAAACAAAATTTTATAAATATAAAATAATAAAATAATAAAGTAATATAATAATATACCATATACACATCAATAACAAATAAAAGTTATTTAAATCACAATTAAACACCTGGTTACACTGGGGATGCCCAGGACCCCACAGGCTGCAGCTGAGAGAGGTTTTACAGCAGAAGAAAATGAAAGTTCCCAGTTAAAGGGGAGTTTAAGAGGAGGGGAGGTTCAGGTAAAAGGCCCTGGCAAAGGTTTAGGGTTAATGTGAAAAATGTGTATTTTATGATTGGCTTTTTGCAAATATTCAAATGAATATTGTATGTGTTGTGTTAGAAAGTGATGCTGTATTAATTCTCTTAAGTACTGTGTTAAATATAGTTTTAGGTTATAACAAAATGTTAAAATAGAAACTATGCTATGTTTTCTCCTAAATAAAGGACTCGCACTGAGATAGCAGCCACAGGACACCTGAATCTTTCAGAGAAAGAGAATTTATTGCTCCATTATCAGGAGAAATGAACTTCTTCCCAACTGAAGGCGCCGTCAGGATTCAGAGGAAGAAGCTGACACTGCCCAGACAGAATCCTGTGTTTCAATGGAATTTATGCATCATGCATGAGGTGTATGAATATGCAACAGGCTGTTGCTTTTAAGGGTTAATCCTCTGTTAATGTGGGTCCTTTTTTGGGCTTATGTTGCCCAGAAAGAGACACCTGGACTGTCTGTAACTCTTTGCTTTTATTGTCTCAAATTGTCCTAATCCAAATTGTCCAAATTATTATTACTCTAATTGTCTTACTATTTTTATAACCATTTTATTCCTATTAAACTTTTAAAATTTTAAAAACGAGTGATTGGCGTTTTTCACGGTTAAGCTGGCGCAGCCAGCTGGGTTTCGTTTGCTGCTGGTTTCAAGCACAGCGTGGAGAGCAGGGGGCGCCTGGAGCTCACAAGTGCAGGTGAAAGGCTCCGGCTCCCTGCATCGGCCCTTCTGTGTTTTCACGGGAATGGTTTGGGTGGGAAGGGACCTTAAAATCCATCCCATAAATCCCATCCCATCCCATAAATCCCATCCCATCCCATCCCATCCCGTCCCATCAATCCCATCCTACCCATCCCATCCCATCCCATCCCATCCCATCCCATCCCATCCCATCCCATCCCATCCCATCCCATAAATCCCATCCCATCCCATCAATCCCATCCCATCCCATCCCATCCCATAAATCCCATCCCATCCCATCAATCCCATCCTACCCATCCCATCCATCCCATCCTATCCCATCCCATCCCGTCCCATCAATCCCATCCCATCCCATCCCATCCCATCAATCCCATCCCATCCATCCCATGCCATCCCATCCCATCCCATCCCATCCCGTCCCATAAATCCCATAAATCCCATCCCATCCATCCCATGCCATCCCATCCATCCCATCCCATCCCATCCCATCCCATCCCATCCCATCCCATCCCATCCCATCCCATCCCATCCCATCCCTGCCATGGCAAGGACACCTCCCACTGTCCCAGGTTGCTCCAAGCCCTGTCCAGCCTTGGGCACTGCCAGGGATCCAGGGGCAGCCCCAGGTGCTCTGGGAAATCCATCCCAGCCCCTCCCCACCCTCCCAAGGAACAATTCCTAATTCCCAATATCCCATCCATCCCTGCCCTCTGGCACTGGGAGCCATTCCCTGTGTCCTGTCCCTCCATCCTGTGGAATTTGCAGGCAACCCCAACAAGGGAAGAGATGAGAATCTTGACTCCATGTTTCAGAAGGCTGATTTATTATTTTATGATATATATTGTATTAAAAATGCTATACTAAAGCTACTCTAAAGAAAGAGAAAGGATTTCATCAGAAGGCAAGCAAAGAAAGGAATAATAAATTCTTGTGACTGCTCAAGAACAAAAAAAAAAATATAGATTATAATTTCATTTGAAATTGAAATGGCACCATATACTTGGTTTTTGACATGGATAATGGGGCCATGGCTTTAAAAGGTTTTATTAAATTAACAGAAGTTCTAAGTGCAGGCCTAACCTCCCTGCCTGGACTGCTCACAGCCTCCACACAGCTGGCTGCCATTGGCCATCAAGTAAAGACAGTTCACATGCTGGCTTAACAATTAATTCTCCTCATCATATTCCAAAGGAGCAAAACATGGAGAAGATGAAGCTTCCCAGCTTCTCAGGAGAAAAGATCCTAGTGAAAGGATTTTTCAGAAAATATGTCTGTGACACCATCCCTTGTCCCCAGTCCCTCTCCAGCTCTCCTGGAGCCCCTTCAGGCCCTGCCAGGGCCTCCAGGGTCTCCTTTCCCTTCTCCTCTCCAGGTGAGCACCCCCAGCTCTCCCAGCCTGGCTCCAGAGGGGCTCTGTGGCCTCCTCTGGGCTCTCTCCAGCAGCTCCTCATCCTCCCTGTGCTGGGACCCCTGGCCACAGAAGAAAGGTAGAAAAAAGGTGCAAAACCAAATACAATTTCCCCCCTCCTCCAGGCAATGGAATTCAGGGGTTTGAAGTCTCCTCTGACTCTCTCTGGCTGGATTTAGGACCCCCAAATTTCTGTCTTCAACAGGCATGGGAAGCAGCTCCATCCCTTCCTCCCTCCAGCATCCCTCACACCCTGCCCAAACTTCCCCTTATCCTGCATCCCTCCATCCTTCCTTTCATGGTTCCAGCCTGATTAATCCCATTTTTTGCCTGAGCATCCAAAAGCCCAGTGCTGAAATTTGATGGAATCATCAGCCTTTCATCATGTCTGTGGTCATTTCAGGGAACTTTGATGATGCCTCATCCACCTGCTCTTGGACACCTCATTATCTGTGTGGGAATGTTCCAGAATAATTCAGTCCCTTTTTTCATACAGAAAATGCAGGGAAATCCCTCCTGGCTGTCCAGCATCACTTCCCAGGAGCCACATTTCCCACATTTTGGGTTTGACTCTTTCCTAAAAGCACAGACTGCTTTTGGGAAGGATCCAATCCCTGCTGCACTGGGATTTCTGTCCTGGACATCCATCCCTTCAGAGCTGAGGGAGTGAGATGGGAGTTTGTCCCTCCCAGTGCAGTTTGCAGTTTACCTCTCCCAGGTGGGAGTTTACCTCTCATTTTGGGTGGTAAATTGTCCCTGGAGGAATTTTTTTCCCTCCATTTACTCTTGGGAAAGCTACAGCTGGCAGAAAATTCCCTTGGAGCTGGAGCCCTCTCCCACTCACTGAATTTTGAATCCTGTGGCCACATAAACTGAGTGGGAAAGGGAGCAAATCCCTCGTTCCAGGAGCCCTTTGGCCCTCAGCTCTGAGCTGTTCCTCACCCATGACACCGGTTCCAGATCCTTGTGCTTTTATTGCTCTGTGGTGGTGAATTGTCCCTGGAGGATTTTTTTTCCTCCATTTACTCTTGGGAAAGCTCCAGCTGCTCTCCAGCATGGTAGAAAATTCCCTTGGAGCTGCAGCCCTCCCACAACTTATCCCCACTCACTGAATTTGGAATCCTGTGGGAAAGGGAGCAAATCCCTCATTCCAGGAGTCCTCTGGCCCTCAGTTCCCAGCTGCTCCTCACCCATGACACCTGTTCCAGATCCTTGTGCTTTTATTGCTGTGTGTGGGATGTTTTCTTTACTCATAACCAGGGAAGAGGTGACTCTGGCTCCGTTAAACCTCTGGGCCATGCCAGGACCTTGTTTACATCTGAAGGGGTGAAGCAGCACCTGCACAACCAGAGCAGGAACAGGCACAGGAACAGTTTTGCAACCATTTATTAGCAATAGTCAGAGAAGATACAAAATCCTATTTACAGTGAAATCATAGGAATGACCTCTCCAAAGGTTTGGGATTTGGAGCTGGATGAGGACTTGGGGTGGAGGACACAGGAGGAGGGGGAGCAGCCCTCCACATCCCACCCCAAATCCTGCATCCCTCACCCTCCTGAGGAGCTCCAGCTCCCCGAGCAGGACAGTGCTCAGCATCCACCAGGGCTGGCTGGGGTGGGATCAGTGTGGAAAAGGGACCAGGACATGTGCAAGGGACACAGGAGGGTAGAAATACCCCCTAGCCAGGTGCCTGGAGCAGGGTCATGCCAGGTGTTCCTAATAGGAGCAGAAAAGCCAGGATATATCAGCAGAAAAGCCAAGATATATCAGCAGGAAAGCCAAGATATATCAGCAGGAAAGCCAGGATATATCAGCAGGAAAGCCAGGATATATCAGCAGGAAAGCCAGGATGCAGCAGCAGCAAAGTTACTCCACAGCAGAAGGAAAAAGAACAATTCCAGAGGGGGCTGCAGGTCCCTGTGTTCCTCCCCAGCTCCCAGCAGGGCATTTTGGAGGAGTTTTGGGACTATTTCAGAGCCCTAGCTCATCATGGAGCTCCACACTCCTCCCTCCAAGCCTGGAAAGCACAAATCCCTACAGGAAATCACTGTGAGCAAGGAAAGGTTGCTGAGGGCTGGGAAAATCCCTCCTGGAACTCCAATTCCATCCATTTTTAGGGTTCCTCCTGTGCCATTCCCAGTCCTGGCTGCTCAGCAATCCAAGGGTTTGGTTCCCCTCAGCAGGAACCAGCAGGGCATGAACTTCCTGCTGCCATCAGCTCGTGCTGTCCTTCATCCCAAAAAGAATTTGGTTTTGGTTGGGGTTTTTTATCTGGTTGGGGTTTTTTGTCTGGTTGGGGTTTTTTGGTCTGTTTGGGGATTTTTTATCTGGTTGGAGATTTTTGTGTCTGACTGGGTTTTTTGGTCTGGTTGGGGTTTTTTGTGTCTGACTGGAGTTTTTTATTCTGGTTGGGGGTTTTTTGATCTGGTTGAGATTTTTTGGTCTGCTTGGAGATTTTTGGTCTGACTGGGGTTTTTTTATCTGGATGAGAATTTTTTTGGTCTGGTTGGGGTTTTTTGTGTCTGACTGGGGTTTTTTAATCTGGATGAGAATTTTTTGGTCTGGTTGGGGTTTTTTGTGTCTGACTGGGGTTTTTTAATCTGGATGAGAATTTTTTGGTCTGGTTGGGGTTTTTTGTGTCTGACTGGGGTTTTTTAATCTGGATGAGAATTTTTTGGTCTGGTTGGGGTTTTTGTGTCTGACTGGGGTTTTTTAATCTGGATGAGAATTTTTTGGTCTGGTTGAGATTTTTTGGTCGGGTTGGAGTTTTTTGTCTGACTGGGGTTTTTTAATCTGGATGAGAATTTTTTGGTCTGGTTGGGGTTTTTTGTGTCTGACTGGGTTTTTTTAATCTGGATGAGAATTTTTTTGGTCTGGTTGGGGTTTTTTGTGTCTGACTGGGGTTTTTTGGTCTGGTTGGGGTTTTTTGATCTGGTTGAGATTTTTTGGTCTGGTTGGGTTTTTTTGTGTCTGACTGGGGTTTTTTGTCTGGTTGGGGGGGTTTTTGGTCTGGTTGGGGTTTTTTGTGTCTGACTGGGGTTTTTTGGTCTGGTTGGGGCTTCTTTGATCTGGTTGAGATTTTTTGGTCTGCTTGGAGATTTTTGTGTCTGACTGGGGTTTTTTAATCTGGATGAGAATTTTTTTGGTCTGCTTGGAGATTTTTGGTCTGACTGGGGTTTTTTGATCTGGATGAGAATTTTTTTGGTCTGGTTGGGGTTTTTTGTGTCTGACTGGGGTTTTTTGGTCTGGTTGGGGGTTTTTTGATCTGGTTGAGATTTTTTGGTCTGCTTGGAGATTTTTGGTCTGACTGGGGTTTTTTGATCTGGATGAGAATTTTTCTGGTCTGGTTGGGTTTTTTTTTTTTTTGTCCGGTCAGAGATTTTTTGGTCTAGTTGGGTTTTTTTGTGTCTGACTGGGGTTTTTTGGTCTGGTTGGGGTTTTTTTTGTGTCTGATTGGTGATTTTTGTTCTGGTTGGGGTTTTTTTGGAGGTTGTTTTAGAAGGAAGGAAGACAAGGGGAAGGCATCACTTCTGCTCATCACTGCAGCCACAGAGGGGCCGGAGCATTTCCATTCCCTGCCCAGTAACTTTCCCTGGACACGTGTGGCAGGAGGACAGGACATGTGTGGGGTAAAACCCAGGGCAGAAGGAGCAGGAACGTTCCAGCGTTCTGGCAGAGCCTCTGTGCAGCAGGAATTGCTGGAGGCAGCTCCCTGACGCAGCACTCGCGGCATTCCCAGCGAGATGGGAGATACCAGCTCCTATCTGCAGCAGGGATCACCCTTGGAATGAGAGCAAAAGGGCCCTTATCTCCCTGGGGAGCTTTACAGCCCCAGATCAGCCAGCTGAGCCCCAAACAGGGAATGTGAGCGGGGCACGGTGGAAAGTTACCTGAGCACATCCAGAGCCCACGCTGACATTCCCGTTTGGGAGAGGAGAAATGGAAAACAGCCATGGAGAGGAACCTTGCTGCTCCAATGGCCTCAGCCCCTGGAAAGAACCCCTTAGGAACCCAAATCTGGAGCAACCAGGACAGTTCTGCGAGGGTGTCAGAGCCTCAGGGTGGGTCACAGGATCCCAGCCCATTTCCCACATGGAATGGCATTTCCCAGCATGGAAACTCAGCCTCCTCCAGCTCTTCTCTGCCATTTCCTGAAATATTCCTTCCCTGGGATCCCAAATCCCCCTGTGAGGAGCCACAGTCCAAAAAGAACCAGCACATTCCCCAGGGTGGGAGCCATGGATCAGGGAAGGGAAGGGAAGGGAAGGGAAGGGAAGGGAAGGGAAGGGAAGGGAAGGGAAGGGAAGGGAAGGGAAGGGAAGGGAAGGGAAGGGAAGGGAAGGGAAGGGAAGGGAAGGGAAGGGAAGGGAAGGGAAGGGAAGGGAAGGGAAGGGAAGGGAAGGGAAGGACACTCAGCCGGATGCAAGTGATCCAGGGGAATTTTTCCTGCAGAGGCACCAGGGATGACCTCAGAGAGCTGCACGTCCTGAACAAACAGGTTCCCTGTGCCTGGAGCACTGAAATCCAGCTACGTGATCCCACACTCCATCTTTCCAACAGCAGGAGTCACCAGGAATAGCACAGAGGCCACCAAGCTGCCATGGATTGTGGGGAACAGGGCAATGCCAGGATTCCCCAAGGCTTTTCCCTTGGCTCAGCTGCTTTTCCTGCCAGGATCTCACCAAACTCCCTGCTCTGTTGCCCTCTCTGCTGTTTGGTCACAGCACTTTCACCCCATGATGGGCAGCACTCAGAGGGCACCTCCAGCAGCCCCTGGGGCCAGGAAGGTCCCAGCTCCTGCCCCAGCCTCTGGACTGGGCTGGGCTGGGCGGGGCTGGGGGGAGCAGAAGGGACATGACACTGAAGCCCTGCTTTGCTCTCTGGGTCACAAAGGCCTGGCAGCAAATGTACAAAGCTGCAGGAGGGGCCTGGGGCCCCTCAGATGGACCAGAAAGGGAGGGATTGGGTCAGGCTGGCGGGTTTGAACCCTTTCACCTCTGCTTTTCAATTTAACCCCTCGCATTTGCCAGCATGGGGAGCATCCTGCCCCGCTGCCCTCACTCCTGGCTGGAGCCAAAGAACTGCAGGAAGAAGGAGAAGATGTAGATGATGTCCAGGTAGATGTTGAGGGCTCCAAAGATGTATTCCTCGGGGCTCAGAGAGTACCGGCGGTTCCCCATCAGCATCTGCGTGTCCAGGGCCAGGAACTGGAAGGGAAGGGAGGAAAACCCGGGACAGTGACAGGGAGGTTTGGCTCAGGGAGGCAAGAAGGGCTCTGATGACAGGAGAAATCCCCTGGATTGGGGTGCAGCCCCTTTTTATGTGCTGTAGCCACAATTTAAGAGCTCAGAACACGGCACTGAATGAGCTGCAACTTTCCCCTTCCCTCATTTCCCCTCTGACAATCAAACCCCGAGTGCAGCTCCCACTCCAGGCCCTCTTCCCTCAGGCTTCCTCCATCCCAAGGCCAACTCTGGAGCCACCCTCCCTCCTCATCCCAGAGCCCATAACTTGGTATTCCCACGCTTCCCTCGGGTGGGAAACACCTGCCAGGGAAGGAGGTGGTCACAGGGTGGCCTGGCCCCAACAGGATATGGAGCAGCACCGCCAGAAATCCCAGGTGTGACTGAAATCCACCACTCTCCTCCCTCCCTTTCCTCCTTCTGCCATCCTGCTGCCCCTCAGGGGCCCAGAGCTCTCCAGGGCTGCACCATCCTCCAGAGATGCTCTTTTATCCTCCCAGAACAAATCCCAGCCCAGCTGCCCTGGCAGGGCCAGGCCCAGGCTCTGACTGATGTTTATGGGGTAATTATCAGATGTTGAAGCCTCCTTGTATTTTACAGAGGGATCTTGAGCCATGAATCAGCGCCGAGCTCCCCGCGCTCCCTTGGAGTGACTTTTATGGGTGATAAAGGCAATTGCTCAACTGCTCCCATTCCCAACGTGCCCAATGGGCACCGCCTCGGAGCCAGGGCAGCCCCGGGCTGAGCCCCAGCCCCGGGAGCACCGGGAGCACCGGGAGCACCTGGCACCTCCCCAGGCACTGCCCCGGGAGCACCGGGTACCCATGGCACTGCCCCGGGAGCACCGGGAATTCCGCAGGCACTGCTCCGGCCCCCGGAGCATCGGTCACCCCCGGGCTGAGCCCCAGCCCCAGGAGCACCGGGAGCACCGGGCATCTCCACAGGCACCTGATCCCCGGCTGGATCCCAGCACAGGAACCGGGACTTGCTCGGGAAGGGGCTCTGGGGATGGACCACCGGGAGCAAGCCAAGCCTTTCCTTGGAGGAGCTGCCCAGCTCCGGGGCTTTTCCCGCCTGTGTAAACCCTCCTAATGCCTCCTAATCCCCAGAGCCTCAGCCTTCCCTGGTTTTCTGCACCTCTCTGAGCCAAACTCATCCTGAACCTTGGCTCGCTTTCACTGGACCAGCCCCGACTCGACCGTGCAGCCTCATCCCTGCATCCCCTCGCTCCCGGGGCTCTGCCGAGCTCAGCTCTGCCTGCTCCACTTCAGAGGCACCTCTGGCCTGTCCCTGATCCCTGCAGAGCAACCCAGCCAGGGCTGCTCACCCCACACAGCTTGGCACTCACACCATGCCCTGCGCTGGCACCGGCACGGGCACCGGCACGGGCACCAGCACCGGCACGGGTACCAGCACCGGCACAGGCACGGGCATCAGCACGGGCATCAGCATGGGCACAGGCACCGGCACTGGCACAGGCACCGGCACTGGCACGGGCATCAGCACGGGCACAGGCACTGGCACGGGCACTGGCACCAGCACGGGCACTGGCACCGGCACGGGCATCAGCACCGGCACGGGCACCAGCACCGGCACGGGCACTGGCACCGGCACTGGCACGGGCATCAGCATGGGCACAGGCACTGGCACTGGCACGGGCATCAGCACCAGCACGGGCACCAGCACCCGCACCGGCACCAGCACGGGCACGTCTGCGGCCCCTCCCGCCGGGATCGCTGCTCCGGGACCGCCCGAGCTCTGCAATCCCTGCCCCGGCTCCATCCCTGCCCCGGCTCCATCCCTGCCCCGGCTCCAGCTCCTTTCCCCGGCCCCCTGCGAGGCTTCAGCCCCTGCCCCGGCTCCCCGCCAGGCCCCAGCTCCTTTCCCCACTGTTTTCCCCTCCAGGCCCCAGCTCCTTTCCCCTCTGCTTCCCCAGCTCCTTTCCCCGCCGGGTCCCAGGAGCAGCCACTCACCATGGTGAAGATCCCAGCCCCGAGCAGAGCGTAGATCGCGTGGAGCCACGGGACCTGCAGGACACACAGACAGGGACAGGGGGACACAGTGACACATGGACAGGGACACAGGGACACAGGGACAGGGACACAGGGACAGGGACACAGGGACACATGGACATACAGACACAGACATGGACACAGACATATGGACACGGACACACAGACACATGGACATGGACACATGGACATGGACAGGGATACACAGACACAGACAGGGATACATGGACATGGACACACGGACAGGGACACACGGACACAGCTGTCAGAGCTGCACAGACTGGGCTACCCAGGACTTCCCTGCCCAGGTCCCTGGCTCCCAGCTGGAGGGGAAAGGTGGGAGATGCCCCAAAAGCCCAGGCTGGGTTTGCAGCACTTCCAGCTTGTGCAGCTCCCTGGGAATGTGTGTGTGGCACAGCACAGGGCACAGGGCCTTGGACCCTCCCTCCCTGAGCCCTTGTGTCCATTTAGCTCCTGAACTTCTCCATCAGCTGCTCCTCATTGCAAACAGCCCTTGGCCCCAGCACCTGTCCTGTGGAAATCATGGGATCCTGGAATGGTTTGGGTGGGAAGGGACCTTAAAGCCCATCCCACCCCATCCCATCCCATCCCATCCCATCCCATCCCATCCCATCCCATCCCATCCCATCCCATCCCATCCCATCCCATCCCATCCCATCCCATCCCATCCCATCTCATCCCATCCCACCCCATCCCATCCCATCCCATCCCATCCCATCCCATCCCATCCCATCCCATCCCATCCCATCCCCATCCCATCCCATCCCATCCCATCCCATCCCATCCCATCCCATCCCATCCCACTACCCCAGGCTGCTCCAAGCCCTGTCCAGCCTGGCCTTGGGCACTTCCAGGGATGGGAAGCCCCCCTGTCCCAGTCCCAGCACTCTCATCATAGAACACTTTGGAGCACTCCCAGAAGGGATTTATTTACCCAAACACAGCTGATCCCACTGGAAGAAACACCAAGAGCTTTAACTGGCCTGAGGGAACAGCTGGATCTGTGTCAGGGGAGGTTGGGTTGGATATTGGGAAAAGGTTCTTCCTCCACTGGAACAGCTCCCCAGGGCTGCCAGAGCTCCAGGAGCATTTGCACAGTGCCCAGGCACCAGGTGGGACTGTTGGGATGTCCTGGGCAGGGCCAGGAGTTGGGGATGACCCTGGTGTGTCCCTTCCCCCTTAGGACACTCCGTGATTCAAATCAAACAAGCACAATTTAAATATATTCATCAGAGGGAGTCACAGGGGGAATTTCACTGGAACTGGGAGCAAAGCTCAGCCCCTGCTGTGCCCAGAGGAACCAGGAGGCCTCAAGATTTGAGCTCTGCAGGTGCTGGGTGTTAGTTCTGAGTCCAAGTCCTGCCCTGGGCTTGGGACAGAGTTTAATGTGCTCATTTCCCTGCTTTACTGAGGGGAAACTGAGGCAGCTGTGCTCAGGTGAGACCCCATTGGCACCCAGGGGGATCCCAGCACAGGGGGAGCATGGATATGTTGGGATGAGTCCAAAGGGGGCCATGGAGCTGCTCCAGGGCTGGAGCCAGGCTGGGAGAGCTGGGGGTGCTCACCTGGACAGGGGAAGGGTCCAGGGAGAGCTCAGAGCCCCTGCCAGGGCCTGAAGGGGCTCCAGGAGAGCTGGAGAGGGACAAGGGATGGAGGGACAGGACACAGGGAATGGCTTCTCACTGCCAGAGGGCAGGGATGGATGGGAGATTGGGCAGGAATTCCTCCCTGTGAGGGTGGGGAGGCCCTGGAATGGATTTCCCAGAGCAGCTGGGGCTGTCCCTGGATCCCTGGCTGTGCCCAAGGCCAGGCTGGAGCAGCCTGGGACAGTGGGAGGTGCCCCTGCCCATGGCAGGGGTGGGATGGGATGGGATGTGTCACAGACATCTTTTATGGAAAATCCTTTCCTTCGGATTTTTCCTCCTGAGAAGCTGAGGCACCTCAGGAACAAAATGTAAACATTGATTATCTGCTGCTGTGGAATGCAACAGATGGATCTTTGATTAGTCCATGCTAGATGTTTCTAATTAATGGCCAATCACAGCCCAGCTGGCTCGGACACAGAGCCCGAGACAGAGCCTTTGTTATCATTCTTTCCTATTCTATTCTTAGCCAGCCTTCTGAGGAAATCCTTTCTTCTATTCTTTTAGTATAGTTTTAATATAATATATATCATATAATAATAATTCAACCCTTCTGAAACATGGAGTCAGATCCTCATCTCTTCCCTCAACCTGAGACCCCTGTGAACACGGTCACAGGGATGGGATGGGATGGGATGGGATGGGATGGGATGGGATGGGATGGGATGGGATGGGATGGGATGGGATGGGATGGGATGGGATGGGATGGGATGGGCTTTGAGGTCCCTCTTGACCAAAATCATTCCACGATTCCACCACCAGGAACAGCAGGAAACATCCCCAGCCCTGGGCCAGCTCCATCCTTGTATCCCACAGTCCATCCCAGGGAATGACCCTGCTCTCCCATCCCTCCTTGCAGTTCCCACCCATTGTCAGGGAGCTGCCCCCCACCTCCCAGCCCGCCCAGTTTGGCCCGGTTTGTCCCAGTTATCACTCACGTATTGGTAGGGCAGGATGACAGCCAGGACCAGCCCCCCCAGGAACAGCACCATGAGCAGCACGAAGAGAACGCCCTGGTACGAGGTGAAGTCGAACTGCAGAGGGCAGAGAGGGGTTTCTGTTCCAGGGGCTGCACTGGGGGGAGCCCCAGATGCCCCCCTGAGCTGATACCCAGTCCCTGAGAAAGGATTTCCCTTTCCCTGGAAAACGGCCTCCAACTGCGGCCACTCGCCCTTGCCAATAATACAGTGCCAAGGTAGAAACTGGCAAACTTTGCTGGATTTCTCCAAAACTAAAGGTGACAGCAACTAGGACCCTGCTAGTCCTTAGAGCCCTAAAGGCCACCTCTGAGCTGATACCCAGACCCTGGGGAAATGACTTCCTTTTTCCCATGGAAAATGGCCTCAGTTTGCAGCCCTCACACTTGCCAACAATACAGTGCAAAGCGAGAAATTTGTTAACTTTTCTGGATTTCTCCAAAACTAAAGCTGCCAGCAACAAGGACCCTGCAAATCCTTAGAGCCCCAAACATCACCTTAAATCTGATACCCAGACCTTGGGGAAATGGCTTCTTTTTCTCATAGAAAATGGCCGCTGTTTGTGGCCACTCGCCCTTGCCAATAATACAATGCCAAGCAAGAAATTTGCAAACTTTGCTGGATTTCTCCAAAACTAAACATGCCAGCAGCTAGGACCCTGCAAGGCCTTAGAGCCCCAATTGTCACCTTTCATCTGATCCCAGGATCCTGGGGAAATGACTTCTTTTTCCCATGGAAAATGGCCTCCCTCTGTGGCCACTCGCCCTGGCCAACAGGGCAGTGGTGCCAAGCTGGAAACTGGCAAACTTTTCTGGGTTTCTCCAAAACTAAAGCTGCCATCAAGGAGGACCCTGCAAACCCTTAGAGTCCCAAACACCACCTTTCATCTGATACCCAGACCCTGGGGAAATGACTTCTTTTTCCCATGGAAAATGGCCTCTGTTTGTGCCACTCGTACTTGCCAATAATACGGTGCCAAGCTAGAAATCGGCAAATTTTTGCTGGATTTCTCCAAAACTAAACATGCCAGCAGCTAGGACCCTGCAAGGCCTTAGAGCCCCAATTGTCACCTTTCATCTGATCCCAGGATCCTGGGGAAATGACTTCTTTTTCCCATGGAAAATGGCCTCCCTCTGTGGCCACTCGCCCTGGCCAACAGGGCGGTGGTGCCAAGCTGGAAACTGGCAAACTTTGCTGGGTTTCTCCAAAACTAAAGCTGCCATCAAGGAGGACCCTGCAAACCCTTAGAGTCCCAAACACCATCTGATACCCAGACCCTGGGGAAATGACTTCTTTTTCCCATGGAAAATGGCCTCTGTTTGTGGCCACTCGCCCTTGCCAATAATACGGTGCCAAGCTAGAAATTGGCAAATTTTGCTGGATTTCTCCAAAACTAAACATGCCAGCAACTAGGACCCTGCAAGGCCTTGGAGCCCCAATTGTCACCTTTCATCTGACCCCAGGATCCTGGGGAAATGACTTCTTTTTCCCATGGAAAATGGTCTCCCTCTGTGGCCACTCGCCCTGGCCAACAGGGCGGTGGTGCCAAGCTGGAAACTGGCAAACTTTTCTGGGTTTCTCCAAAACTAAAGCTGCCATCAAGGAGGACCCTGCAAACCCTTAGAGCCCCAAACACCACCTTTAATCTGATCCCAGGATCCTGGGGAAATGACTTCTTTTTCCCATGGAAAATGGCCTCTGTTTGTGCCACTCGTACTTGCCAATCATACGGTGCCAAGCTAGAAATCGGCAAATTTTTGCTGGATTTCTCCAAAACTGAGGCTGACACAACCCAGGACCCTGCAAGGCCTCAGAGCCCCAGACCTTGGTACTTCAGGGACGTGGTTCAGTGCTGGCTTTGACGCTGCTGCAGCCCCCAAGGACCCACCCGGGGCTGGTTCTGCCTCTCCCTCCCAGCCCGCACCCCCTGCCCTGAGCCAGCGCCCCCAAATCCCCTCGGTGCCACAGGGAAGGGCTCGGGTCCCGCCAAAGGAATCCCAAACCCACCACACACCCGTGTCCTCCTGTGTCCCACAGCACAACCCTCTGAAACCCCCAGTTTACCACCCTGCAGCCCCTGCCAGCCCCTCTGACATCCCTGGCACATCCCAGCCCTCCAAAAATCCCAGATTATTCCCACACATCAGCGTCTTCCAGTACCACGTGCACCTGTGGCACACCCCAACCCACAAAAAAATCCCATTTTATTCCCATTTATCAGCATCTTCTAGCCCTCACCCCAATCTATAACAAAATCTCATTTTATTCCCATATATCAGCTTCTTCTAGCCCCCAATCCACAAAAAATCAGCATCTTCTTGCCCCCACCCCAATAAAAAAAATCTCATTTTATTTCTATAAATCAGCATCTTCAAGCCCCCAATCCACAAAAAATCTCATTTTATTCCCATATATTACCATCCTCTAGCCCCCATCCCAATCCAATAAAAAATCTCATTTTATTCCCATATATCAGCATAGTCTAGCCCTCACCCCAACCTACAAAAAAATCTCATTTTATTCAAGTGTATCAGCATCTTCTAGCCCCCACTCTAATCCACAAAAAAACCTAATTTAATTCCCATATATCACCATATTCTAGCCCTTACCCCAATCCACAAAAAAATCTCATTTAATTTATTATATACATACCAGCATCTTCTAGCCCCCACCCTAATCCACAAAAAAAATCTCATTTTATTCCTATATATCACCATCTTCTAGCCCCCACTCCAATCCACAAAAAAATCCCATTTTATTCCCATATATCACCATCTTCTAGCCCCCATCTCAATCCATTAAAAAAATATCATTTTATTCCCATTTATCAGCATCTTCTAGCCCCCACCCCAATCTACAAAAAATCTCATTTTATTCCCATATATCAGCAACTTCCAGCCCCCATTCCAATCCAGAAAAAAATCTCATTCCCATAAATCAGCATCTTCTAGCCCCCACCCCAATCCAGAAAAAAATCTCCTTTAATTCCCATATATCAGCATCTTCTAGCCCCCAAACCACAAAAAAAATCTCATTTTATTCCCATATATCACTATCCTCTAGCCCCCATCCCAATCCATTAAAAAATCTCATTTTATTCCCACTTATCAGCATCTTCTAGCCCTCACCCCAATCTACAAAAAAATCTTTTTTATTCCCACATATCAGCATCTTCTAGCCCCCAATCCACAAAAAAATCTCATTTTATTCCCATTTATCACCATTTTCTAGCCCCACTTCCATCCCAGCCACGTCCCTCCCTCGCACGTGTCCTGATCCACTCCGACCTCCTCGTGCCATCCCCACATCCCTGGGGCTGGTGCTGTTTCCAGACAGCCCCCGTTCCCCCCTGTCCTGCCCCAGTGTCCCCTTCCCGAGGGACGTCCCCACCTTGCTCTGGAAGCTGAAGATGGTGACAGACAGACAGACCAGGGCCGTGATCCCCAGGCACAGCAGCACTGACTTGGTGTTGTAGTAGCTGCAAAATGACCAGGAAAATCAAATTAGGGTCATTGCCAGGGATGGGAAAGGGGATTCGGACAGGCAGGAGCTGGGCAAGGAATCCTAGGGGCACAAACAGCGCTGGAATTACCAATATTCTACACTAATGTTGGATAAGGAAGGATAGAAAAAAGCTTGGATGGGTTTTCTGTCATGGACATCTTTTATGGAAAATCCTTTCCTTAAGATTTTTCCTCCTGAGAAGCTGAGAGGCCTCAGGAACAAAATGCAACCAATGGTTATCTGCTGCTGTGGAATGCAACAGGTGCATCTGGGATTGGTCCATGTTGGATGTTTCTAATTAATGGCCAATCACAGCCCAGCTGGCTCGGACACAGAGCCCGAGCCACAAGCCTTTGTTATCATTTTTTCCTATTCTATTCTTAGCCAGCCTTCTGATAAAACCTTTTCTTCTATTCTTTTAGTACAGTTTTAGTGTAATATATATCAAAAAGTAATAAATCAAACATGGAGTCAGATCCTCGTCTCTTCCCCAATCCAAGAACCCCTGTGAACACCGTCACAGTTTTCCTGCTGTTTTGAAGGATGGAGGGAAGGCAGGAGGGTCCATCTGGGCCTCCCAGAGCAGCTCCAAGTCCATCAATCCCAGTGTCCACGGACAGACAGGGAATGGGGAAGGTCCTGACTGGGAGGTAACAAAACCAGGGTGACAAAAGTCACCACAGCATGAGGGGAAAGCAAAGGAGCAGCCCCGGGCTCCTGCCCAGCCTGGCGTTAGGAAAAGGAGGGGTTGGAGCAGGGACAGGGGGCTGCAGGCTCAGGAATGGTTTCCAGGCTGGATCAGGATTTTGGCTGCAGTGCCAGGCTCAGCCCTTGGAAAAGCCAGTCCTGCTCTCCCTGGGGGATTTGTGTGGAGCCTCTGGAGTTTTCCCCCTGGAGCTGCTGAGGCCAGGGATTTCTTTGTCCCCATCCATCACCCAGCCTGGCTCATGGCCCTCTCTCCAGGCTCCCACACGAGCCAGGAGCAGATTTCAGATTTCCTGGTGCACGTGAGCAGAAGGGAACAGGCTGGGATACAAATTCCTGAAACTGCTGGAACAAATCCCTTGGCTCGCTGCATCCCCACCTGCCTGAGACCTGCCCAGTGAGAAGTGTGGGATCACTGAGTGGTCACCTCCAGCCCCTCCAGGTGCTGCCACTCCAGGGCTCTCCTGCAGGATTTGGGATGTGGGAATCCCCCAGTGCTGCCTCCCTTGGCACAGGGACAGGCCTTGGGAACCTTTCCTTGGGAAGTTTCCCCAGGGAAGCTCGAGCTTTGTGTGGCTGCTGGGAGCCCCAGGCAGCTCAGGTACCCCAGGAACAGGGAATGCTTTCAGGAAGAGACAGGACACAGGGCAGTGCCCAACCCACCTGGAGAGCATGGCAGTGAGATAGGCCATGGACAGGGTCTGGGGGAAAACACAGCCTGGTTAGTGCGCCCCTGCCCCGAGCAGGCACCACAGGAAATCCCTCAGTCCCAGAGAAAGGGGCAGGGGAGGCCCCAGACTCTCGGGAGAAGGAGCTGGGGCAGCGTTTGGAACCCTCCAGGGACTGATGGGCACAGGAGAGGGCAGAGGGAGGGCAAACAGCACGGGAGGAGTCGCTGCTCCTGCATCCCTCCCTCGCAGGAGCCAGCTCCCACCCCAGCTCCTGTTCCACACTCCAGCTCCCACCCCAGCTCCTGTTCCACACTCCAGCTCCCATCCCAGCTCCTGTTCCACACTCCAGTTCCCATCCCAGCTCCTGTTCCACACTCCAGTTCCCACCCCAGCTCCAATTCCAGCTCCCACCCCAGCTCCTGTTCCACACTCCAGCTCCCACCCCAGCTCCAATTCCAGTTCCCATCCCAGCTCCTGTTCCAGCTCCCATCCCAGCTCCCATCCCACATCCCAGCTCCCATCCCACATCCCAGTTCCCATCCCAGCTCCCATCCCAGCTCCCATCCCGGTTCCCATCCTGGTTCCCATCCCAGTTCCCATCCCGGTTCCCATCCCAGTTCTCCCCCCAGCTCCAATCCCAGTTCCCACCACACTTCACAGATTATTTTTTGCAATTTTTTAACAAACAGAGGCTCCCTTTCTTTCCACCTTTTCCCATCCCAGTGCAACCACAGCTCCTCAGCCCAAGCCCAGGACAAGAAGGGGATGAAATTCCCACTTTTCCCCAGGAATTCCAGCCTTGTCCTGGGAGCCACTCTGCCCCCAGGGCAGATGTTGGCCAGATGTGCCACTCACAAAGATGCTGAGCAGGATCAGATTCCATGGGAAGTATCTCCTGCAAAGCAAACAGGGGTCAGTCAGCCAGGGCTGTGCCAGGGAATCCCTGACCATGAGGGTTATTAGGGACTGTGAGGGTAATTAATGGCCATTAATGACCCTGCTGGTAATTAGTGCCCGGTGCAGCAGTGCTGGGGCAGTGCAGGGCACAGTCACCCTGCTGGGAGCCCCAGGACAGAGATCCCCAGGACATTCCTGCTCCCCTGGGAGCTGGCAAGAGCATCCTCTGGGATGTTTCATTCCCAGAATCCAGCAAGAGCATCCTCTGGAATGTTTCATTCCCAGAATCCAGCAAGAGCATCCTCTGGAATGTTTCATTCCCAGAACCCAGCAAGAGCATCCTCTGGAATGTTTCATTCCCAGAACCCAGAGCTGCAAACGGGGAGGCGCTGCCACATTTCTCTTCACAGAGAAAAGCAAGGCACAATTCTTCCCAAGGATTTCTGAGATTCGCATTCTCTGAACCTCAGAGAAAGGGAAAACACAACTCTTCTCACTTGCTGTGCCTGTGTAGAATGCAACATGGGGATTGTTTACCCAAAGGGAGGATGTTTTGTTTCCTTGGCCTACCAGGGCCAGGTGTGTGTGTGTGTGACTGTGACAGTCACAAGATTCTGTGCAGAGTGTGCAGAGTGAGTGCTTGGCAGATTCAGTTTAGATGAAATCTACATAGTACAGTATAATAAAGTGATTAATTAGCCTTCTGCTATCCATGGAGTCAGGTGCATCATTCCTCCTTTGTTGGGGCCCTCACAGCATTGCCATAGGGCAGTTCCTGCTGGAAGTCCCAGCTGCAATTGGACTCCTGAGCTGCAGCAACCCCAGGCCTGGAACAGCTGTTTCCAGCATCTGGAACAGCTGTGGCTGCCCCTGGATCCCTGGCAGTGCCCAAGGCCAGGTTGGATGGGACTGGGAGCAGCCTGGGACGGTGGGAGATGTCCCTGCCATGGCACTGGGTGGGATTTAAGGCCCTTTCCAACCCAAACCATTCCATGATCCCATGGAAACACAGCAGCTGCATCCCTGCCCCACAACAGGGCTGGAAACCTGAGGAAAACATTCCTGCTGCCTTCCCCAGGCTGTCCCAGACCCCAAAGCATCCCCTCCTCACCTGGGCCCGGAGCAGCAGGCCAGGATCAGGTAGGTGACGAAGAAAACGGCGCTGCAAGGAGAGAGAGAGAGAGAAAGGGAGAGTTCAGGGGGGAAAAACAGCCTGGGAGGGTGGAGCAGGGGGGAATTCCCTGGGGTGAAATTCCCTGGAAAACCAGCCTGGGATGGAATTGCCTGGAGAACCAGCCTGGGATGGAATTCCCTGGAAAAGCAGCCAGGCATGGTGGAATTCCCTGGGATGGAATTGCCTGGAAAAGCAGCCTGGGATGGGGATGTTGGAAATGCAAACACCCAGCAGGCTGGATCAGGGTGGTTCCCACCCCTGGTCCCTCTCACTGAGCTCCTTCCTGCCCTCAGGAGCCTCCTCTGCCTGTGCCCGTCCCCAGGGTGGGACAAAACATCCCTGGAGAAGCTGAGGGCAGGATCTGGAGCAGAGCACCCAAATGACAAACAGGGCAGAACAGGGTTTGTGTTGGCTCTGAGGAAATGTTCCTTCATGGAAAGGGAGGTCGGGCATTGGGAGGGGCTGCCCAGGCAGTGGTGGAATCCCATCCTTGGAAGTGTCCAAAAGCCTTTGGAAGTGGCACTGGGGGACATTCAGATCTGAGCACTGATTGGTTTGACCACAACCTCCCAAAAAACTCACTTATCAACCCAGGACACTTGGTCAGTGGTGAGGGGAGGTTTGGTGGTTGGACTCCATGGGCTCCAGGGGCTTTTCCCACCTTCATTATTCCAGGATTCCTTGGTTCTGGGAGTTTCTCACATGGAGGTGCCAGGCTTTGCCCCTCGTTTCCAAACCCTTTCCAGCCTGGGGGTGTCAAGGCTGGAGGTTCTTAAACCAAGGGCTGGCAAAGTGGCCGGGCTCAGGCAGGGCTGGAAGGGCTGTGCTGGAGGAGGGAGCTGCTCCCGGGGTACATCCCTCCAGGAATGGGAATTTTTGGGCTTTCCACTCCTGGAAGTGTGCAAGGCCAGGCTGGACAGAGATTGGAGAAACCTGGGACAGTGGAAAGTGTCCCTGCCCATGGCAGGGGTGGCACGGGGTGGACTTGAGGGTTCCTCCAACCCAACCCATTCCTGGATTCCACTCCTGGAGTGCTTGAGGAAGAGCCCAGGGCAGGGAAGGGCTCAGGGCAGGAGGATCCATTCAGAACAGGGCTCAGGGACAAGCCCAGGCCAGGAGGATCCGTTCAGAACAGGGCTCAGGGAAGGGCCCAGGGCAGGAGGATCCGTTCAGAACAGGGCTCAGGGACAAGCCCAGGGCAGGAGGATCCATTCAGAACAGGGCTCAGGGAAGGGCTCAGGGCAGGAGGATCCATTCAGAACAGGGCTCAGGGCAGGAGGATCCATTCAGAACAGGGCTCAGGGAAGGGCTCAGGGCAGGAGGATCCGTTCAGAACAGGGCTCAGGGACAAGCCCAGGGCAGGAGGATCCATTCAGAACAGGGCTCAGGGAAGGGCTCAGGGCAGGAGGATCCATTCAGAACAGGGCTCAGGGCAGGAGGATCCATTCAGAACAGGGCTCAGGGAAGGGCCCAGGGCAGGAGGATCCGTTCAGAACAGGGCTCAGGGACAAGCCCAGGCCAGGAGGATCCTCCTGGCTCACAGGAGCCCAAGGTGCAGTGGCTGCCCAGCCCCACCCAGGTCCTGGCAGGTTTTAGGTTTTACCTCCCAGCATTTGAGCCTGTGCAAGCCCAGCAGCCCCAGAGCTGCAGGAGGCTCTCCTGCCCACAGCTGGGTGTTTTTCCAGGCTCTGGGAGCTGCTCCCCCCAGGGCAGCAGTTCCGGGCGTGCTGATGGCTCCCGATAGCCACTGACCCTCAGCCAGGGCAGGGAGGTGATGGCAGAGCCCAGGGCCACGAGGGCACAGAGATAAACCCAGGCCCAGCTCTCCCACTGGGAAACCAGGAAAGCCCAGTGGGAGCAGCCTGGACACGGCTGAGCAGCTGGGAAGAGACTGTGGGGAGCACAGAGCCAGCAGGGCCCTCCATCCCCTGTCTGCTCTGGGTTTATTCCCCCTGGAGGGCCATCCCAGCAGTGGGAAACATCCTGGGGCTCCCAGGTTTTATTACAGAGGTCTCTGGTTGGGAAGGAGACCCAGGCACAGAGCAGGAAAAACATTTGGAGACACTGGAATGAAGGGAAGGGCTTGGCTCACTGAGCAGTGAAAAAACAGACAAAATTAAAGGCATGGAATGGCCTGGGTGGGAAGGGAGCTTAAAATCCATCCCATCCCATCCCATCCCATCCCATCCCATCCCATCCCTGCCATGGCAGGGACACCTCCCACTGTCCCAGGTTGCTCCAAGCCCTGTCCAACCCGGCCTTGGGCACTGCCAGGGATCCAGGGGCAGCCCCAGCTGCTCTGGGAAATCCATCCCAGGGCCTCCCCACCCTCCCAGGGAACAATTCCTGCCCAATGTCCCATCCATCCCTGCCCTCTGGAAGCCATTCCCTGTGTCCTGTCCCTCCATCCCTTGTCCCCAGCCCCTCTCCAGCTCTCCTGGAGCCCCTTTGGGCCCTGGCAGGGGCTCTGAGCTCTCCCTGCAGTGAGCTGAGCACCCCCAGCTCTCCCAGCCTGGCTCCAGAGGGGCTCCAGCCCTGGAGCAGCTCTGGGGCCCCCTCTGGGCTCTCTCCTCATCCTCCCTGTGCGGGAGCCCAGGGCTGGGGCAGCTCTGCAGGTGGGGTCTGACCTGAGCACAGGGGGACAATGACCAGGGGGGAAATCCCTCCAGGACAGAACCCCCCCAGCTGTCCCAGGGTGTTCCAGCTGGGAAACAGGAGGCAATAAACCCCATCTGGGCAGGGAGCTGGAGAGGTGACCCCAGAGGCCAAGGTGGGGACCTGAGCAGGGCTGAGCCTCCTCCCCCTGTCCCCTGGGAGGTGACAGTGCCTCTCCAAGCCCAGCTGCCCTCTGGAGCACCTCTGGTTCCCTCCTGGTGCCCCGGAGCTCCCATGGCTGCTGTTTGCAGGGTTCTCCCAGGTTACATAAAGCCGGTGTCACATCTGCTGATTTGGGTGTGAACTGATTAAAGCTGAGTTCACCTCACACTGAATGAGCAGCACTGACCCCGCCAGCAGCCTGGAAACCACGGAGCCAGGAGATGCCAGCACCTGGGAGCTCCATTCTGGGCTGGCTGGAGGAACCAAGGAACGGAACCCCAACTTTGGGGCTCTGGGATGGAGCCCCAGGAGTGACAGCCCCACCCAGACATGGCCAGGAACATCCCAACACCTCCAAATCCACCCCACTGGATGTTATGTAATGGAAACCACGACAACCACCTGGCTTCCAAGGGGAAACCCCAAAGTTCAGCCTCCACGGTGCCCTGAACATCCTTCCAGGTGTCAGACATGGGGCTCTGCAGTGTTTTCCTGATTGCTCTGCAAGGAGGCCTCTGGAGCTTCCCAGGGGACCTTCCCAAAATCAACCCTCTAAGGTACCCTGGACATCCCTTTAGGTCTCATTAGGAGTTTCTGTTTCCCTGGAAACTCCCCAGTTCTCTCTGGCTTTCTGCAGGAAATACTCAGGTATTTATTTCAACCCTGGTTTCTCGAGCCATTTTTGGGGAGGTGTTTGGGGTCTCTTGCTCATTCAGGTGAGATTTTCCACCTGCTCACCTCAGGCTCACCCATGGATTGGTGCCCAGAGCAGCTGGGGCTGCCCCTGGGTCCCTGGCAGTGCCCAAGGCCAGGCTGGACAGTGGGGCTGGGAGCAGCTGGGATGGTGGGAGGGGTCCCTGCCCAGCCTGGGATGGTGGGAGGGGTCCCTGCCATGGCAGAGGTGGCACTGGGTGGGCTTTGAGGTCCCTCCCAACCCAACCCAACCCATTCCATGATTCCATGACCTTCCCCAGTTGCCCCTGGACACTTTAGAGTGATGCTTCACATGCAGGACAGTGTTTGGGAAGTGTTGGAGGCTCTTCCCACATCCCCACATCCCCACCCAGGCTGTCTGGAGCACACAAGGCCGCAGGAAAAGCCAGGGATACTCACTAGGAAGCCCAGTACCAGGCAGAGTGGGTCTGGATGTAGCCCTTGACTGGTTCACTGCAAGACAAGGAAAGATCCTGAGCAGGACGAACCCAGTCCCTCCAAGCTCCCTGCTCAATGAACCCGGGAACAGCCCGAGCAGGGGATTTGAAACCCAGCCCTGGGTGAATCCTCTCGGCAGCCTGAGCCTGTGGAGAGGAATTCCAGCTGCCAGGTGGGAAGGGAGGCGCTGCTCCCCCAGTTCCACACCGCAGCTGGCTGGGAATGGCTCCCACAGGGGATTAGGGAGCCCAAATCCTCAGGCTGGCATTGATCCATTATTTATTCTGGAGGCAACATGAGCCACACACACCCAGAGCGCTCGGTCATCCGAGCTGGAGAGGGGGATGAGCAGGGGAGGGAAGGCAGCTCCTGGAGCTGGGATCTGGTAACTCCCACAGGGAAAACCCAGCAGCCACTGCCAAGGGCAGCGGCCATGGGGATCATCCAGCATGGGGGATCCAAACCTGAGCGTGGGTGGGAATGGGGGCAAAGAGGACTGAGGGACCTCTGAGTGTTCCCTCAGCTGTGCTTTTCTCTTGGAATACTCAGAAAGAATCCAGGTGTGACACAAGCCCCAGGAACCTGCCCAGGGCCCGCTCCCAGATAGCCCAGGACACACCCAGCACCCACCAGAAGGTGAAGAAAGCCACGATGACAACGGTGACCAGGAGCTGGACCATCAGGATGGCGTAAACCTGCAGGGAGAGGTGGTGATCCATGGATCCCAGAATCCAGCAGAGCCAGGCCCTCCAGGGGCCGGGGGTCCAGCTCTGCCAGCCCCGAGGGTGAGGGCCGTGTCCCGGCCTCACCTTCCTGATGAACACCCTGCGCACGTTGCGGTCGTCCCAGCTGAAGGTGGTGAGCAGCTCCGTGTCCCCCGGGTACCCCGCGCTGCCGTAGCTGGGGCTGGTGCCTGCAGAGAGGCCAAAGGAGCAGCTGCCACCCAAACCCCCCCAGCTGTGGGACCTGAGCCCAGGGAGCCATCACGGCTCAGTCTGGTGCCCCAAATCCCCAGAGGTTCCTTGTGGCCAAATCCCAAATCCCCCCCAGCTGTGGGACCTGAGCCCAGGGAGCCATCACAGCTCAGTCTGGTGCCCCAAATCCCCAGAGGTTCCTTGTGCCATTCACATTCTCTGAAAAAATCCCTTCGCCCAGGATTGTTCTCCTGGGAAGCTGAGGAGCTTCAGAGAAAAGGAAAACAATTCTTATCTCATTTGCTTCTCCTGTGTTTTGCTCACGTGCAATGTGTTTGGAGATTGTTTACCCACAGGTGATTGTTACAGTGGTTTAATGTGAATTGTTTTGACTATTTGGCCAATCAGGGCCAAGCTGTGTCAGGGCTCTGGAAAGAGTCACGAGTTTTCATTATAATCTTTTTAGCATTTATTAAGTATCCTTTCTGTATTCTTTAGTATAGTTATATTATAGATTATATTAAAGTATAGTATTCTTTAATATAATATATTAAAGAATATTATTATAAGAATATTAATATTAAAGAATGTTACATATATTATTCTTTAGTATATTACATATTATATTATAGTATTCTTTAATATACTATAGTATAATAAAGTAATAAATTAGCCTTCTGAGAACATGGAGTCAGATTCATCATTCCTGCCTTTGTTGGGACATTTCCCAGCAAACACAAAAGTTCCTCTGCTCCCTTCCCACTCCTGCTGCTCCTTAGGACCATCCCTGGGAGCAGAGGGGGAACATTCCCACAAACCATCCCAACACCAGGCTGAGTCCTTGTCTGAGCAAACACCAAACCTTCCACAGCAATGGGAGGGCTGGGATCATCCCTTGCTCTCCTTTCACTGGATGCTAAAGCACCCCCAGAGCAGCTGTGCTCAGCATTCCCAGGGGAGCAGCTGTGACTCAGCATTCCCAGGGAGCAGGAGGAGTCTCTCGCTGCTCTCCTGAGCTGTGTTTGCATCCTGGCTTTGTCAACAACGTCCCTGCTCTGAGAGCAGCTCCTGGCAGCTCCCTGAGCTCCATCCCTCAGACCCATTTCCATGCAGGGACTCAGGAAACAGTTAAGCACCGAGCCTGAAAAAGGAGGAAACAGCTCCAATGCTACCAGTGAGAAAAACTTTCCCCCAAACCCTCAAATCCCCACACAAGTCACCTCTGCTGGGCCAAAACTGGAACAGAAGCTGCTGTTGCTGGTTTTCCTTTCCCCATCCCTGGCAGTGTCCCAGGCCAGGCTGAACAGGGCTTGGAGCAGCCATGGCAGGGGTGGCCCTGGATGGGCTTAAAGGTCCCATCCCACCCAAACCATTCCATGACTCCATGACCATTCTGTGCCCTCTGTGCTCCTCTCCTGTGTCACTGAAGTCTCCCCTGCTGGGTTTCACAGAAGGATTTTTGTGTGATTTTCCTGCTTTACATTCCTGTCTCTGCCTGGTCCACAGATACCTCCCCTCCTCCTAAAGCTTCTGAGCTCAGGGATACCAAAATCCTTCAGGAGATGGAGCAAAGACCCTCTCAATCTCAGAGCAGACTCTGAGAGAGCCAAATTCAAGGTCCTGATCCTGATTTTCTCCTGTTTTCCTGGTTAAAGTTACTCATTCAAAATGCAGGAGCTTCACTTAGGTGCTCCCATCAGGAAATAAGTCCCTGGTGCTGTTCTGTTGTCAGTAAATCCCTTGGTCCTTCCTTCCTGCCCCAGTGGAGCTGAACCTCCTGCGTGTTCTCCTGGATCCCGCATCAACCCCAGAGTACCTGGGCAGGGAGAATTCCTGGGAATTCGAGGCCTCCTGCACCAAAGCAATCCCAGCCCCTAAACACCAAATTGGCCCCTAAACCCCCAGCTGGCCTCAAAACACCCAACTGGCCCCTAAACACCCAACTGGCCCCTAAACACCAAATTGGCCCCTAAACACCCAATTGGCCTCTAAACACCCAACTGGCCCCTAAACACCAAATTGTTCTCTAAAACCAAATTGGCCCCTAAACACCCAACAGGCCCCTAAACACCCAAATGGCCTCTAAACACCCAACTGGCCCCTAAACACCAAATTGGCCCCTAAAATCCCAGCTGGCCCCTAAACACCCAACTGGCCCCTAAACACCAAATTGTTCTCTAAAACCAAATTGGCCCCTAAACACCCAACTGGCCCCTAAACACCAAATTGGCCCCTAAACACCCAACTGGCCTCTAAACACCCAACTGGCCCCTAAACACCAAATTGGCCCCTAAACCCCCAGCTGGCCCCTAAACACCAAATTGGCCCCTAAACTCCCAGCTGGCCCCTAAACACCAAATTGTTCTCTAAAACCAAATTGGCCCCTAAACACCCAACTGGCCCCTAAACACCAAATTGTTCTCTAAAACCAAATTGGCCCCTAAACACCAAATTGGCCCCTAAACACCCAACTGGCCCCTAAACACCAAATTGGCCCCTAAACACCAAATTGGCCCTAAATCCCCAGCTGGCCCCTAAACCCCCAGCTGGCACCTCAATGCCCTGAGGAACTGAAGGGTTTTACCCTCCTCCCTCCCTCCCTCCCTGCCAGCATCCAGAGGGTTCCATCCTCCTCCCTCCTGGTGTCCCCCCATCTGTCCCCCCGTCCAAGGCCACAGCCGGACAGTGTGTCCTGAGCTCATGGTCACAGAAACAGCCCCAAACCCACATCCCTTCTCTCCAGGTGCTCCCCCAGTCAGGTGTGAGACATCCCATAGAGTGGGTTTGGCTTCCCACCTGGAGACCCCAAATACCCCATCCCACCCCTAAAACTCAAAATACCCTATCCCACTCCATAAACCCCAAATACCCCATCCCACCCCTAAACCCCAAATACCCCATCCCACCCCTAAACCCCAAATACCCCATCCCACCCCCTAAAACTCAAAATACCCCATCCCACCCCCTAAACCCCAAACACCCCATCCCACTCCATAAACCCCAAATACTGCATCCCACCCCCTAAACCCCAAATACCCCATCCCACCCCTAAACCCCAAACACCCCATCCCACCCCTAAACCCCAAAATACCCCATCCCACTCCATAAACCCCAAATATCCCATCCCACCCCTAAACCCCAAATACTGCATCCCACCCCCTAAACCCCAAATACCCCATCCCACCCCTAAACCCCAAATACTGCATCCCACCCCCTAAACCCCAAATACCCCATCCCACCCCATTTAGGCCTCACCCCCCCTAGTTCATTGCAACAGCAGAAAAATCCAGATGATGCCCAGAGGCACCTGGGGGATTTATCCTGTTCCTCAGGGCAAAGGCTGAGAAACCATCAGAATGTGCAGCACAGACACAGCAGGGGAGGTTTTCACTCCTTCCCCTTCCCCAAGCATCCCATCCCTGCAGCTGGACAGAACAGGCAGCAAAGGATGGAGCAGGCCAAGAGCTCAGGAGTCCCTAAATCCCATAATCCCAGTGTTTTCTCTGGCTGGAACTGTGCTGAGTGAGCACTTGGCCACCCCCAGGGTCACTTCCCAGGCTCCATCCCCGGTTCCAAGCCTGCAGCCATTCCCTGGGCACAGCCAGGGCTCTGTCCTTTGCTACAGCCCAGCAGCAGCTCCAGGGAGCTTCTGGGTGTTGGAAAAATCGCTGGTTTGCCCAGGAATGGCCACGAGGATGCTGGAACAATCCAGCCTTTGGCCCCAGCCGTGTCCCAGCCTCCCTGGCTCTGCCAGCAGCTGCCAACAGCCACACTGGGGGCTGTGACACCACTTGTGACACCAATTGTGCCACCTCAGCTGCTCTGAGAGCTGGGGCTGAGCAGGAGCTGCAGGAGGGGGTGGGGGGATCCCTGCAGCTGATCCAGGACTTTTCTCCAGCCCCAGGAGCTGGGATCTCCCAGGGCAGCGAGCTGGGAATGGGGATTTCTCCCACTGGGAAGGAGTTTACTCCCTCGTGAGGTCTCTGGGATGGCTGGAATGGCTTTTATTCACAGATATGGACTTTTATCTGCAGATGGAGAGTTTTATGTGTAGATGGAGACTTTTACACGTAGATAGAGACTCTCCTGTGCAGACAGAGGCTCACAGCTCATGGCTGCAGCTCTGCCCTGGGCCAAACTGAGCAGCACATCCCTGGTTCCCCTCTCATCCCTGCTGCTCCTCTTATCCTGGTCCCCTCTCTTGTCCCTGCTCCTCTTCTTCTCCTGCTCCCCATCTTATCCCTGCTCCTCTTATCCTGGTTCCCTTCTCATCCCTGCTCCTGCTCTCATCCCTGCTCCCCCTCTTATCCTGGTTCCCCCTCTCCTCTCCATGCTGGGGGATCTCTGCCCCTCTCCCAGGGCTCACCCAGCCCATCCATGGAAGGACTTACTGGGATCCACGTACGCCCAGCTGGGGTGGAGCGGGGCCGCGGGCGGGGCAGGAAAAGCCCCGGCTTTGATCCCTTCCCCCGCTGTGGCCTCCTCGTAGGACGGGGGAGCCGGGGGGGCTGTGGCATTGTCCTTCTTGTCCCCCTGCCCCTCAGAGCTGGGGGGTTTGCTGTTCACAGAGAGCTGCACAGAGAGGGGCAAAGAGAGAGAGAGAGATGAGTAAAAGCATCCCAGAAACCGCCCTGGATGAGAAACTGGCACGGATGGGCTCTGGGAAAGGGGTCAGGAACTGGGAGCCCCAGGAACTGGGAGCCATGGGAACTGGGAGAGATGGGAACTGGGAGCCACAGGAACTGGGAGCCATGGGAACTGGGAGCCAAAGGAACTGGGAGAGATGGGAACTGGGAGAGATGGGAACTGGGAGAGATGGGAACTGGGAGCCACGGGAACTGGGAGCCACGGGAACTGGGAGCCCCAGAAACTGGGAGCCATGGGAACTGGGAGCTACGGGAACTGGGAGCCAAAGGAACTGGGAGCCATGGGAACTGGGAGCCAAAGGAACTGGGAGCTCTGGGAACTGGGAGCCAAAGGAACTGGGAGCACCAGGAACTGGGAGCCAAAGGAACTGGGAGCCCTGGGAACTGGGAGCTCTGGGAACTGGGAGCCAAAGGAACTGGGAGCCAAAGGAACTGGGAGCACCGGGAACTGGGAGCTCTGGGAACTGGGAGCCAAAGGAACTGGGAGCCACGGGAACTGGGAGCCAAAGGAACTGGGAGCACCGGGAACTGGGAGCTCTGGGAACTGGGAGCCAAAGGAACTGGGAGCCAAAGGAACTGGGAGCCATGGGAACTGGGAGCTCTGGGAACTGGGAGCCACGGGAACTGGGAGCTCTGGGAACTGGGAGCTCTGGGAACTGGGAGCCATGGGAACTGGGAGCTCTGGGAACTGGGAGCCAAAGGAACTGGGAGCTCTGGGAACTGGGAGCCAAAGGAACTGGGAGCCACGGGAACTGGGAGCCAAAGGAACTGGGAGCACCAGGAACTGGGAGCCATGGGAACTGGGAGCTCTGGGAACTGGGAGCCACGGGAACTGGGAGCTCTGGGAACTGGGAGCTCTGGGAACTGGGAGCCATGGGAACTGGGAGCTCTGGGAACTGGGAGCCAAAGGAACTGGGAGCCACGGGAACTGGGAGCCAAAGGAACTGGGAGCCACGGGAACTGGGAGCCCCCCAGCCATTCCTGGGGGCTGGGCACGAGCCCATCCCTGCACCCTGGGAAGGGCACCCATGGCTGAGGGGCGATGGGAAAGCCCCGGAGGTGCTCGTTGGGATGAGAAGTTCCAGGCAGGGAGGTCTGAGGGGAGACCCGGAGCCCCCGCAGTGCTTCGGGCTCAACGTGACACCAAAAACATCCAAGGAATTCTCTGCTTCTCATCAAACTTCCTACATTGCTCCTTAAAAAGAGCTTTCAGATCCTGGGCAGAAAATCCTGAACTCTTCATTCCTGTTTACCTCATTTGGGCTCAGCTGCTCCCAGGAATGCTCTGGTTTGGCCCTCCAGAATTTTCTCCCCTGTGCCCGTGTGGAGGCTCAGCTCTGCTGCTTCCCAGCATTCCAAGGACCCGGGGCTGCAGCAAGGAGCCAACCTGGGGCCACCTGAGCACACTCCTCTCCTTGGGAACATGATCCCTTTAACCTCCCAGCTGGGCTGGGGTAGATGAACTGCCAGGATAACTCTGCTGCCCTTGGAGGAGCCAGCTCAGCCCAGGAGCAGCAGCTCCACAGCTCGGGGGGGCTGCAGAGGCAATGAACCCCAAAACAGGGGGGGTTGAACAGAGCAGAGTGAGGAGAGCTCCAGCTGAAGGGGCCACGGGCCCTGAAAACACAGCAGGGCCAGGCTGGGATGAGTCCCACGGGCAGATGCAGCTGTGCCACCTCCCCTGGCAGCCCCAGGGACTGTCCTTCCCTGTCCTTCCCTGTCCTTCCCTGTCCTTCCCTGTCCCTTGGGTTTAGGGGGCCGAGATCCTGCGAGCCCCCTCCCCACCCCCCCGAATATCCAAGGAGATCCAGAGGGATGGAGCTGCATCCAGAGCGTTGCCATGGCGATGGTGCATGAGCTGGCAGAGGATCCACAACCCCCCCTCCTCGGTCTGAGAGCACTGGAGAGCCCCAAAATCCCCCAAACCCCCAAAATCCTGAGCCCCCGGGCCGGGCAGGAGGTGCTGCCAGATGGGGACAGGGGTGGGACAGCACAAACAGCTCACGGAGCCCCCCCACACCCGGGATTTGGGGGGCACAGGGGGTAAAACGGCCACAGGTCCGGTCCAACGGGGTTTGAGCTGTGCATCCATCACCCCTAAACCAGCCCGATCCCCAAACCAACCCCAAACCAGCCTCCAATCCCCAAACCATCCCTAAACCAGCCCCCAACCCCCAAACCAGCCCCCAGCCCCTTCCGCCCCCATGGCAGGCACCGTGCACGGGTGCCCCGCTCCCCTTGCACCCATCACTGTTCCTAAATCCCTCGGTGCTCCTAAACCCCTTCCCTGCGCCGCTCTCTCCGCTCCGAAGGCGCCGTTACGCAACAGGGACGGGCTCGCCCTGCCCGGCCCGGCCTCGCTCGTACCTTCCCCTGGGTCATGGCTGCTGCCTGCCCCGGGCACGGATCGGGATGGATCTGGGGGCCCTTCCAGCCCTTCTCCCGCGGGTGTGGGGCTGCACGCGGCCGCCGCAGCCCCCGCAGCGCTGCCCTCGCTGCCAGCAGCGTCCCCGAGCAGCGGGCAATGCAGGCAGGGAGGGAGGGAGGCAGGGAGGCAGGGATGTACCACTGCCAGCCCGCCGAGCAGGGGAGCCGCGAGGGGAGACAGGGACGGGGATGGGAGAGGGATGGGAGAGGGATGGGATAGGAGAGGGATGGGAGAGGGATGGGATGGGAGAGGGATGGGAGAGGGATGGGATGGGAGAGGGATGGGAGAGGGATGGGAGAGGGTCGGGATGGGAGAGGGATGGGAGAGGGATGGGATGGGAGAGGGATGGGAGAGGGATGGGAGAGGGATGGGATGGGATGGGAGAGGGATGGGAGAGGGATGGGAGAGGGATGGGATGGGAGAGGGATGGGAGAGGGATGGGAGAGGGTCGGGATGGGAGAGGGATGGGAGAGGGATGGGATGGGAGAGGGATGGGAGAGGGATGGGAGAGGGATGGGATGGGATGGGAGAGGGATGGGAGAGGGATGGGAGAGGGATGGGATGGGAGAGGGATGGGAGAGGGATGGGAGAGGGTCGGGATGGGAGAGGGATGGGAGAGGGATGGGATGGGAGAGGGATGGGAGAGGGATGGGATGGGAGAGGGTCAGGATGGGAGAGGGATGGGAAAGGGATGGGAAAGGGATGGGAGAGGGATGGGATGGGAGAGGGATGGGAGAGGGATGGGAGAGGGATGCAGAGAGGGTCAGGATGGGAAGCGGTCAGGATGGGAGAGGGTCAGGATGGGGAGAGGGATGCAGAGAGGGTCGGGATGGGGCCGGGATGGGAGGGATGGAGAGAGGGTCGGGATGGAGAAAGGATCAGGATGGGAGGGATGGAGAGAGGACCGGGATGGGGGGGATGCAGGGATGGGCTTAGGGATGGAGAGGATGCAGAGTTGGAGTGATGAGGAGGATGCAGGGATGGGATGGGGAAGATGCAGGGTTAGGGAGGATGCAGGAATGCAGAGCCTGGGAGAATGGGATGGGGAGCATGCAGGGATGGGATGGGATGGGATGGGATGGGATGGGATGGGATGGGATGGGATGGGATGGGATGGGATGGGATGGGATGGGATGGGATGGGATGGGATGGGGTGGGATGGATGGGATGGGATGGGATGGGATGGGATGGGATGGGATGGGATGGGATGGGATGGGGAGGATGCAGGGATGCAGAGCCTGGGAGGATAAAGGGATGGGGAGGATGCAAGGTTGGATGGGGAGAATGGACAGACACAGCACCCAGGAGGGTGAAGGATTGGGGTCAGGAATGGGGAGGGTGCAGGGATGAGGAGGATGTGGGGATTGGGATAATCCAGGGTTAGGGAGGATGTGGGGATTCAGGGTCCCACTCCAGGGCTGGGATCAGCTGCCCCAGAGCTTCTGAACCTCAGCACTGGGATTTACAAAGGGAGGGAGGCTCTGAGGAGCCTTTCTCTGCTGCAGCCTCAAACCCAGCAGCTCCCAAATATCCTGGGGGTGCTCTGGGGGCTGGAGGCTCCAGTGGGACAAGAGGGGACGGCCTGAGCCAGGCTGGGGCAGAGGGCAGGAGGGAGGAATCCCACACTGGACCACCCTTGTCCCCTCTCTGCAGCCCCAGGGGGCACAGGGAGGGTCTGGAGCAGGTTATTGATCAGTGCTATTGATCCAAGCCCATGGGCAGGGGGACAATGGGGACCTCCCAGCCCAGGGAAAGGGGCGCTGAGGGAATCGGGGTTTTCACTGCTTTGACAGAGCCTGGGGGGGAAATACAACCCCAGGGCACAGGGAGATGGGGACATCTGCTCTTGTGCCACAGGACATGGGGGAAATTGTCCCTTTTGAAGGGTGAAGTGGTTCCCACAGGCCCAGGACAGAGGAAACACAGCCCAGGCTCCACCTGGAGCCCAGGAGAGGGGCTGGAGAGGAATGGGAGCTCTCAGCAGAGCAGCTGCTCTCTCTGTTCCCCCAAAATGAGACAATTTGGGGCTGGGAGCCTCCATCCCCCCTCCTGGCCCTCCCCAGCCCCTTCGAGTCACTCCTGAGTTTGCCAGGTCGATAACAGAGGCACAAACAATAAATCAGCCATTCTGAGCACTCTGCTGGAAAAAAAAAAAAAATAAAAAACCCAAAACCACCACAAAAAAACCTGACAAACTCCAGGCCCAGTGCCGAGAAGGTGAGGAATCTTTGCAGGCAAACGGGGTGGGAAAACCATCCCCGCTCCTGGATTCTGTGGAGAAGCCGGGAAAGGAAGGGTTAAAAGGAAAGCACGAGCTGGAAGGGCAGGAATGCAGCCAAGCAAAGCAGCCTTGGCATCCACACGGACCCAGCCCGAGCCATTCAGTCGGAAAGGGGCGATTCCGCAGGACCTGTCAGGATTATTCCCAATCAATTAAGGGCCACTTAACCTGCGGCTCCTCAAGGGCTTCATTCTCCCGGGGCTGGGCAGGGCCCAAGGGAGGGAGAGAAACTGAGCCCAGGCTGGTGCCCGGATTCCGCCTCCCCTGCGAGGGTGAGGATGGACAAACAGCCGAGAACGAGGATGCACAAACAACCACGGGTAAATTACTGAGGATGGGTAAAGGATGGGGAAAGAACTCCAACACACTCAGGGGGTGACACCCTCCAGGGGCTTGGAACAGGAGCTCAGGTGCTTTGGGAGCCCAATTGCTCAGGGAGCCCCAGTATCACAGACATCTTTTAGGAAAAATCCTTTTCTTAGGATTTTTCCTCCTGAGAAGCTGAGAGGCCTCAGGAAGAAAATGTAACCAATGGTTATCTGCTGCTGTGGGATGCAACAAGTAGATCTTTAATTAGTCTCATGTTAGATGTTTCTAATTAATGGCCAATCACAGTGAGCTAGCTCAGACAGAAAGTCCAAGCCACAAGCCTTTGTTATCATTCTTTCCTATTCTATTCTTAGCCAGCCTTCTGATTAAATCCTTTCTTCTATTCTTTTAGTATAGTTTTGATATAATATATATCATAAAATAATAAATCAAGCCTTCTGAAACATGGAGTCAGATCCTGATCTCTTCCCTCCCCCTCAGACCCCTGTGAACACGGTCACACCCCAGGGCTCTGCTGCCCAGCCAGGGCAGGAGCCTTGGAGCCTGAACTCCACATCCCACAGCTCCATCCCAGGCTAGAAAGGCTCCAAGAGGTGAAACTTTTGCTCTGGGAGGGGAAAAACTCCCAGCAAAGGCACAGCCCCAGCAGCTCCTCCTGGATAAAACAGCAGGGAAGAGACTCCAGCCCCTGCCCTGCTCTGTTCAGGGAGCACCCTCAGTGGGAAGGGGTTGTTGGAACTCAGCACATCCCTCTGGGTGTCCAGAGCTGCCGGGGGGCTCGGAGACCCTGGCACGCAGCCCAGAGCACCTGCGGGTTTCATTTTGACCCCTGGAGCAAGTTGCCAGCTTTGTATGAGGACCTGAAAGTCACAGAGGTTTGAATGGTGTAATAATAAAATGATCACAGGGTGAAAATGGAGATTTTAGGATTTTTGGTGTGGGGGTTGTGGGGACAAGATGGAGGAACTTGGGCGTGTCCAGCCTTTCTTCTTCTTCTCCTTCTTGGTCTCCATTTTCTGCTGTGATGCTGGCACTTTGGGATTGGTTTAGAGCAGAAGTGCACTGTCTAACACAGGTGATGGGTATTGGGAATTAAGTGTAAATATTGTACACATAGCTTTTAGTGTAAAAAACTAACACCACCCCAAGGGCTGGAAACAATTCCCAGCTCTGTGTGAGGAGTTACAAGCCACAAGAGTTTGAGTAGAATGAGAGTGAATTTGTCACAGGGTGAAAATGTAGAATTTTGGGGTTTTTAGAATGGGGGTTCAGGAGGCAAGATGGAGGAATGTGGGCATGTCCTGTCCTTCTTCTCCTTCTTCTCCATGTTCTCCATTTTCTGCTGTGATGGTGGCACTTTGGGATTGGTTTAGAGTGGAAGTGCACTGTCTAACATGGGTGATGGGTATTGGGAATTCAGTGTAAATATGTTATACATAGTTTGTAGTATAAAAGGACAACACCGCCTCAGGGGCGGTCAGAGTGCCTGTGGCTGCCCTGCTGAGCAGATCTCGGCTGAGCAGAAAGAAAATTTTATAGATAAGGATTAACAAACAACCTCAAGACCAAAAAGTGAAGAGTCCAGACTTGTTCTTCAGCTGAAACAGAGACATCCTGCACATCTCAGGGCAGCAATCAACAACCAAAACCTGAGAAGGTATCACTAGATGACACGAAATAACATGACACAGACACACTGTTGTTTTCAAGGTAGAAAAGGGAAGTTTATTTTTTGACTTCAATATTTACAGACTTCCAAAAGTGACAGTGGATTGGAGGGGGAAAGTGCAACCTCTCCAATGACACTGGATAAACTAGCAATCTATTAAAATTCTCTCTTTCCATAAAAGAATGCAAAACCATAAATTATTTACAGAAAGTGTGTGAGAAAGTTTGTTACAAAAATGTAAACACCAGAAGGCTTAAAAAAAATCTTTAAAAATCAGGGCAACAGGAAGGGACCCCAGGATCATCCATTCCAAGCCCTGGCCCTGCACAGACCCCCCAAATCCCACCCTGTGCCTGAGAGGGGTGTCCAGAGGCTCCAGGGGCTCTGGCAGCCTTGGGGCCACGAGCAACCCCTGAGGAGCCTGTTCAGCACCTCTGGGGAGGAGCCCTGCCCTGATCCCAGCTCCAGGAGTGCCCAAGGTCCATCCCCACCCAGGGGACCTCGGCCTCCCCTCCTGGCCCAGCCTGGCTCCCAATCCAGCAGCACCACCAGGCACCACCCCCGTGGGGCTCTGAGGAGCCACCAGGTCCCTCCTGAGCCAGGAGAAGCATCTGGGAGAGCCCCCAGGGCTCTGCTTGCTCCTGGAGAAGAGGAGGAAGACTCTGCCCAGCCTGCAGTGATGGAGAGCAGATCCCTCAGGGACCCCCAAACCCTGCCCCAAGCCTGGATCCTTGTTCTGTTTGAGTTGAGCAATGGAGAGCAGATCCCTCAGGGACCCCCAAACCCTGCCCCAAGCCTGGATCCTTGTTCTGTTTGAGCTGAGTGATGGAGAGCAGATCCCTCAGGGACCTGCAGGGACCCCCAAACCCTGCCCCAAGCCTGGATTTGTTCTGTTTGAGCTGAGTGATGGAGAGCAGATCCCTCAGGGACCCTTCCTCCTCACAAACCCTGCCCCAAGCCTGGATCCCTGTTCTCCTGTTTGAGCTGATGGAGAGCAGATCCCTCAGCTTGCAGGGACCCCCAAACCCTGCCCCAAGCCTGGATCCTGGTTCTCCTGTTTGGGCTGGCAGCTCCCAAAGGTGCCAGAGTCCTCCCAAGGTGTTGACTGTCCCCAGGGCCCATCCCACAGGGAGAAGATCCCAGGTACAGGTGTCTGGCACACCCATCCAGCTCCAGCTCTGGCCATTCCCCTCCTCACTCTTCCCTTCAACACTCAGACTGAGAAATAATGGCAATAAAAAACCTCTGTCCAGGCCACACCCAGCCAAATCCACCAGGGATTTTGCAGGATTAAAACAACTTTGCTGAACACTCAATCACATCAAAAACAAAGGAAAGGGAACCTGATGGGATAATTAAGGGATTTGCTGCACCAACATCCACAGTGGCACACCCAGAAGCCCTCAGTAAATACTCTCTCCCCCATCCCGAGAGGGGAAAAAAATCCCTGGCAGTGAAAGCTGTGCTGTGGACTTGAAAAAAAAATAAAACATTAAAAATGCAGGAATTTACCCCAGGCCACTGAATTATCCATGGATTATTAATGCTAAATCCCTGGTCCCTGGGTGGGGGATTAACCTGCAGGCTGGGAACATCAGGGAAGGCACAGAGAGGGGTTTGCAGAATAAAAGAAATGAAAACCTCCTTGTTCTTGACAGGCAGAGCCCTGCCAACACCCCAGGGAGCTTCCCAGGGCTGTCAGCCTTGGAGTTTCACCTCCATGGGAGATGGAAACCTGGACAGGACAAGGGAGAAAGGTTTTTAACTAAAGCAGGAAAGATTTAGAGTGGATGTGAGGAAGGGATTCCTCCCTGTGAGGGTGGGGAGGCCCTGGAATGGATTTCCCAGGGGATGCCCCATCCCTGGCAGTGCCCAAGGCCAGTTTGGAGGAGTTTGGAGCAGCCTGGGATAGAGGAAGGTGTCCCTGCCCTGGGACTGGATGGGCTTTAAGGGCCCTTCCCACCCAAGCATTCCGTGATTCCCAGCCCCCTCCAGCTGAAATGTCCCCTCCCTCCTCCCCAGGGTGTTCCTGAAGGATGGGACAGCACCCCCTGAACACGTGGGGGAAGGAGCTGGATGAGCCTGGACCCTTTGGGCTGGGAATGTTCTCCTGGGTTTCTGCACTCGGGCCTGGAGAGCTCCTGCTGGTGCCACAGCTGACCCCAAACCCCCTTTGTGCCTCAGTTTTCCATTGCTTGGAGGGAAATCCCACAAACTGGGCTGTCCCCCTGCTCCTGGGCTCCCAGGGAACATTAATTAATAACCCTGAGCAGCCACTTTAATTAATGAGGGCTTGGCCTGCCCTGGTGGGCAGCACCCACGAGGAGCAGCAGCTGAGGAAGCTCCTGCTTCATCCCTGCCTTGGGACCAAGGCAATCGGGGTGTTTGGAGAAATTTGGGCCTGGAAATAAGAAATTTTCTCCTGTTTGGAGAAATTTGGGGTTGGTTTATTTCTTTGAACACTTCCAGGGCTGTGGTGTGAGATTTCCACGGGTCACAGGGCACGGTGTTGAGAGGAATGAGGGATTTGTGTTTCCAAACCAGCTCTGGGTCTGCTGGGGGATAAAACCAGCACTGGGAGATAAAAGAAACAATGGGAAGGATTCCACTGATTGATGAATGCAAAAAGACATTTGCTTTTACAAATAAACTTTAGGTTTGCTGATAAATAAAATTGGACGTTGAAAGCTGAAAGAAACAATGGGGAAGAAAAACCCCTGAATTCCATAAGAATTAAAAATTAAAGGGAGTGTTATACTTTAGAGGGAAATCTGGTATCAGGCGTTTTGGGGAGTCTGAACCTCTCAAGTACCTCAGAAATGGGAAAAATTCCATAAGAATTAAAAATGAAAAGGGAGAGAGAGATTTGCTTTTACAAATAAACTTTAGGCTTGCTGATAAATAAAACTGGACGTTGAAAGCTGAAAGAAACAATGGGGAAGAAAAACCCCTACATTCCATAAGAATTACAAATGAAAAGGGAGGGTTATACATTAGAGGGGAATCTCTGGTATCAGGTGTTCTGGGAAGTCTGAACCTCTCAAGTACCTCAGAAATGGGAAAAAAAACCCTAAATTCCATAAGAATTACAAATGAAAAGGGAGGGTTATACATTAGAGGGGAATCTCTGGTATCAGGTGTTCTGGGAAGTCTGAACCTCTCAATTGCCTCAGAAATGGGGAAAGAGAGAAGGGAAATGCAGCTGGGAAATTGGGATAAAAAGGAGGCTATGTCCTCCAAAAAATGGAGAGATCCCAGGGGAATGCCCCATGGCCTCTCCCTTTATTGGAATAAAGCAAAAGGACTCCTCTGGCTCCTCTTTGGACGCAAACCCTGGTGTTTGTGGGTGAATTTTCCTGGCAGTGAGGACACAAAGGAGCAAACGGAAGCGAAATCGGCGCTGCCACGTCAGAGCGGCAGCTCCGGGTGCTCCCGGGCCCCAGCAAACACTGCAGGCCAGCCTGGCTCTGCCCAGGATTAAACTGAGCAGCTCTCGGGCCTTGGCAGAGCTCCCTGTCCTGCCCCCGGGTGCAGCCAGGCTGCTGCAGGGCAGGAATTGCTCAAGAGCTCCCGGGCCTGGCTGGGAGGGGGAGCAGAACAGGTTTGGGGACACTGGCAGAGCCACCAGAGCAGTTCCTGCTGCTCCCAGCTGCTGTGCAGGGACTTTAGATAATGCTGGGAAGGATGAAAGTTTGACAAGAAAGTCTCACAGATATGTGTGCTTGGCAGAGAGATATTTGAATGTAGAATCTGAAGCAGGAATAGAGATGGAAGCAAGTTTTGATATAGATATATATATTTGATATACAATATATATCAATATATTCAATACATCCATATATATTTGATATACAATATATATCAATATATTCAATATATTGATATTGAAAGATATTTGAATGTAGAATCTGAAGAAGGAATAGAGATGCAAGCAAGTTTTGATATAGATATATATATTTGATATAATATATATATCAATATATTCAATACATTGATATATACTTGATATACAATATATATCAATATATTCAATACATTGATATATATTTGATATATAATATATATCAATATATTCAATATATTGATATTGAAAGATATTTGAATGTACAATCTGAAGAAGGAATAGAGATGCAAGCAAGTTTTGATATAGATATATATATTTTTGATATACAATATATATCAATATATTCAATACATCCATATATATTTGATATACAATATATATCAATATATTCCATATATTGATATTGAAAGATATTTGAATGTAGAATCTGAAGAAGGAATAGAGATGCAAGCAAGTTTTGATATAGATATATATATTTGATATATAATATATATCAATATATTCAATACATTGATATTGAAAGATATTTGAATGTAGAATCTGAAGAAGGAGTAGAGATGCAAGCAAGTTTTGATATAGATATATATATTTGATATATAATATATATCAATATATTCAATACATTGATATATACTTGATATACAATATATATCAATATATTCAATACATTGTTATATATTTGATATACAATATATATCAATATATTCAATATATTGATATTGAAAGATATTTGAATGTACAATCTGAAGAAGGAATAGAGATGCAAGCAAGTTTTGATATAGATATATATTTGATATATAATATATATCAATATATTCAATATATTGATATTGAAAGATATTTGAATGTAGAATCTGAAGAAGGAATAGAGATGCAAGCAAGTTTTGATATAGATATATATATTTGATATACAATATATATCAATATATTCAATATATTGATATTGAAAGATATTTGAATGTAGAATCTGAAGAAGAAATAGAGATGCAAGCAAGTTTTGATATAGATATATATTTGATATATAATATATATCAATATATTCAATATATTGATATTGAAAGATATTTGAATCTAGAATCTGAAGAAGGAGTAGAGATGCAAGCAAGTTTTGATATAGATATATATATTTGATATACAATATATATCAATATATTCAATACCTCCATATATATTTGGTATACAATATATATCAATATATTCAATACATTCATATATATTTGATATACAATATATATCAATATATTCAATATATTGGTATTGAAAGATATTTGAATGTACAATCTGAAGAAGGAATAGAGATGCAAGCAAGTTTTGATATAGATATATATTTGATATATAATATATATCAATATATTCAATATATTGGTATTGAAAGATATTTGAATGTACAATCTGAAGCAGGAATAGAGATGGAAGCAAGTTTTGATATAGATATATATATTTGATATATAATATATATCAATATATTCAATACATTAATATATATTTGATATACAATATATATCAATATATTCAATATATTGATATTGAAAGATATTTGAATGTAGAATCTGAAGAAGGAGTAGAGATGCAAGCAAGTTTTGATATAGATATATATATTTGATATACAATATATATCAATATATTCAATACATTGATATATATTTATATACAATATATATCAATATATTCAATATATTGGTATTGAAAGATATTTGAATGTACAATCTGAAGCAGGAATAGAGATGGAAGCAAGTTTTGATATAGATATATATATTTGATATATAATATATATCAATATATTCAATACATTGATATATACTTGATATACAATATATATCAATATATTCAATACATTGATATATATTTGATATATAATATATATCAATATATTCAATATATTGATATTGAAAGATATTTGAATGTAGAATCTGAAGAAGGAATAGAGATGCAAGCAAGTTTTGATTGCTGAGCCAGTCTTACTGGAAAACCAAGGAGGCAAAGGGTGTGTTAGTTAGAGGGGGTTTTATGGCCTAGAGCAAAGGATAAACCCATCTCAAACAAGAAGATGTTTTTGCCAAGCAGAAAGAGAGCACAGGCAAACAAGGCAGCAAATGGTGCAAATAGAAAAAAGGTCTCAGAATTTTCCACTGCAAGAAAACTGAAAAACAACTTCTAGCTGAAACTGTAATGTGCTAAGTTTTAGTGATTGGAGAAGAGTGACATGAATATGGTATTTACAGTAGGTATGATGGGCTATAGATAATAGTTCAGATATAGATTGGTTCTAATTTATTAAGATGCTCACCAAAGAAAAGTATATAATGCATTGTACCCAAAAGAAAAGTCTATAATGCATTTGTAACCTAAACTAAGGGTGTCCAGGCCTGCCTGCAGCTGGAGCTGACAGCTGTAGGCACAGTTCTGTCACCCACAGCCCTGGACTGCTGTAACACCTTGGATACAATAAATTGCATTTTGTACACAATAAACTGCATTTTGTACACAATAAACTGCATTTTGGATACAATAAACTGCATTTTGTGTACAATGAACTGCATTTTGTACACAATAAACTGCATTTTGGATACAATAAACTGCATTTTGTGTACAATGAACTGCATTTTGTACACAATCAGCTGCATTTTGTGTACAATAAACTGCATTTTGTACACAATCAGCTGCATTCTGAAGAGCTGCCTGGAGTCCCACATCTCTCATTCAGGCTCTTGCAATAGAACACAGCCCAGGGTGGCCACAGGAGTGTCTGACACTGCTCCTGGCCCAGGAGTCACTGTGCTGGTGACATCCTGCCCAGCAGAGCACATGGAGGAAGGACTTGGTGATCCTTGGGGGTCTGTTCCAACTCAGGGTATTCCAGGTTCTGTGGTTCCAGAGCCCAAATTCCCAGAAATTGGCTCAAAACCCAGGTTTGCTGGTGTTCTCCTGGAAGGATCCCCCGTGCTTGCCCTGGAAGCCCAAGTTTAGAAGGAAGAGCATTTCCCACCTGGCCTAAGGATGTCCCAGGAATGGAACTGCAGAACCAGGGAACCCTGGAATGGTTTGGGTTGGCAGGGACCAGGGACACCTCCCACTGTCCCAATGTCCAACCTGGCCTTGGGCACCTCCAGGGTTCCAGGGGCAGCCCCAGCTGCTCTGGGAAATCCATCCCAGGGCCTCCCCACCCACACAGGGAGGAATTCCCTCCCAATATCTGAACTGCACCTCTCCAGGTTCTTGCAGCAGTTTGTAAACCAGGCTAGGGGCTGATGCCTCCCTGACCTTCATCCCTGGGACACAAAGACCTCGCTTTCCTCCAGACATCCCAAAATCCCCTTCCTTCTTCTCTTTCCTCCCCAAACCTCACCTCTCCCATGACATCCCTGCACTCACATCTCTGCCTGGAAAGCCCCATCAGCCCCTAACTGGGGGCAGATTTCTTCGTCTCCCCTGTTCCACCATGAGGGAACAGCTCCATCCCTCCCAGGATGGTCCTGGGGTTGCCCCCAGCTCTCCCTGTCCCACGTTGGGACCTTTACCCCCGAAACCTCCGGGCAGAATTCTTTTAGCCTTAGTTTGTGCTCTTCGGGTGGATTGTGCCAGGTTTTGGGGTACAGCAAAGCTCCTCCACCCCCAGCGAGGCCCAGCCCCGTTTGGATTCCAGGGCAGCAGATTCACGAACTCCACTGGAGCAGCAAAATGAAATTCTGAGCTCTGTGGGCAGTCAGTCCCCACCCAGGAGAGGATTTCAGAGCTTTCCTCACGCTGGACTGGCTGGCACGGCCTCGAGGAGCTGCCAGGGCTCCCCGAGCCTCAGCACAGCTCAGAGTGCCAAAGCAAATCACAGTGACAGCGGGGCCAAATCACATCAGCACGGGCATGGGCACACGAGGAAATCAGAGCCACAGCCCAGATTTAAAAATAAAACTCCTCCAAAAGTCTCTGTACCGTGGCAGGAGGGCAAATCCCAACCCAGGCCTCACCACGCCCAACCCCACTGAAATCCAGCCCCCAAAAACAAAAATATCCCTTCACCCTCCCCTTTCTCCTCCACAGGGAGAAGGAGACAGAGGCTTTGTAGAACCCACTTTGGGCTTCTCTTGTTTCAGCCTCGGCATTGAGGAGGGGTCTGGGAAGGACCAGGAAGCAGAAGGAGGGACCTGGAGGATGGAGGGTGAAGGAGGTGATGAAAAGAGATGGAAGGAGGGAAGAGAAATGGCCCTTGCTCTGAAAATTGAAAAGCAAGAGGTTGGATCTCCTGCCTGCACCTCCTGTGTAAAAACAGAAGTTTTGGGAGCAGTTTTGGAGCCTGTCCCAGTCCTTTTCCAGCTGTTGATCACACGGAGACCTCTGCAGAGTCCGGGCTGGTGGGAAGGGCTGCAGCCAACCCTGCTGGCTGTGGAGGCCTTTCCATGGGGGTGCCCAGCTTGTGGAGCTGTTCTGCCCTTTTGCCTGCTTCTCCCACACTCCCAGACTCAATCTCCATGGGAAAAACTTCCTGAAGCAATGTAGGGATCATGAGAAGTGTGAGGGTTTCATTTGCTGAGTCTGGAGGTTGCCAGAGCAGCTCCCAGAGGCAGCTTGGTGGGATGGAGCTCTGGGAATTCATCACAAGCTCCCAACCTTGCTCCTGATGCTGTCCCAGAGCCCAGGAGTGGCTTCCAATCCCTTCCAGCCCCAGGAGGGGCAGCTCCAGGCAGGAGGCAGCTGCTGGAGGACAGGAGCGTCCCTGTTCCCCTGGCTCTGGGCACAGAGACTTCCCTGGATCCCATCCTGGGTGGGATCGACCTTCAGCAATCAACTGGTCCTGCAAAGCCCCACTGGACTCAGAAAGTCAGCACTGGGAATGCTGGGGCTGGCAGAGCCCAGCTCCACACCTGGATCCCAGCCCCATACCCAGATCCCAGCTCAGTGCCCAGATCCCAGCTCAGTGCCCAGATCCCCCCTCCACTGTAGATTCCAGCTCCATACCCAGATCCCAGCTCAGTGCCCAGATCCCAGCCCCATACCCAGATCCCAGCTCAGTGCCCAGATCCCAGCTCAGTGCCCAGATCCCAGTTCCACGCTCCCCCAAAGCAGAGGCAGGAGCAGCTCTTGCTCAGGAATTGAAGATGTTCCATGTAAAGGCTGGGAGGTATTTGGTGCATTCCAACATTTCCTCTGGCTTCCTCTGATTGCTGCATCTCAGCCTGGAAATGATTCTTGGTTTTTTCCCCCTGTGGACCCCAAAGTTCCCTGCCCTGCCTCTGCTGTGTCTGGCTCATGAGGGCCATGGGCTGACCTTGGGCTCAGATGAGAGAATCCAAAATCCTTTTTCTTTCTGCCTCAATCCCAGCTGGTTTTTAGAGGGATTTTTGGCAATAAGCCTCTTCTTTCCCTGCCCATCCCTGCCCCTCCTCACGACAGCAGCTCCCCAGGAAAGGCACTGGCACAGGGATAATGTGCAGGGGACAGGACAGGAGGGGACAGGGAATGAGAACCTTGGATCCCCGGGGCTGGAGGGGACAGGGAAAAGGGGCTGCAGGTGCCAGGTGAGGAGGAAATACGGGACATCATTGCCAGAGCCACCACCCGGACCAATTCCCAGCAGCATCCAACACTGGGTTTAATTTCCTTTTTACCTCTGGGGTCACCTGGAGCTGGCATCTCCCAGGGCTCATTCCCTTCCAGCCCACAGCCCCGGATTACCGAGATTTACATAAAATGAGGAAAGCTGAGCTCAGGCTGGCACTGCCCCGTGTCACTGCTCGTCACTGCTCCGTGTCACTGCTCGGTGTCACCGCACCGTGTCACCGCCACTCCCCGGTCCCACCCGCAGCTCTGGGGCTCTCTGAGCTCTTTGGTTGTGCAAACAAAGCCCGGGCCAGCCCGGCTGAGCTCTCCTGCCCAGCTCTGTCAGCAGGGCCGTGTCCCACCCTCCTGCTCCTCACCGATGTCACATTCCTGCCCAGGCAGGGGACAAAGAGCTTCCAGCAGCCAGCGGGGCCATGGGGGCTCCATCACTTGGAAGTCTCTGGAAACCCAGGGCACTGGGAATATGTCTGCTCTGGGGTGCCCTGACCCTCAGGGGTGCCCTGACTTTGACCCTCATTCATGGAGAAAGTTTCCTGGACTTCAAGATAGACCAGAATCCACAAAAGTGTGAAATAGATTATAGAGACAAGTGTAGGTGTGTCACTGGGTGAGAAATTGAGGTTTGGGGATTTTTAGTGTGCAAGATGGAGGGCACAGGGTGGCATCTTGGGTTTCATCTTCATGCTTCTTCTTCCTTCTTCTTCATGGGTTTGGGTGGCATTTTGTAACTGGGCAGAAAAGTCTGCACTGGGGGCTCTTTGGGATCAGTTATTGGGTTAAAAGGGGAAATAATCCAGGTGTCAGCTCTTAATTGGACAGTTTAGTGTTAAAAGACCTTGTAACAAGAGATTGTTGGCCATTTTGTGCCTTCTAATGAAGAGCTGCTGAACTCACAGTAGTGAGACTGTTTTACTGATAAGGAATAATAAACACCTGAGTCCAAACACGAATTACTGTCTCAAGTGCCTTCAATCCAGACCCAGAGAAACCAACAACTGGGACCCCCACAGGATGGGGGTTTTGCAGGTTTCTGGATGTCCTGGAGTCTGGCTGGAGTTGTTTCATGGATTTGAGAGAAAAGCATTCATTATTTTCCTATAAATGTTTATATGCCCAGCACCCAACCATGGGAAGAATGTTCTCCTCTCTGCCATCCCTGAGGTGGGGTTGAAGGGAGGTCCCAGCTTCCATCTCTGATGTCATGGGATGCTGGGAATGGCCAAATCCCAGAGCAGCTGTGGCTCCCTCATCCCTGGAAGTGTCCAAGGCCAGGCTGGACAGGGCTGGGAGCAACCTGGGATAGCAGGAGGTGTCCCTGCCATGGCAGGGGTGGGACAGGATGGCTTTAAAGTCTTTTCCAACCCCAACTATTCCACAATTCCTGCTGGGCCAAAAGGCTCCATGGTCTCCACAGCCATGGGAATGTCCTGATCCCAGCAGGATCCACAGCCTGGCTCTGGCAGCACCAGTCTTGCTGTCTGCCAGGCAAACATTCAGGACTGAACTTGCAAGTCCTTGAGATGGGATAAAGGAGCCAAGCAAAGCCTCTCAGGCAGGTTCTGCTTCTGGCCCACGCCCAAGGTCCCTTCGGGAGGCACTGGAGGGAATCGGGGCTGCAATAATGCATGTGCCTCCCTCAGGAACAACAAACACGGCCAGAGCCAACAGCAGCTCTGTGAAAAAAGGGATTTAGGACTTGAGGTGAAAAGCAGAGAAGGTGGGGATTCTTTCCCTGCTTTGCTCCTCTGGGTGAACGTCCTTTGGATGGAATTGGGCACTGGGAGAAAATCCCTTCTGATGGTCACCAAAAGGGTCCCTGCTGGAGAGGGGCTGGGGACAAGGGATGGAGGGACAGGACACAGGACATGGCTCCCACTGCCAGAGGGCAGGGATGGATGGGATATTGGGATGGAATTCGCCCTGTGAGGGGGGGGAGGCCCTGGAATGGATTTCCCAGAGCAGCTGTGGCTGCTCCTGGATCCCTGGAAGTGTCCCAGGCCAGGTTGGATGGGGCTTGGAGCAGCCTGGGATAGTGGGAGGTGTCCCTGCCATGGCAGGGGTTGGAATTCAATGGCTTTTAATACCCTTTCCAACCCAAACCAGTCTGTAACCAGGCAGCAGGAGCCAAATCCTGGAAAAACCCAGCACAGGCTCCCTCTCACAGGGAGGGACCTATGCTTGGTCCTGTCCCTGCTGAGGGACCCCCACTCAGAGCCCCTCCTGTCTGGGGATCCCACCAGGATCGGACCTGCAGAGTGCAACTGCTGTTGCTGCTCCAATTCCCAGATGGAAGCCAGGCCAAGGGGCTTCCAGGACACTTCCTTGGACACTTCCTGCTGATCCCAAGACAGATGAGTCCATTCCTTCATTCCCATTGGCTTCCCAAGTCCACAGCTGCCATTCCCCACTCTCTGCTGGGGAGCAGGATGGGACCAAATGCTCAGGCACATCCATTTTTCCAGGCAGCCAACAGAACAGCATTTGTCACAATACAAGAATTTTTTTTTTTTTTCTTTCAAGGGCTGCTCCTGGAGAACTCTCTGAGACAGGATTTCAATTTTACCCATTCCAGTTTTACTCACTCCAGTTTTACACATTTCAGTTTTCCCCCTCCTTTGTGGGACAGAAATCTTGCATTTCAAGGAACAGCAGAACCAAAACCATTCCATTTGTACAAAATTTTCTCCTGAGTCTTATTCCAATGGTGGATTCTCTGGTGTCCAGTGAAAAGGGAGTTTGCTGCCTCGGGAAGCAGCAGTTCAGGTTGTCCCTCAGGCTGTTTTAGAGGAGGGGGAGTTGCCTGCAGGTGCTCCCTGCTCCCAGAAAAGAGCAGAAAACGGGATTTCCAGCAGGGTCTGGGCAGCACATGGGACTCCTGTGACAGGTCGGATCCAAGCAGGAAAACTGCGCATTGTTTATGCAATAAGTGTTTTTGTGGCTCCGAGGTATTTCAGATGGAATGGAGATACCTCGGGATGTTTATACTTTCCTGGAAGCCAGGGGAGCAGAGATATCAGGGCCATCTAAAGCACTGGAGGAGCTCCTGGTTGTGCAAGAACCATTCCCTGCCTTGCAAAACGTTCTTCAAAATACGGCACCTTCAAGACATACTTGGAAACGCGGCAGTGGGACCTTTCCTGCTGCACCAGCATGGGGCTCAAACTGGGGGTTCCAAACACAGGGTTCCAAATACAGACACCAACATGGGGCTCAAACACAGGGGGTTCCAAACAGCGGGTTCCAAACACAGACACCAACATGGGGCTTAAACACAGGGGGTTCCAAACAGCGGGTTCCAAACACAGACACCAGCATGGGGCTCAAAGAGGGGGTTCCAAACAGGGGGTTCCAAATACAGACACCAACATGGGGCTTAAACACAGGGGGTTCCAAACATGGACACCAACACGGGGCTCAAACACAGGGGGTTCCAAACAGGGGGTTTCAAACATGGACACCAACACGGGGCTCAAACAGGCGGTTCCAAACACGGGGCTCCAAACACAGGGTTCCAAATACAGACACCAACACGGGGCTCAAACACAGGGGGTTCCAAACAGGGGGTTCCAAATACAGACACCAGCATGGGGCTCAAAGAGGAGGTTCCAAACATGGACACCAACATGGGACTCAAACAGGGGTTCCAAACGCAGGGTTCCAAACACGGGGCTCAAACAGGTGGTTCCAAACAGGGGGTTCCAAACATGAGGTTCCAAGTACAGACACCAACACGGGGCTCAAACACAGGGGGTTCCAAACACAGAGTTCCAAACATGGGGTTTCAAACACAGACACCAGCATGGGGCTCAAACAGGGGGTTCTAAACATGGGATTCCAAACACAAACACCAACACAGGGCTCAAACACGGGGTTCAAAACATGGGTTCCAAACACAAACACCAACAACAAATTCCAAACAAAGGAAACCCACACAAGGCACCAACACAGGGCTCCAAACATGGGGTTCCAAACACAGGGCACCAACACGGGGTTCAAACATGGACACCACCAGATTCCAAACACAGGGAACCCACACAGGGCACCAACATAGGGCTCCAAACACCGGGTTCCAAACAAGGGGTTCAATCATGAGGCACAAACACGAGGCACCAGCACAGGGCTCCAAACACCAGATTCCAAACACGGGGTTCAAACGTGGACACCGCCAGATTCCAGACACAGGGAACCCACACAGGGCTCCAAACACGGGGTTCCAAGCACAGCGTTCAAACACAGACACCAACACAGGGTTCAAACACGGGACACCAACACCTGATTCCAAACACAGGGAACCCACACAGGGCTCCAAACACAGGGTTCCAGATGTGGCATTCAAACACAGACATCAACACAGGGTTCAAACATGGGGCACCAACACCAGATTCCAAACAAAGAGAACCCACACAGGGCACTAACACAGGGCTTCAAACACGGGGTTCCAAACACTGGGCACCAGGATGGGGCACCAACCGGAGGCACCAGCACGGGGTTCCAAACACGGCGCTGCAACATGGGACACCAACACGGAGTTCCAATCATGGGGTTCCAACACAGGGCACCAAGATGGGGTTCCAAATACAGGTAACCCACAGAGGGTTCCAAACACAGGTTTCCAACATGAGACACCACAATGGGGCTCCAAACACGAGGCACCAACACAGGCACCAACATGGGGGTCAAACACAGGGCACCAACACACTGTTACAAAGATGGAGTTCCAAACATGGGCACCAACACAGGGCTCCAAACACTGGACACCAGCACAGGGTTCTAAACACAGAGTTCCAACATGGGCACCAACACGGGCACCACCATGAGGCACCAGCTCAGGGAATCCACACAGGGCACCATCAGAGGGTTCCAAACATGAGGTTCCAGCATGGAGTTCCAAGATGGGACATGAACACAGGGAATCCATGGGCTGGAACACGGGCACTAACACGGGGCTCCAAACACGGGCACCAACACAGGGCTCAAACCTGGAGCACCCACATGAACACCAACACAGGGTTCCAAACATGGGCACCAACACAGGACACCAATACAGGATTCCAAACACAGGGTTCCAAACATGGGCACCAACACAGGGCTCCAAACACTGGACACCAGCACAGGGTTCTAAACACAGAGTTCCAACATGGGCACCAACACGGGCACCACCATGAGGCACCAGCTCAGGGAATCCACACAGGGCACCATCAGAGGGTTCCAAACATGAGGTTCCAGCATGGAGTTCCAAGATGGGACATGAACACAGGGAATCCATGGGCTGGAACACGGGCACTAACATGGGGCTCCAAACACGGGGTTCCAACACAGGGCTCAAACCTGGAGCACCCACATGAACACCAACACAGGGTTCCAAACATGGGCACCAACACAGGGTTCCAAACATGGGGTTCCAACACAGGGCACCAAAATGGGGTTCCAAACACAGGACACGAAGATGAGGCATCAACACAGGGCTCAAACATGAGGCACCAGCACAGGGCACCAACATGGTGTTTCAAACATGGGGCTCCAAACATGAGACATCAGCGTGGGGCTCCAACACAGGGCACCAGCATGAGGCACCAGCACAGAGCACCAGCATGAGGCACCCACAGGGGTTCCAACTTCCTGCAGATGCCAACCTGCTCCTCAAGATCATTAAATTTGCACTTGGTCCCAGGGAGGGCTGATAACACCCTCACAATCCAGGGGCTGGGGTTGACAGGTAAAATAATGCACTTCCCCAAACTCCTGGGATTCCCTGCAGGGCTGGAATGCTGCTGGCTGCTCTCAAAGCAGCAGCACACCTGGGGTGAGGTGGAAAGCCACAATTCCATCATCTCCAGCAGCTCCAGAACCCCTCCTAGACACAAGCACAGATTCAACAGCCCATTCCCAACCCTTCAGCTTGTGGGATCTCCCATTTTTCCAGGGCAGTGCCCAACCATGGCACTGACAGGAAACCTTGGCTCTGCCACTGATTCAGTGCCTGGAGTCACCAGGGTCTGGTTGTGTGCCATGGATGGATTCCTCTGTAAAACCAGTGGAATTACAGTGCTCAGGAATTGATTTGAAGATGTTCCATGTAAAGGCTGGGAGGTATTTGGTGCACTCCAACATTTCCTCTGGCTTCCTCTGATTGCTGCATCTCAGCCTGGAAATGATTCTTGGTTTTTTCCCCCCTGTGGACCCCAAAGTTCCCTGCCCTGCCTCTGCTGTGTCTGGCTCACGAGGGCCATGGGCTGACCTTGGGCTCAGATGAGAGAATCCAAAATCCTTTTCCTTTCTGCCTCAATCCCAGCTGGTTTTTAGAGGGATTTTTGGAAATAAGACTGGGTTTCTGCACTTGGGCCTGGAGAGCTCCTGCTGGTGCCACAGTTGACCCCAAACTCCCTTCCAGTACCCCCTGTGTGCCTCAGTTTTCCATTGCCTGGAGGGAAATCCCACAAACTGAGCTGTCCCCCCGACCCTGGGCTCCCAGGGAACATTAATTTTAATCTTTAGCAGCCATTAATTATAACCCTGAGACCCTGAGGGGGTCTCTGTGCAAAGCTGGGATGTGCTGTTCTTGCTGGAAAACACCATCTCCCAGCAATGCCATGGACACCACGACAGCTGGTCTCAAAATGCAGCTCTGACCCTTTCCCCACAGTCCAGCAGCACAGGAACCCCCAGCCATGGCACAGACTGCTCCAGGCTCGAAACCAACATCTCTAATTTCAGCACCAGCATCTCTAAGCTCAGTACAAATGAGATGCAATGAGTTTTGCATCTCCAGACAAAAGTCAGGACCATGGGGTTGGACTTCTAAGTGGCTCAGAACTAATCCTGCTGACTTCTCCTTCCTTTTAATTAGTCCTGAGCACTGAGACATCCCCACGCTCCTCACAAGTAACCACTAATCAGGCAGGGTATGAGCTCCAGTAATTACCTGGATTTGCTGTCCATCCTCCCTGCAGTAATTGCAGCCCTGAGTAGGGCTGAGCCCTGTGCCAGGCATGTGGAGCACGAGCCTGGCCGGGACCATGATCCTGAGGCTCAGCAGCACCCAAATCCCTTTAGCCTCCAAACCTGTTTTACGAGACTGACTCCACTGATGGAAAAGCTCTGGCTGGAGAGGTGCTGGGGCAGGACACAGTCCCAGGGGAGGATTTTCAGAGGAAAAGGTTTTATTGCACCACAGTCCCACCTTGTTCAGACTCAGCCATTGGCTGGACTTGTTTTTCCCACAGTCCCTCTCTTGTTAAGAGCGATGTTCCCAAAAAAGCTTTTTTTAGAGGGAAGAAAAGGGAGAGGGAGAGGAGAGAGGAGTGGGAAAGAGAAGGGAAAAGGGGATGGAGGAAGGGGGAAAAGAAGGGGGAAGGGGAAAAAGAAGGGAGAAGGAGAAAGAAAAGGGGAAGGGGAAAGAGGAGGAGGAAGGAAGGGAGACAAGAAGAGAGAAGAGGGAAGATGAGAAGAACAGTTCCACTGGAAGAGACCTACATCCATCCTCTGCTCCACCTGGAGCTCTGTTTCCCACCTGTCTTGGAGAAAAGAACCTTCACAAACCCCTGTGGGTCCCTTCCAGCCTGGGATACCCATCATCCCATGATATAATCCCACCAACATGGAACATCAGTCCCATGGCACTTGCACAGCTCCTCTGGAAGGGAAAATACTCAGTTTATTGTAGAGCAAGAGTCTTTGTTAGAGCCCAAACATGGACACTTGGTCCTGCTGGTCTGCATCCCTCTGGGATAAAATGGTCCCACCTTAGAGTCAGCTCTGGAGAGGAAAAACCAGCTCCTCAATTTCCAGTAAAGCCACCAACCCCAGTGACAAGGCAAGGAAAAGGTTTTCCAGACATCCCTCAGGAATGGGAAATGGAGAAAAGGGAAAAGAAACTTTCTGGGCAAGGAGCAGATGGGAAGAACCAAATCCCGGAAAAGAAATTCTCACTCTGGGGTTGACACCAAGAAAAGGACGTTTCTGAAGAGCTGGCTTGGCCAAAATGGCCATAATTAGGGCGCAGTTGGTGCTCCAGCCCTGGGGTCACATTTTCACATGGGAATTTCTGACAGTCTTTGTTTTGGGATTGATTCCCAATTTTCTGGGTGGGAAATCTGTGCCCAGGCTCCAAAATTCTGGTGCTCTGAGGAGCTGAGCTGTAATGAATCCCTTTTGAGCCTCCCCTGCACTCACTGTTCATAGAACCATGGAACATAATCGCTTGGAAGAGACCCTCAAGGATCATCTAATCCAACACCTGGCCCTGCACAGGACACCCCCAGGAATCCCTCCATGCTCCTGGATTTTTCTGGTTGTTAAATCACAGCCCACAGCCTGACTTTCAACACAACCTGACCTCAGCTCCATCTCCACAAACCCCCCATTGCTTCCTGCCCTCTCCATGCTCCCAGGGTCCAGCTGCAAGAGCAGCTCTGGGATAGATCCCAGGTAAGGGAGGCAGGAAAAGGGGAGCCATCCTTCCCAGGTAAGGGAACCCAGGGGAAGGGGAGCAGTCCTTCCCAGGTAAGGGAGCCCAGGGGAAGGGGAGCAGTCCTTCCCAGGGGAAGGGGAGCAGCCCTTCCCAGCACTGCTGGAGGCTGATCTGTGACCTCCCGAGGGTGGCAAGTGCTGCATTCCCCAGCTCTAATAGAAGGGGCAGGATCTGATGTTCCCTCAGCTGGAACACAGCAGGAAAAAAAGCATCAGATTTCCCGGGACCGTGATACCATCCCCTTCAGCAGCTGATCCTGCAGCCCCCCCTCCTCCAGGTATATAAATGTTGTCCCAGGTCACCCTCAGGGACACGGCAGGAGTTGGGCACCGAGGGCACTGCAGGCAGGATCATTGCTGGGAGCCTCCATGATGTGGGAACTGCGCTCCATTGCCTTCACCAGGGCCGTGCTGGCGGAATTCCTGGCCACTCTGGTCTTCGTGCTCTTCGGCCTGGGCTCGGCGCTGAACTGGCCCTCGGCGCCGGCGCCGAGCACGCTGCAGATCGCGCTGGCCTTCGGGCTGGCCATCGGGACGCTGGTGCAGGCCCTGGGCCACGTCAGCGGCGCCCACATCAACCCGGCCGTGACCCTGGGCTGCCTGCTGGGCTCGCAGCTCTCCCTGCTCCGCGCCCTCTTCTACGTGGCGGCGCAGCTGCTGGGGGGCGTCGTGGGCGCCGCCATCCTGCACGAGGTGACCCCGGCCAGCGCCCGCCAGGGCCTGGCCCTCAACAAGGTGAGGCCGCGGCACGGGGAGGGTGAGGCAGGCCCGGGACACTGGGCAGGGGCTTTGGGAGCATGAGGGGTGGCAGGCCCCAAAAACCCCCTCAGCTGCCCCAAAACCTCCCCATGGAGATCCCAGAACTCCCATGGGGATTTTCCTCAGAGAACCAGGAGAGGCCCAAAATCTGGGGAATTCAATCCCAAATCCACCCAAAAGTCCCTAAAAACCCCCTCAGCTCCTCAAAACCTCCAGACAGGGATCCCAGAATTCCCCAAGATTCGCACTGGGATTTTCCTCAGAGAACCAGGAGAGGCCCAAAATCGGGGGAATTCCATAGGAATTTTATCCCAAATCCACCCAAAAATCCCTAAAAACCTCTTCAGCTGCCCCAAAACCTCCAGCTGGGGATCCCAGAATTCCCAAAAATTCCTGGAATTCCCCAAAATTCTTGGGATTCTCCAAGATTCCCACTGGGATTTTCCTCAGAGAATCAGGAGAGGCCCAAAATCAGGGGAATTCTATGGGAATTTTATCCCAAATCCACCCAAAAATCCCTAAAAACCCCCTCAGCTCCTCAAAAACTCCAGCTCGAGATCCCAGAATGCCTGGGATTCCCCAAGATTCCCACTGGGATTTTCCTCAGAGAGTCATGAGAGGCCCCAGAATCAGGGAAATTCCATCCCAAATCCACTCAAAAATCCCTAAAACCCCCCTCAGCTGCCCCAAAACATCCTGCCAGGAATCCCAGAATTCCCACTGGGATTTTCCTCAGAGAACCAGGAGAGGGCCAAAATCGGGGGGATTCCGTGCGAATTTCATCCCAAATCCACCCAAAAATCCCTAAAAACCCCCTCAGCTGCCCCAAAACCTCCTACCAGGAATCCCAGAATTCCCAGAATTCCCAAAAATTCTCAGAATTCCCCAAAATTCCCATTGAGATTTTCCTCAGAGAAGCAGGAGAGGCCCAAAATCAGGGGAATTCCATCCCAAATTCACCCAAAAATCCCTGAAAAACCCCTCAGCTCCCCAAACCATCCTGCCAGGGATCCCAGAATTTCCAAAATTCCCCAAAATTCCCAGAATTCCCAGTGAGGAAGCCTCTGAATGCCACAGTCCAGCACCTGCTGGACCCTGCTGCTCCAAGGGTCCTGCTAGGAGCAAGGATGAAGGCAGGACTTGTCTTCCTCCTTTAGTTTTAGGGCTAAAATTTCCTGAGGTCCATCAACTATTTCCCATTGAGCCACTTCTTCCACCCGGGAAATTTTTGGTTTTTTCATATTGGTGCCAAAAATGCCCCCTGGTTTTGGGGCTGAAGCCAGAGGAGGGATCCAGCTGGCCACAGACACCTCCCTTGGAGTCACAACCATCTCATTTTTCCCAGGATTGTACTTGGGGCACTTGGATTCTGGGGGTCCCAGTGGTTTCAGGAAGGACACATCCAAAATCCCACCTCTGCATCCCTCTTGACCCAGGCTCGTGCCAGTTTCCCCTCAGGTGTGGGTACAGGCAGCCTTTTCCTGGCTCTGCTTTGGCCAAGCCACAATTCCCAGGTTGCTGAAGTGGTGGGGACAGGAGAGATTTGGGTCTAAACCCAGGGATTCCCTGGATTTAGATTCCTCTGGCATGGTTTTAGTGCTTGTGAGAAACGCCAATCACTCGTTTTTAAAATTTTAAAAGTTTAATAGTAATAAAATGGTTATAAAAATAGTAATACAATTAGAGTAATAATAATTTGGAATTTGAATTAGGACAATATGAGACAACAAATTCAAAGAGTTACGGACATCCAGGTACCTTTTTCTGGGCAGCACGAGCCCAAAAAAGGACCCACATTAGCAGAGGATTAACCCTTAAAAGCCACAGCCTGTTGCATATTCCTACACCTCATCCATGATGCATAAATTCCATTCAAACACAGGATTCTGTCTGGGCAGTGTCAGCTTCTTCCTCTGAATCCTGACAGCGCCTTCAGTTGGGAAGAAGTTCATTTCTTTCTGATAATGGAGCAATAAATTCTCTTTCTCTGAAAGATTCAGGTGTCCTGTGGCTGCTATCTCAGTGCGAGTCCTTTCTTTAGGAAAAAAGTATCCTACATAGCAGAGTTTCTATTTTAACAATTTTTTATAACCTAAAACTATATTTAACACAGTACTTAAGAGAATTAATACAGCATTACTTTCTAACACAACACATATAATATTCATTTTAATATTTGCAAAAAGCCAATCATAAAATACATGCAATTTTTCACAGTGCTGGTCCAGAGGAGCATCTTCCCTGTCCCCTCCCTCCCTCCATTTCTCCTGGGGCACTGGAGCTGACTCCTCTCCCAGGAGATGCTGTGCTGGTCCCACCCACCTCCTGTCCCCAGCTCCCCCCTTGCCTGGGGGGTTTCTGATCTGGGGGAGAGCCAGTAAATCCCCCCATGGCTCTGCCTTGGCCAAGCCACGATTCCCAGGCTGCTGAAGTGGTGGGGACAGGAGAGATTTGGGTCTAAATCCCAGATTTTTCATTCGATTCAGCTCGTTCCTTCCCATTGTGATGAGATGGTCACACCAGATCCAGCTGGTTCATCCCAAAACCCAACACACGGATTGCCTAAAGCTTCACAAGGATCACAGGGAAAAAATAAAGCCAGGGGAGCTTAGGATCCCCATGGAGGATTCTCCAGTGGTATCCTGGCCTCCAACACTCCCTTCCTCACAAGAGGGGGAAAATGAACTGAAACCCAGGGATTCCCTGTCCCATCCCAGGGGGGCTCAGGCACCTGTCGGGATCAGCATCACCCAGCCCCAAGGGAGCAAGGGAGGGGCAGGGAGCTGGGCTGGGAGGCAGCACATGGAAATTGCCTTTCCCACAGCAGGGAGGCACTGCCAGGGCTCAGCAGCACTGCCAGAGTGATTAAGAAGGTTAAAAAGAGGGATTGTGGTTTGATCTGAATGAGAGGATTTAGGCTGGTAATGACTGAGGGTAATAAAAGCAGGAGGTTTAAGGGAGACTCAGACTGCTCAGCTTTGTTGGTTCACAGCTTAAAGTGGGAACTGGGGATTTTGGGATTTTGAGAAGGCTTTTTTCCCCTGTGAGCTGTTCGTGGTGTGGCTGCCTGCACAGATCACCCCTGTAAAAAGGGAGGGGAATACTGGGGAGGAGAATGAGGAAGATCTGACTCTGGAGCTCGGGCAGGAGGGCAGAGCTGCTGATCCTCTTCCTGGGATCACCAAGCAATGGGATTAGATTTGGGAGGGAACAAGGAAAGAAGGGACTGAGTTGGAGGATCAGCTCCAGATCAGACCTGGCAAATTCTCTGAGTCAAAAAAGTGTGGAGAGGGATTTTTTTTTTCCTTTTTCATGCCAAAATATTTCTTTTCAATGTCTTCAAAATGCAACTTGCGAACTTTTCCAAAAGGCATTTTGAGTAGGAGGAAAACAAAAAGAAATTGAAAAATACCAAAAATGTGCCAATAAAATTTCCTGAGAGGTCAATCAAGCATTTCCCATTGAGCCACCTCTTCTACCTGGGAAGTTTTTTCTTATTGGTGCCAAAAACCTCCCCTGTCTCCTTTGGCTCCCCCTGGTTTTGGATTCCTCCTCCATATTTCCCATCCACTCACAGAACCTGGATTTGGAACATGTTTTTCCTCCCGTTCCAGCTGCACAATGAGACCACGACGGGGCAGGCGGTGACGGTGGAGCTGTTCCTCACCTTCCAGCTGGTCCTGTGTGTCTTTGCTTCCACGGACGAGCGGCGTGAGGACAACCTGGGCTCCCCTGCCCTCTCCATCGGCCTCTCTGTGGCTGTGGGGCACCTCCTCGGGGTGAGTGGATGGGCCAAAACCTGGCACTTTTGGGTTCTTTTTTTGTTTATGCCCCAAGTTGGTTTGGCTGCATCCCCTGGCTTGATGGGGGATATGTAACCTGTGGTTTTCCAGTAGAGAGAGGGAAAAATCCCACCAAATCCATGGGAGAGCTGTGGCCTGAGCTCAGCCTTTATTTGGCATGAAAAACTCCAAGCCTAGCACCTGCTGGACTCTGCTGCTCCAAGGCTCCTGCCAGGAGCAGGGATGAAGGCAGAACTCGTCTTCCTCCTCTGGTTTTAGGGCTGAAATTTCCTGAGGTCCATCAATTATTTCTCCTTGAGCCACTTCTTCCACCTGGGAGATTTTTGTTCTTTTCATATTGGTGCCAAAAATGTCCCCTGTTTTTGGGGCTGAAGCCAGAGGAGGGATCCAGCTGGCCACAGACACCTCCCTTGGACTCTGCCTCTCCTTGAATCCCATTGGAAGTTCCAGGGATCTGTGGGATCTCTCCTGGAGCAACGGCGTTGGTCACTGGGGCTCCCAAGTGCAGGATGAGCCTGGGAAGTGTTTGGGATGGATACTCAGGGAAATCCCACCTGGGTCATGGCCCAAAGCAGCCCCCACACCCAGTGCACACAGGAAAACGCTGTTGGTCACAGCACACTGTAAGAGCATCGGGGGGTGGCACGGTCGGGACAGATGGAGACGAGAGATCTCTGCAGCCAGGCCATGGAACTTGGGGTTTATTGCAAAGGGCCTGGGGGCAGGGCCCTGCTGGGAGCTGCCAGGCACAGCTCAGAGCAGGCCTGAGAGAAGAGAGGGGCAGAGAGGATGAGAGGGAAAGAGAGTAAAAGGATAAGAGAGTATAAGGGGTAAGAGAATAAACAGGGTAAGAGGCAAGAGCTAAGAGGGGCAAGAACTAAGAAAGTGAAGTTCCCATTACAGTACAATAAATCTTCTGTGTTGAATATTCTGAGCCTCACTAACCAATCTAGTACAATATACAAATCCTACAACATTTACATACAGCTTATAAGAATCACTATATTACCATACTGTGTTACATTTTAAACCCTAAAATCTCCTCTTTGGGCCCCTTCTGCCAAGCCAGCAGGGTCTCTGCCCCTTGGAGCTGCCTGCAAGCAGAGGGTGTTGTTCCATCAAAAGGGGATCACCTTCAGCCAGCCACACCATTGTTTTCCTGTTGTTCAGTAACTGAGGGATCTCAAAGCTTGCTTTCATTTCAATCTCGTTTATAGTTTCTGTATTCTCAAAATCTTTTGCCAGACAATCATATTTATAAGGCTTTCCTGTTTCATCTTCCCCAACATCACACCTTCCATCCTCAGTGCCCCACAAGCCTCTGTGTCCATGGGACTGTTCCACCCCTGTCCTCAGAGGCATGAGAGGGAATTTTCTGCAGGACTGGGAGCTCATTCCCGCAGCTCCTGGGGCTGCAGCACAGCAACCCCGGGACACACGAGCTCAGCCACCTCACAGTGCTGACTCAGGTGCTGGCAGCTCCTGGGATCCCTTTTCCTGGAACAGGAGTGCTGAAGGGTGCAGCAGCAGCTCAGCTGTCACCCTAATGACACCCCAACGCTTTTAAAATGAGGTGGAAGGGTTTAATGCTGACAGCAGCCGTGGTGTTCCCGGCAGATCCGTTACACCGGCTGCTCCATGAATCCCGCCAGGTCCTTCGCCCCCGCCGTCGTTGTTGGAGACTTCAGCGACCACTGGGTGAGAACTTTGGGAGTTGGGTTGGGTTGGGTTGGGGTGGGTGAGGCCCCCACAATGCCAATATTCCTCGAAACTCACCAAGCCAGGCAAATCCCAGGCATTTCCATGCCAGCTCCCAGCTGGAGGAGAGATGGAGAGATTAGGAGAAGGAGGTGGAGCTGCTGGGTGCTTAATTGGCTTTTCCAAACTTCAAACTGGGAGCGTTGCAACAGGATCAGGGTGTGAGGTCTGTTGACATGACTTGGCACAGGGAACAAAACCAATGGAGAGTGGAGCTGTTGCCAGTCCTGGGGAACTTCCCTGGTTCCTGGATCTAGGTACACCTTTGGGAACACTCCCTGGCTCCCCAGGGAATGCCCATGGCTCTGAGCCTGCTGGAGCTCCTGGAGCATTTCAGCAATGCTCTCAGGCACAGGGTGGGATTGGTGGTGGTTGTCCTGAGCAGGGCCAGAAGCTGGATTTGGAGGATCCTTGTGGGTCCTTTCCAGCTCAGGAGATTCCATGATTTTATTGTTTTCATCTACAAAGAGCCTGGCTGGAGGCAGAGCTGTGGTGGTTCCTGATGTGTCCTGAGGTGTCTCACCCAGGCAGGTGACTCCTCCTCCTCCTCCTGCTCCTCCTCCCACAGCAATCCATGAGTGGGTAGGAAAATGCTCCTCCAGATGATGCCACATCACTCAGCACGTTCACAATGGGCCTGTCATTAATGCACAGTCTGAGCAGAGGGGGAATGGTGGAAGAGGATGGTTGGGAATATCCCGGCACTGGAGGGGAGCTCAGATCCCCAGCGATGGCCAAAGCAGAGCTGACTTCGTGTTTTGCTCCCAGGAAGGAACCCAAGGCCCTGGAATGCTCCTCAGAGATCCCAGCTCCTCCCCATCCTCCAAAGCCAGGCTGGGCTTTGCTCACCCCACTTTTCTCTCCTCTCCTCTCCAGGTGTTCTGGGTGGGCCCCCTGATTGGGGCTGCAGCAGCCTCCATCCTCTACAACTACGTGCTGTTCCCACAGGCCAAAACCCTCTCGGAGCGCTTGGCCATCCTCAAGGGCTGCGAGCCCGAGCAGGACTGGGCCGAGCGCGAGGCCCGGCGGCGCCAGTCCGTGGAGCTGCACTCCCCCCAGACCCTGCCCAGGGGCATGTCTGAGAAGGTGTAGCCAAACCCTCCCTGGGCCGAGAGAGGAGCTGGAAACCTCTGGCGTGGTTTTAGTGCCAGTCCAGAGGAGCATCTCACCTGTCCCCTCTCTGCTTTCGTTTCTCCTGGGGCGCTGGAGCTGACTCCTCTCCCGGGGAGATGCTGTGCTGGTCCCACCCACCTCCTGTCCCCAGCTCTCCCCGTGCCCGGGGGGTTTCTGATCTGGGGGAGAGCCAGTGAATCCCAACCCCACAGGAACAAGGGATCTCCCCAGGATGCCCTCTCCCTCGTGCCCCTCGCAGGACACGGAGCTTGGCTGGGGCTGTTCCCTCCCGGAGAGCTCCGAGGAGCCTGAAGAGTGTTCATTACCCTGGGTGTGGAGGTTCCACCCGATGCCTCATTGCTGCTGCACTCTGCTCCCGTCCCGGGTCCCTGCTCGGCTCTGGGCTCACACGCAGGAGCAGGAGCAGGAGCGCTCACTCTGAGCCATGAGTGCCACACATGACAAGTTCTGCTGTGAAAGGGACCCAAGTGCCATTTCCCACCCGCCACAGGACACGGAGGTGCTCCCACAGGAGCTTTCCTGGCAAGATGGGACTGGGAGCATGGCCGTGAGTCCCTGCAGGCCCCACTGGGGAGCACTTGCAAATTCTCCCTCCTGTGAAACAGCAAACCCAGGTTACAGCCCAAACTCAGACCCACCTCATTGCTGGGCCAGGGTTGTCCTTCCTCTCTCTCCCTGGTTTTCCCTTCTTTCCTCTGGTCCTGTTCCCCTTGGATCACCTGGAACACACCAAGGGAAGATTTCACACCCAGCGTGTTGCAGGTGCGAAGAATCAGAATCATGGAATGGGCTGGATGGGAAGGGACCTCAAACCCCACCCAGTCCCACCCCTGCCGTGGGCAGGGACACTTCCCACTCTCCCAGGCTGCTCCAAGCCCTGTTCAACCTGGCCTTGCGCACTGCCAGGGATGGGGCAGCCACAGCTTCTCCAGGAATTCCATTCCAGGGCCTCTCCATCCTCTCAGGGAGGAATTCCCTCTCATTTCCATCACCTGCTTCTCACATCCCTTTCTCATGCCTGCATCACTCCTGACCCTCCAAACCCCTCCCACGCCTTCCCTCTGCCCTCTCAGGACCTGGTCATGGTCCTCAGCCCAGCCAAGGAATTTGGGATGGTTTTTGGGTGAACTTTGCTCTTTCAGCCATTGATTTAACCCCATTTCACTTGCTCTGCTCCAAGTTCTCCAGTCCCAGTGTGGATCCCACCAGTGTCAGCCCCACCAGGATTTCTCTGGAAAGGCTGTGATGAGAATATTCAATTAGACTGGGCCCAATTCCATTCATAAGGGTGATTTATGGATCCTTCTGGATCATTTCCCTCCCCTTGTTCTGACAGGACACCCCCCACCACAGGATGCTCTTCTCTCTGCTCCACAGCACCATCCCCTCCTCCCATCAGATCCATCCTTGCCTTCCTCCCATGCTCTTCCTCAGATGTTGGAGTGGCTGTTGCTGCAGGGCTGAGGAGGGAGCCCAGCTTTGATCTGGCCCAGACCTGGTGTTTACCCACAGCCAATCCATGCAAACACCCCCAGAGGGCTTTGCCAAGGCAGCGCTTCCAGCCCTGGTGTGATCCACCCAAAACCAGGGACTCTGCTTCCCTTTGCTCCTTGATGGTGAATTTGAATTTTAGCTCAGAAGAGACTTCTCAAAAATTCCCTCTGTTCTCAGCAATGGCAATAAAATAATGTTTTAAATCAATCCCAGTGTCAAATTGTATTTCTGTTATCAAATGCTCACTTTTAAAAGTCATATGAGGGTTTTGATGCCTTTTAAAGGAAAATTAATCCACCTATGTGTGCAGGAAAATCCCAGCAGACTTTTCCAGAAGTCACCCTGGGCATGCTCTGCTGTGGAAAAAGCCACAGCTGAATTCAGTTATTTATTTAAATTAATGTTGGTGCGTTCAATATCTCTTCTCCAGATTGAAGCATTTCATTTATTATTTACCCTGACAATGTTTAAGTCTCACGGGGCCTGAGCCTGAGGTTTAATGTCTGATAATGGCTCTCCTCTTTCCCATGAAGTGCTTTAAATTCCCTTTTAGCCCCTGAATTCGAGCACAGGGATCAAATACTGACACATTTATGGAAAATAATAGATATAAAGTCACCTCCCAGACCCCAGACCCCTCAGCCAGGGGGCTGAAGCAGCCCCAGTCTTCCTGGGAACACAAATTCACCTTCCCTGTGGAGCTGGGTCACTTCCCAAACTTGCCCTGTCGGGAAACCACCCAGACACTCCAGATTGCACCGGGGGAGCTGGAATTGGAGGGCAGGACCAGGAACCTGGAGCTGCCATGGACAGACCACAGTCCTCCCTAAACTGGCCACACTTGGATGTCAGAGCCAGGATTTGAAGCATTCCCGTGTCCTTCCACCCCCAAGATCACGAGGTGTTCCCCTTCTCCCACCCTGGGGTGCCTGAGCTTTGGGCTGATCCTTCTGCACAGCTGCAGAAATTCCAGAGCATTTTGCACACACCCTCATCCCTTCCTTGTCCTTGCTGCTTGGCTACCATGTTCCTGGAACCATGGAATTGTCCAGGTTGGAAAACGCCTTGGAGGCCACCCAGCCCAAGCGTTTCTCCACCCCTGACCGTGTCCCCAAGTGCCACAGCTTTGAAATCCCCCCAGGGATGGGACCCCACCCCTGCCCTGAGCAGCTGTCCCTGGTCTGGAAAACCCTTTCCATTGAGGAAATTTCCCCAATATCCAACTGAACCTCCCCTGGCACAGCCTGAGGCCATTTCCCTTGTCCTGTTGTTCCCTGGGAGCAGAGCCTGCTCCCCCCGGCTGTCCCCTCCTGTCAGGAGCTGTGCAGAGGCAGAAGGTCCCTCCTGAGCCTCCTTTTGTCCAGGCTCAGCCCTGTCCAGGTCCTTCAGGAGCTCTCCTGACCCTTCCCTGGTGCTCCAGCCCTTCCCCAGCTCCATTCCCAGCCCTGGACACGCTCCAGCCCCTCAGGGTCTCTCCTGGCAGTGGGGTCCAAGGGGACCCCAGGATTTGAGGGGTCTCAGCAGAGCCCAGGGGTCGTGCCCTGGTCCTGCTCCTCACAACTTCTGCCACAATTTGAAGTTAATCCCAAGGAATTCCCTGCCTTGCCCTTTCCAGCTCTGGGATGGAGCATTGCCACACCCACCCACTGATCCCTTACCTGTTGTAGGGACCTGGGAGCATCCAAATCCCTGCTCAGGGAATCTGGGAGAACCTGGGAGCACTCACCTTGATCCCAGTGCCTGAGGGGTTTCTGCATCATGTGGGAAAATGGGGAAACCACTGGGAGAACATGGAAGTAAAATCATGGCCTGGAGAAGCTCAAGCCCAGCTGTACCTTGGAAATCCCAGCACAGGACAAACCCATTGAGCCCCTGGTCACACCTGTGGGACAGGGAGGACAGAGACCAGCCCAGGGTCACCTCAGGGAGGGGCAGAGCTGAGTTCTCTGCTTGGGATTTCTTGGCCTGACCTTTCCAAATCTTCCCAGTCCCAATCCCAGAGGCTGTGTGAGCCTCCAGCAATCACTTCCCTGCAATGCCATGACCTGCCTGGGATCAGGTACCTCATTATTTTACATAATCATTTTTATGGATCTATTTGTAGATGGAGAAGTATTTCCCAGGTGTGTTTTCCTTGAGGAGCCAGGAGGGCAAGAGGAGGAGGCAGGGCCAGGTGTAGGAAACGACCACAAACCATCCCAGAGGGTGCTGGTGCTCCAGGGAGAAGCCAAACCTCCCAAAACTCTTCTATTCCCAGGGTTCTGCCAAAGGATCTGGTGGAGAGAATGGAGTTTCTGCTTCAATTTTTATCCAAACTTCCCAAGAATCCAAAGGAAAATCCCACATTTCCAGACACCCCTCAGTACAAGAACCTTCAGCTTCAGGTCTGATGGCACAAGGGAATTTCCCAGCATGGGTCTCTTTAACTCCCCAGTGAAGATTTTCAAAGCTGAGAAGTTCCTTGGTGCATTTGCTCTGAGTTTCAGAGGCAGAACGGGGGGAAAATGGATTTTCCCATTCCCCAGCTGTCCCCAGTGTTCTGCTGTGAAACCCTGGGCACTTGGAGCCAGGGGATTGTGTGAAAATCTTGGATTTTCATAGAACCATGGGAGGGTTTGAGTGGGAAGGGACCTTAAAGCTCATCCAGTGCCACCCCTGCCATGGCAGGGACACCTCCCACTGTCCCAGGCTGCTCCAATCCCTGTCCAGCCTTGGGCACTGCCAGGGATCCAGGGGCAGCCCCAGCTGCTCTGGGAAATCCATCCCAGCCCCTCCCTCCACTCACAGGGAGGAATTCCTGCCCAGTATCCCATCCATCCCTGCCCTCTGCAGTGGGAAGCCATTCCCCCTTGTCTTGGCACTCCAGACCCTTGGAAATTGTCTCCTTTCATCTTTCCTGCTCCTTCAGGCACTGAAAGGCCACCCCAGAGCCTTCCCTTCTCCAGGCTAGATAACCCCAGCTCTCCCAGCCTTTCCTCCCAGCAGAGCTGCTCCATCCCTCTGCTCATCCTGCAGCCTCCTCTGGGCTCTCTCCAGCAGCTCCAGCTCCTCCCTGTGCTGGGCCCAGGGCTGGAGCAGCTCTGCAGGTGGGGTCTCACCTGGGCAGCTCTGCAGGTGGGGTCTCACCTGGGCACAGGGGCAGAACCCCTCTCTGGAGGCTCAGCCCAGGCTCGGGGGGCTCTGGGTCCTGTCCAGCTCTCACCCCCAGAGTGTTTTTAGGAGTTTCCAGATTCCTGCGATGATTATCAAGAAGTCATTAATTTATTTTTGGTGTTTTTCAGGTGATTCAGAGCCTGGTTGTGATTTCAGGGCCCTGTGCCTTGGTGAAGCTCCTCCAGCCCAGGTGGGATGGCAGTGCCAAGGGGAGGAGGGGGAAATCACCTTCCCAGGGACATCTCCCTCCCCACATCCTTCCCATTGATTCCAGGCTGTGCTCCTTGGAAACCAAGGAAGGGCTGCACAGGTGAAGACATTTCCACAGCAAAGACCTTTCCAGAGGAAAAACACCACTGCCCCCAACTCGGAATCCTGAGGACACAACAAATGGCCCAAAAGAGTCCCAAGTGAGCAGAAGGGGGCCTTGGGATGTCCCTGGTGCTGGTGGCTTTGCTGGAAAGGGCTGGACCTGAAAATCAGGAGGGTTCATCCCACCTTTCCCACTGTGTGCCTTGGTTTTCCAACCTGGCTTTGCTTTCCCTGACACTCATTATCCCATGGGACAATTAACGGTGGTTTCAGTGCAAATGAACTCCTGAGGGGGCAGAGCAGCCCTGACCAGCAGGAATTACTGAGCAAAGAGCAGAGCAGAGCTGTCATTAAGCTTTGTCAGCAGTCAGCATTAAAGAGCGTCCAGGTGGCATCCAGGTGACTGTCACCCCCAGCAGCCACGGCGGGCTGCAGCAGCAGGGACAGCACAGGGGACATGGGGACAGCCCCAGAGCTCAGTGTCACAGCCCCAGGCCAGTGGTGTCACAGCCCCAGAGCTCAGTGTCACAGCCCCAGAGCTCAGTGTCACCATCGCAGAGCTCAGTGTCACAGCCCCAGAGCTCGGTGTCACACCCCAGAGCTCAGTGTCACCATCCCAGAGCTCAGTGTCACAGCCACAGGGGACAGCCCCAGAGCTCAGTGTCACAGCCCCAGAGCTCAGTGTCACAGCCCCAAACTCAGTGTCACAGCCCCAGAGCTCAGTGTCACAGCCCCAGGCCAGTGGTGTCACAGCCCCAAAGCTCAGTGTCACAGCCCCAAACTCAGTGTCACAGCCCCAGAGCTCAGTGTCACAGCCCCAAACTCAGTGTCACAGCCCCAAACTCAGTGTCACAGCCCCAGAGCTCAGTGTCACAGCCCCAAACTCAGTGTCACAGCCCCAGAGCTCAGTGTCACCATCCCAAAGCTCAGTGTCACAGCCAGAGGGGACAGCCCCAAAGCTCAGTGTCACATCCCCAAACTCAGTGTCACAGCCCCAGGCCAGTGGTGTCACAGCCCCAGAGCTCAGTGTCACAGCCCAGAGCTCAGTGTCACATCCCCAAACTCAGTGTCACACCCCAGAGCTCAGTGTCACTATCCCAAAGCTCAGTGTCACAGCCACAGGGGACAGCCCCAAAGCTCAGTGTCACAGCCCAGAGCTCAGTGTCACCATCCCAGAGCTCAGTGTCACATCCCCAAACTCAGTGTCACACCCCAGAGCTCAGTGTCACCATCCCAAAGCTCAGTGTCACAGCCACAGGGGACAGCCCCAAAGCTCAGTGTCACATCCCCAAACTCAGTGTCACAGCCCCAAACTCAGTGTCACAGTCCCAGAGCTCAGTGTCACAGCCCCAAACTCAGTGTCACAGCCGGAGAGCTCGGTGTCACACCCCAAAGCTCAGTGTCACAGCCCCAAAGCTCAGTGTCACAGCCCCAGGGGACATGGGGACAGCCCCAAACTCAGTGTCACAGCCGCAGAGCTCAGTGTCACCATCCCAGAGCTCAGGGTCACTGTCCCAAAGCTCAGTGTCACACCCCAGAGCTCAGTGTCACAGCCCCAAAACTCAGTGTCACAGTCCCAGAGCTCAGTGTCACAGCCCCAAACTCAGTGTCACAGCCCCAAAGCTCGGTGTCACAGCCCCAAAGCTCGGTGTCACAGTCCCAGAGCTCAGTGTCACAGCCCCAAACTCAGTGTCACAGCCGCAGAGCTCAGTGTCACACCCCAAAGCTCAGTGTCACAGCCCCAGGGGACATGGGGACAGCCCCAAACTCAGTGTCACAGCCGCAGAGCTCAGTGTCACACCCCAAAGCTCAGTGTCACAGCCCCAAAGCTCAGTGTCACAGTCCCAGAGCTCAGTGTCACTGTCCCAAAGCTCAGTGTCACAGTCCCAGAGCTCAGTGTCACAGTTGTGGCTCTGAAGCCAGCACTGAAGGAAGCCAAAGCCTCGTTGCTGCAGGGCAGGAGAAAGTGGAAATGCTGCCAGCCCCAGGGCAGCGGTGTCATCGGTGTCATCACTCAGCTTCAAAGAGAGGGCAGCAGATGGGGGTCAGATAAGAGGGATCCTTGAAATCCCCACCTGAAACACCTGCACAGGGGCATCCCAAAGCAGCATCAAAGCCTTCCCTGCAGCCCTCGAACTGAGGATCACGAGGGCAAAGTTTGCTGCTTCTGCTCTGTGATATTTCAGTTTTTCCTTATCAATGCCTCATTGCAAAATGCTGGAGCTGAGCCAGCAAGAAACACCTTTTCTCTTGAAAAACTGAACCAAACTTTCTCTTCTGATGTCATCCCAGCTAAGATCTTTGGGTCATCTCATCCCAACCCATGACTTTAGGTCATGGGTTGGACTTGAAGATCTCAGAGGTCTTTTCCAGCTCAATTAATTGTGTTTCTGATCCCAGTTCCAGCAGAATTGGTGTCTCCTGTTCAGGACATCCTGTCACTGTTGTTGTTCCTGCCTCCATTACTGGGCCAGTTCTAAGGTACTCGGCTGAGGTACGGAGCCAGGTGAGGGGGAAATCCCAAAGCCTGGCTCAGCAGTGTTTGTAACCTGAATTTGGAGCAGCCTCTGCCAGGCCCCGAGGTGCAGCACAGAGCTGAACTCACCAGAAAAAGCGAAGAAATGCAAATTAACAACAGCAAATTAACAACAGCAAACTAACAACAGCAAACTAACAACAGCAAATTAACAACAGCCCCACACAGGCTCTGACCACGAGCGGGGTGACAGCAGGGACTGCCAGGGGTGGCACAGGGTGGCCCCAGTGACACACAGCCTCCCTGGGCGAGGCAGCCCCGGGTGAGGATGAGGCAGCAGCTGCCTCCCTCCCACCCCCTCCCCGCTTTGGGGTCCCTCTCCTGAGAAACTGGGGCAGGTTTTGGTTGTGTTGTTTGTCTGCCGATACCAGCGAGGAGGAGGAGGATGAGGAGGATGAGGATGAGGAGGAGGATGAGAAGGAGAAGGACGAGGAGGATGAGGAGAATGAGCAGGAAGAGAATGAGGAGGATGGGGAGGATGAGGAGGATGAAGGAGGCAGCCAAACCTGCCCCTGTTGCCCAAAGCCTCCTGTGCTGTCCCTGCAGGGCGGGCGGGCAAGGCGTGTGTGACCCCTGCACGTGGGTGTCCGTCTGTCAGCACCGCCTGCCCCAGGCCTGCACACCTTGCCCAATCCCATTAAACCTGACACATCAAAGCACTTCCAGCTCAGCCAAGCTCCTCGGGTGGCACGGAGCCACGGAGAGGACGGGGAGCCTTCCAAATGCCAGGGCTGGCATCGGGGGAGCCAAGCAGGAATGCCCTCGCTAACTTCGAAAGCTGATCCTCTCTAATATCATCCTAATCATTAAGAAGCTGTGAACCAGCATTTGCCTTTTAAGCTAAAGAAAGAGGGGTTCCCCCCCCCCGCCTTAATGATATGCCTCAACTAAACCCCAGCCCCTGATTTTTTATCATGCTCCCTTCATGACTCACTTTCTCTTTAGTTAGCCAAACTTCTGTCATTCGTATCAATAAATCCCCCCTCTAGCAAGCCACCCATCGCTCCAAGCACTACCCCCTGTTCCTGACCATGAACTTAACCTTCTTTGACCAGTTCTCAAGCCCATCCTTCCTAGGAATCCCACTAATCCTCATCTCAATGACATTCTCAGCTCTCCTACTACCATTCCTAGACAATCGATGAATCACTAACCAGCTCTCAACCCTCCAACTATGGTTTATCAACCTAGTTACAAAACAACTAATAATGCCTCTAGACAAAAAAAGGACACAAATGAGCCCTAATTTTAACATCCCTCATTATCTTCCTCCTGGTGAGAAAAGGTTCCCGAGGAGCCTCGGGAGCAGAGGCTTTGTGTGGTGTTTTCTGGAAGTTTTCCCTGTCATTCCCAACCCTATTTGATTAGATCTCCTAGTCAGCTGCAGGATTTTGCTTGTTGTTATCCACGCTTGGGAGGCTGGAAGAGCATTTTTGGCTTTTCAGCCAAAGCGAGGAGTGTGCTGGAGGAGCCGACAGCAAAATGCAGCTGCCCCCAAGGGATGGGGACATCGAGGAAGGGTTTGAAAGATAGGAACAGGGAGCATTTTATCCTGCTGAAGCCACAGACAGGGCTGAAGGGAAGTGGCAAGTAATTACCACCCTGGAATCCAGCCAGGGTGTCTTGAAATACCAGCTTGCAAAACTTTCACCAAAACACGCCAACGGACCAGGTGTTTCGAGGATAACAGATCTGGGCTTTACCTCTGCAATCAGCCCCGGGATCAGCAGATCCAGGAGAAAACCATTATCAGGAATTAAGGCTGTAACAGATCCTCAGTCCCTTGAGGCCCACCAGGTCTGTTTTGCTCAGGATTTTGGGTACAAAGAAAGAGAAAAGCTCATTTATTTCCAGTCCTGGACAAGAATTTCCCTCTCCTTGCTCTGGACAGGAATCCTCCAGGTGTTTGACCCCTACCCCCCCAGGCCTGACAGCCTCCTCAGAAGGCAGCAGTGTTAAACTATTTGGATTTAGGGAGGATTTTACCAATGTCCAATTGGTTTACAATTTTTACCAATGCAGAGCTTTGCTCCCTGAGTGCTGCAGCGTGGCTGCCCCTGCAGAGGGACCTGGCAGCCAGGGATAAAACCAGCCCGGGCATCATTTGGGAGAGGAAAAGTGAATCAACCAAGAAAGGACAGCAGATCTGGCACCCAAACCCATCTAAAAAAAAATATCCTGGCACAAGGCTGCGAGGGCTATGAGAGAACCAAGAATTCTTTGTTAAGTGTCACCCGAGACCTTTTCCGCCCCAAAACCTCTGTCCCCACCAGCTCCATGGCCACAGCCCCAAGAGCCTCCCCTGCCCCTCCCTGCCAGCCAAGCATCTGCCAAAGGATGGGTTTGGGATGGAGGGCAGCGCCCCAGGAACATGAAAGGAGATGTGTAAACACAGCCTGTGTCCATGCAGAGCCTGTGGCTTGGTGCTGGCATTCCCAGGAGCAAAATCATTGCTCATTGAGCAAGAGCTGGAAAGGCAGAAAGAAAAGGAAAGGGCACAGGGAGACAGGGGAGGAGACACCGTTCCCAGCTGCACGCCCCAATTCCAGCACTTGTTCCAGTGCTCTGGAAGGAGCAGCAGAAAGGGCAGGGAGCAGAGGTTCCCAGCCAGGCTCTGCACCAGGAGCCCTCTCCATGCCATTTCTCCATCCACACACCTCAAGGAAGCTCCGGCTCATCTACAGCTCCCCAGACGGACAAAGCTTCCCTCAAACCCTCCCCTGCACCCTGGACAACCGCAAACCACTTGTTTGCTTGAGCTGAGCTCTCTTCACAGCCTGGGAGAAGTTCCAGGTGTTTGATTTTCCATTTCAAGGTTCCATGGAAATCGAACGCACTGGAGCCCGGCCCCAGCAGAGCTCCTCCGGCCCGACAAGGGTTTTCCAACAGGAGGAGTGTGCAAGCACAGGGAAGGGAGGGAGGGAGCAAATATTAACTACACCTGTGCTAGTGAAACACCCAGGGCCTGGCGAGAGGCAGTAAAAGCCAAAAGCAGAGGAGGGAGCTCAGCCTCGTTATGCAACCTCGTTATTCAACGACCACAGAGACACCCTATAGGGGCTCTTTGTTTGCAGAGGGAAAGGAGAGAAATACCACCAATATCTGAGTCACAGGTTCACCAAGAGGCTCCAAAGACGTTTTCAGGTGGAAACTTTTGCAGGTTCACATGGTAATTTGGGAGGACTGGCTAATCCCCTGGCTCCACCCACCACCCTGTAACACAGCTCCTGCTGCTCTTGCATATATAGATAGGTATGGCCCTACACCCGGCTGCACACACCAGAGCCCGGACACAGAGCAATCCTAAACTTTCTTCCTCCCTGGCTGCCCTCCACCTGCTCCCACCATGAAGAAGGAAATACTAACCCTGGCCTTTGCTCGAGCCGTCTTTGTGGAGTTCCTCTGCACACTTATCTTCGTCTTCATCGGGCTGGGCTCGGCGCTGAAGTGGCCGTCGGCGCTGCCCAGCATCCTGCAGATCGCACTGGCCTTCGGGCTGGCCATCGGCACCTTGGTGCAGGCCTTCGGCCACATCAGCGGCGCCCACATCAACCCCGCCGTGACCATTGCCTTCTTCGTGGGCAACCAGATCTCCCTGCTCCGCACACTGCTCTATGTGGTGGCCCAGCTGGTCGGGGCCATCGCCGGCGCCGGGATCCTCTACGGCGTCACCCCCGCCAACACCCGTGGCAACCTGGCCATCAACGCGGTGAGTCCCTGCCCAGAATCTCCCCTCTTCCCTCGCCTTCCCCTCGGCACCGGCACGGGGAGGAGAATCCGTGGGGATGGATCCTCAGCGCTCTGTCCCGCACACACGGCGGGCTGGGAATGGGACGGGAGCGGAGCCGAGCTCAGACATGACGGCTTTATTGTGCGAGTGATGAGTGGGATGTTTTTCCCTCCTGTAATGAGGGCTTCCTCTGTCCTGAGGGCCCCGTGAGTCACCCGCACCATTGAGATATTCCTGAGTGCAGCCTCTCCACCTGGAGATTAGCGCGGGACAGGAGCTGTGCCAGCAGCAGGGGGAAGGGAGGGAGCAGAGCCCAGTCAGACCAGTATGGGCAGGGGGAGCAGGAGCCCACTGGAGCCACAGCCCTGGGGGAGCTGGGAACGGAGACGGGTGGGGAGAGTGGTGGGCAGGAGCTGGAGAAGGAGCAGGACGGTGTCGAGGGGCCCCGAGCAGTGGGGGCTGCTCCCAGGGGAGGAGGGGGAACAGCAGAACCCTCTGAGATAAGCAGGAATGAAGCACGGCCTGAAACCCTCGGGGCAGTGCTGGAGAACATCTGCAATGAGAGCGGTGGGGCTGCTGCTCCAACCACGGACAGGCCTGGGGGCAGCACAGAAGTTCACTGGGATGAGGAGCTCCAATGCCTCTCATTCCACAGGTTCCACATCGCAAACGAGCCAGTTTTAGATAAAAAATGAGCTGTGATGGGTTGGGTTACTTTGTCTTTCCCGTGTCCAGAGGGGTCGAGTTCCCCTGAGAGTCCCCAGGGTTTTGTGCAGAATCACTGAGACAGAACAGCCCATCCCAGGCCACGACCTTCATCCCAACCCTCTCCCTCCATCCTATTCCAGCTGCTTCTCATCCTCCTGGGTAGGTGCTCCACAAAGTGCAGGATGAAAACAGCCTGCAAGGATCAAAGAAATGCAGGGAAAAGGGATTTGGTGGGAAAGCAACACAGTGTTGTGGAGACAGGGAAGTGGAGATGTGGAGAGCCCAGGGAAGGGGGAGAGAGAGATCTTGGAGAATTGCAAAGAAAGAAAGATCATTCCTTTCAGAGAAGGAGCAGGGAGCTCAAGCAGGGACTGGGCAGGGGCCCTGGGGGTTTCTCCTCCAACTTCACCCTCCCAAACCTCGCAGCAAAGCACCCAGGAGCCCTCCTGGTGGTGCTAAGCCCTGGGAGGGTTAATTATTGTCACTCTCGTGGTTCCAGCTCAACAACAACATAACCCCAGGCCAGGCCCTGGTGGTGGAGATCATCCTCACCTTCCAGCTGGCCGCCTGCATCTTCGCATCCACCGACAACCGGCGCAGCGGCGTCGGCTCCCCCGCGCTGTCCATCGGCCTCTCCGTCACCGTGGGCCACCTGGTGGGGGTGAGTCAGGGGGGTCCTGCGAGCACAGAGCTTCCCAAAATGCCCTCGAGCACTTGGTCCTGAGGGAGCTGCTCTGGAGGAGCAAACACAGGAGACTTTGGGGTCTTTGGTCATGAGGGGTCATCTCCAGCTCTCTGGAACAGAGACACCGTCAGGGGACACCTCAGTCCCTGCTCCCAAAGGGTGGCTCTGATCTGCTCCTTAACCCAGGATTCTTTCCATACCGCCAGATTTACTTCACCGGCTGCTCCATGAACCCTGCACGCTCCTTCGGGCCCGCCGTTGTCACCAGGAGGTTCAGCCCCGCGCACTGGGTGGGTGTTGGTGGCACTGGGGACAGGGACAGGTGGTGGCCATGAGGGGACAGGGCAGGGGTGGGGGTTTCAGAGCCCACCCCAGGCAGGAAGGGTTAAAAGGGGCTGGAGAAGGAGGGAGGTTTTGCCCCCTGATGCATCAGGAACAGTTAATGCCTGGGCACAGAGCCAGCCAGGGGACAGAAATGAACCCCTCCCAGGGTAGGCTGGGTGGGAACAGCCTAAAAACTCATCCAGTCCCACCCCATGCCATGGGCAGGGACACCTTCCACCAGCCCAGGATGCTCCAAGCCCCATCCAACCCAGCCTTGGACACTTCCAGGCATGGAAATCATCCGTGGTGCCCTCTGAGCACCACCGGTGCATCATCTGAGGGGAAGGAAGCCCATGGAAGAGCCCAGCTTGGCCTTTCCTCTCACCCAGCGCTTCCTGCAAGCTCAGCCCCGGACTTACAGAGCAGGTTTGGCCCTCAGTGAGCACAGGCTGGGGGGGTTTCATCCCAGGAAGTGTCTGGGACAGGTATTTTCCTCTCTGCATGGCAGGAGATGTGGAGCAGGGATGGATGGATGGATGGATGGATGGATGGATGGATGGATGGATGGATGGATGGATGGATGATGGGTGGATGGATAGAGATTGATGGATGGATGATGGATGGATGGATGATGGATAGGGATTGATGGATGGATGGATGGATGGATGATGGATGGAGGTGCCATGAGCAGAGCTGGAGCAGCAGCCCCAGGAGCTGCTCTCACCATGTCCCTGTTGCTTTCCAGGTGTTCTGGGTTGGGCCCATCCTTGGGGCTTGCTTGGCCTCCCTGCTCTACTTCTACATCCTGGTCCCCTACTGCATGAACATGTCTGACAGGGTGGCCATCATCAAGGGCACCTACGAGTCTGAGGAGGAGTGGGAGGAGCAGCGGGAGGAGAGGAAGAAGTCCATGGAGCTGACCCCACCGTAGGAGCAGCTGGCAAAGCAAGGCTGAGGGAGGGGAGGAAGGCCCACCCATGGGCTCGTGTGTGCCCCAAGCCAGGCCACCACCACACCCAGCTGCAGCTGCTGACTCTTCATCCAAACCTTCCCATCCCGGCCCCCGGGGGTGCCGGAAGGCCGGGGGCTCTCTGTGTGTGTAAAGAACCCCTGCATGAGCTCTAGAACTTCTCCAGCTTCCCCACAGCCACAAAGCCCCTCAGCCAGGCCCTGGCACCCTCGGCTCCAGCTCTGCTCCCTGGCAGGGCCCCACACCCCACACCGGGGCACCTGCAGGACCTCACCTGGCCCAGGGATGGGAACACCTGGGGGAAGGGGAACAACTGCTTAGGGCAGGGGGGTGCAGATACCCCCAGCCCAGGGGCTGCTCGTAGATGCTCTTTCACCTTTCCTGGTGCTGGGAGTCCTTTTTATTCCCAAAAGAACAAGACATTTTGGATTCTGTGTTGAGATCTTTGTATTATAGTTTATTATTTATTGCAAATAAAGGAAAGTTTAAAAAAAAAATTCCTGGGTGCAAATCAGCTCAAGTCTCAAAGTTTAGAGGGAAGAATGGATTGAGCTGGACACAAACTCATCCCAAAGGGTCAGAGAAATAGCAAGGCTCAGACCCTGGATCCTGTGGGAGCTGCTGGGATGGGAGGGGAAAACCTGAATCCTGGAAAGGATGAGTGGGTGCCTGTGCTGGAGTGGGGAAGGTGCAGGGCAGCTGGGAGTCCATCTGAGGCTGGAAGGAGCAGGAGCATCCTTGCAGGGCAGGAGCAGGAACAATCTTTGCAGCGCAGGACAGCTGCAGTCCATCCAAGGCTGGAAGGAGCAGGAGCATCCTTGCAGTGCAGGGCAGGAGCAGGAACAATCCTTGCAGCGCAGGACAGCTGCAGTCCATCCAAGGCTGGAAGGAGCAGGAGCATCCTTGCAGTGCTTCCAACCCTTCCCACACGGCCGGTTTGACTCCAGCTGTACCAGTTCTCCCAGACAGCTCCGTGGGTGCCCTCAAAAAGTGACCCACAACTCCCCAGCCCCTCAGCTGTGCCAAACCCACACCTTCACCTGACCTTCTGCTCTGGCCCTGCTCTTCCAGTTCTACCACAACCCTCTGCCAGAGCAGCTCCCGGCACAGGGACACCAGGACAGGCACAGGGACGGCAGGACAGGGACACCGGGACAGGGACAGGAGCACCAGCACAGGGGACACTGGGACCGGGACACTAGGACTTCTGTGCCTGTCCTAGCGTCCCTGTCCCGGTGTCCCAGGGACACCAGGACAGTGGCACAAGGACACCAGGACAGGGACACCCACCCCAGCCCCCTCCCCAGCTCCAGCCCCTCCTCCTGCTGCCCAGGGGAGGTTCCCCCCACGGACCCCCCCAAGTGGGAGGAGGCTCTGCCCTGGGCACTCCCCCGTCCCAGGTTCAGCTCCATCCCACCCGGAGGCTCCTGCAGCCCTGGCCGGGGAGGAATGGGCAGCCCCACCTGGATTTTGGCACTCCTGGACCTGCAGTCCTGGCTGAGCCTGGGGACAGCACTGTCACTCCCCCAGCTGTCCCAAGAAGGGGTTGGGGACAAGCAGGAGGAGGAAGGGAGGTAGAAGAGCCCTTTGGGTCAGCAGCAGGGCAGGAAATTAAACCCTGTAACCCCCCAAGTGTCCTCAGGGATGGGCTGAGGATCCCCCACACCTCAGTTTCCCCTTTTGAGGGATATTCGGCCACCTTCCCATGGGGGATGAGAAGAACACTGGCCCTGGGGAGATTAAAGCAGATCCCAGAGACCCCCTCTCAGGGGCTGGGGCAGGGCAGACCCCCCAAAACCTGCAGCCCCCCAGTGTGCTTCCCCTGCACCCCAGAACCCAGGGATGCACCCAAAGGGTGCACTCAGCCCCCCCAAACTGGGAATCTTGGCCATCCCCCTGGTTCTGGAGCTCTGAACCCCATCCATCCCCACAGCACAGCAGGGATGGGGTAGCCCCAGTGGGAACTGGGGACCACCACAGCTCCCCCCAGGTGTGCCCAGCCCCCCCAGTCCCTCCAGGTGATCAACAGCAGGGGAAGGAGCTCGGGTTGGGTGTGAGCCCTCCCGGGATGAATCAGAGGCTCCTGCAGCTCCAGCTCTGTGTCAGCACTAAAAGCACCCAGGGCCCAGCCCTGAGCCCAGCTCGGGCGCTGCCGGGGGGATTTGGGGTCAGTGGCACCCCAGAGCAGGGCAGGAGCAGCTGAGCCCAGCAGGACCCCTCAGGAGCAGAGCCCAGGGCTCCTTCCCCCCCAGCTCCCCTGGGCCCTGAGGATTTGATCCGGGCAGGGAGGTGAATTCAATCCAGACTCAATTTTGGCATCCAGCAAACCCTGTGACCTCACCTGGCCAGGGCAGGGCCCAGGGCAGGGTTGGGAAAGGACTGAGGGCCTCCCACCTGTCCTCACCTGTCCAGGAATGGGAACAGCAGCACTTGAAAACCAATGGAGAATTTATTATTACTACTTCTCCAACATTCCAGCTCCTTCAGACTCATTTTTAATTAGATTGGAAGGCTGGGAGACAGCAGTGCCCCACTCACTCCCTGAGCAGAAATTGGCTTTTCATGGAAAAATTCACCTTTATTTCAGCAGAAACAGCAAGGCCAGGTACAAACCTGCTGTGTTCACACTGACTTACCTGCAGTGCTGTGCTGGTTTTCCTGCTTCTCCCTAAAACAGGAGTTTCATTTCCATTCCATTCCATTCCATTCCACACCTCTCCACCATCGTTTGGGGTATAAAAAGGTGAGTTACACTTTATTACCAGCTTATCTTACCCTAATTTAAATGTTTCTTACCATGTGAAACCACTCCAAAGGCACCTCATTACCATTCCTGGGTGGTTTTGCTCTAATTAAGGGTTATTCCCTGGACGTGCCCACAAGCAGCTGCTCTGCTCTAAGAAGATTTCACAGGTAATTCCTCACTCCTGAGTACCTTTTCCATCCTCAGGTAATCACTGCTCAACTTTAAAAACTGGAATTTTTTTTGCCTGGAGGGAGGACAAGCCCAGGATTTTCACAGGTTGCAGCAGTCTGGAAACTTCACATTTTTAATACATCAAAGGGATTTCAGGTCTATTTAAGTCTAATTAATGAAGATCTCCACCAGATAATTTAAATTCCCTGAACCCCAAGTTTTCTGGACAGGGGAGGAACCAGGGCCATGAGAAGAAGAAAAATTCAGTGGAAATGGCTCAGTTAAGGATTTTTCTGTGGGATGCAGGAGCTTCTTTGTTTTTGCTCCTTGCAGAGGATGAGGCCCAGCTCTGTCCAGGAGGGAGCAGGGACAGAGCTCCACATCTGGGGCACAACCCTTCCACCCTGCTCCCAGCTCAAATTATTGTGCATCCCTGAACGTTTCCCTTGAATCCTCAGGTCCTGGAGAGCAGAGCCTGGTTTCACCTGGAAGCTCAGCTCAGCTCAGCTCGCTGGGAAGATGAGGAGAAAACAACGCAGGAAATCCCAGAGAGGGAGAAAAGCATCGCAGAGGGGCTTGAATCCCAGCTGGGAAGTCCCAGGGAGCACCTCCCTGCTGCAGGAGAATTCCAGGGCTGCTCTGGAGAGCCCTGAGCAAGCAGAGAGCAACTCAGGAGCACCACGAAGGAGCTGAGCCAGAGGAGAGAACCCAGAATACAGAACAGAACCCAGAATACAGAACAGAACCCAGAACTCAGAATAAAGAACACAGAACAGAACCCAGAACAGAGATCAAGGCTCCACACCAGGAAACTTTATTCCTGCAAATACTGACATTTCCAGAGCATTCCCAGCGTTGAAATGCCACCAGAGAGGAGCGAGCTGTGCCCCAGGAGCAGAGCCCGGCCTGGGTGTTGGCATTAGTCATGGCACAGGCTGTGCCAGCACCCACCTCCTCCAGAGCCTTCCTCCTCCTACTCAGCCTCTGCCCAGCCTGTTGTGCCATGAGATCCCTCGTTAGGAGCCAGGAAACAGCTCCCAGGCCACCAAGGACAGCAGCCACCCTTCCTGTTGTCACCCCGGCCAGGAACGTGGCCTCCGCCTGAGCAGCACCTCCTGCAATTTGTGTTTGGCTCCCTGGCTCAGTTCACGGGGATTTGGGGGTCAGGCTGGGCACCCCCCAGTGCTGCCAGTGCCACCAGTGCCCTGCCTGGTCCCCACAGTACACTGAGACCCCGGTGTGTTCATAATTCATGGAAAGGTGAGAGCTGCCCAAAAAATGCCCAGGACATCGAGGAGGCAAAGGGCCAGAGATGTCCAGAGAGCAGGAAGGGCAAGAGGAGCTCCAAAGGTGCTTCTGTTCCCACTAAACACCTCTCACAGCCCCCCAGTAATAACCTCTTTAATAACTCCCAACTTTAATAAGTCCCAACTCCTACAGCCCAAAAAACACTTCTTTAATAAATCCCAACAACTTTAATGAGTCCCAACTTAGTTTTACTAAATCCCAACTCAACTCTAATAAGTTCCAACTCCTTCAGCCCCTTCAGCCTTCAAGCCAGAACAGCTGGGAGTTTTTAGCAGGTGTCCCAAGGCAGGGACCAGGAGGGGACAGGTGTCCCCCTGCCCTGGGTGCTCTGGAGCAGCGCCCCTGGGAGAGCCAAGGGTGCCGAGGGCAACTCCTGCTGCCCTCTGCTGGGATTGCCATGGGGAAAGGAGAGGAGGCCAGGAAAACCCTCCCCAAAACAGCCCAGCTGAGGGAAAACCCCTCTGTTGTTTCCACCCACCCTTCCCAGAGCTCAGCCTCAGCACCCCATGGAAATGGAGGTTCCTCCCTGGGGACTCCATTGGCGCTGCCGGCGGCGCGGCTCTTCCCGCTGCCAAGTTTCCTCTTGCTCAAGGTTTTGCCTCAGCTTTCCAAGATCTGTTTGTTCTTAATCACCCTCCAAACAAAGTCCAGGCGGCTCCTCTGAGGGCTGCTGGGGATGGCATCAATAAAAATCAAGGGTAATAAGAAGGGAAGATAAAGGTGCCCTGCAGGCCTCAGCTTGGCCTGACAAAGGGGCTTTGTTGGGAAAGGTCAGCTCTGGAGCTGAGAGGGTTTCCCAGGCTGGAGAAAGCAAGAACCCAGCAGGCAAGGAGGGGATTAAACTCAGCTTTGTTAAACTGCAGCCCTGGGGTGAGGTGTTGGAGCTGCCCCAGCTGCTCCAGCCAGGCTTTGGGCTGAGTTCCTCCAGAACAGGAGCTCTCCAAGCTCAGTGCCTCCATCCAGCCCCAGGATGGGCAGGAAAAGGAGGACAAGACCTCGAGGGCCCTCTCCCTGCACAGAGCCACTCAGGAGAACTGGGACCTGATCCATGGCAGAAAAAAACCCTGTAAAATCACCACGAACCCGCAAAATAAACCAAATAAATCCCCTGGCACGAGGCCTCCAGGATCCAGGCCCGGCTCTGCCACTTGACATTAATCCTGCTTGGCAAAGGCCACGGGAGCTCCTGTGCCCAAAGCAAGGTGCAGCTGCAGGTTGGGATAAAGCCCTCTTGTGCAGCCAGGATTACAAATGGGGATGAAAACAAACTTAAGTGTCCAACACAATGAGCCTTTTCTAAAAAAGTCAGAAAGAAAAAAAATAAATCGATTCCTCTTCCCCAGCAAATCTTTCAGCTTTTACCATTGGGGATTTTTCCCTCCTGCCCAGGAGCTGGTTTCTCTGGGGACGGGGCAGTTGGTTCCCTGCCATGCAGCCAAAGAAAATGAGCCCTTTCTCCATTCTTTTTATTTTAATTCCTTATTTTTTAAGCTACTTATCCCAACAGCCAATTGTTTCCTCACCAGGAGCCCCCCGTTTGGAGATCAGAGTCCACAGGAATTCTGAAATTCTGTTATCACCCTCACGGGGAAGGGATATAAAACTGAGCTTGTTTTCTTATCTCTTGGAACAGAAACTGCCAGTGTGTTTCGCAAAGGAGCCCTGTAGGAACAGTTAATCAGTGGATAAAAGCGTGTTGGGTGTGCAAACACAACCTTATCCCACTGCTGACATCAGGGCTCGCATCTCCGCGGCTTTGCCCTGGATTTTTGCCACATTGTGTTTGGATTTTGAGCTCAGCTGCAGAGCTGGGCTCGGCAGAGCTGGGCTCTCTCTCTCTGCAGCAGCAGAGCCGTGCTGGGCTTTGCTCATCGCTCCTGCACCATCCAACCCCCAAGTGCTCCTTTCTTTCCATGGAAACAGGAGTGAACCTGAGAACTGCCCTCTGTGCAGCAGCCACCCTGAGCCCCGGGTGCAGCAGAGCAAGGTGTGGTTAATGTCAGAACTCAGCACATCCCTCTGGGTGTCCAGAGCTGCCGGGGGCTCGGAGACCCTGGCACGCAGCCCAGAACACCTGCGGGTTTCATTTTGACCCCTGGAGCAAGTTGCCAGCTTTGTATGAGGACCTGAAAGTCACAGAGGTTTGAATGGTGTAATAATAAAATGATCACAGGGCGAAAATGGAGATTTTAGGATTTTTGGTGTGGGGGTTGTGGGGACAAGATGGAGGAACTTGGGCGTGTCCAGCCTTTCTTCTTCTTCTCCTTCTTGGTCTCCATTTTCTGCTGTGATGCTGGCACTTTGGGATTGGTTTAGAGCAGAAGTGCACTGTCTAACACAGGTGATGGGTATTGGGAATTAAGTGTAAATATTGTACACATAGCTTTTAGTATAAAAAACTAACACCACCCCAAGGGCTGGAAACAATTCCCAGCTCTGTGTGAGGAGTTACAAGCCACAAGAGTTTGAGTAGAATGAGAGTGAATTTGTCACAGGGTGAAAATGTAGAATTTTGGGGTTTTTAGAATGGGGGTTCAGGAGGCAAGATGGAGGAATGTGGGCATGTCCTGTCCTTCTTCTCCTTCTTCTCCTTGGTCTCCATTTTCTGCTGTGATGGTGGCACTTTGGGATTGGTTTAGAGTAGAAGTGCACTGTCTAACATGGGTGATAGGTATTGGGAAATAAGTGTCAATATGTTATACGTAGTTTGTAGTATAAAAGGACACCACCACCTCAGGGGCGGTCAGAGTGCCTGTGGCTGCCCTGCTGAGCAGATCTCGGCTGGGCAGAAAGAAAATTTTATAGATAAGAATTAATAACAACCTCAAGACCGAAAAGTGAAGAGTCCGGACTCGTTCTTCGGCCACATGGGCTGAAGCAGAGACATCCTATGTCACAGACATCTTTTCATGAAAAATCTTTTCCTTAGGATTTTTTCCTCCTGAGAAGCTGAGAGGCCTCAGGAACAAAACGTAACCAATGGTTATCTGCTGCTGTGGAATGCAACAGGTGCATCTGGGATTGGGCTCACGTGTTTGTTTCTAATTAATGGCCAATCACAGCCCAGCTGGCTTGGACAGATGGTCCGAGACAGAGCCTTTGTTATTCATTCTTTTCTATTCTTAGCCCAGCCTTCGATGAGAACCTTTTCTTCTATTCTTTTAGTATAGTTTTAATGTAATATATCTCATAAAATAATAAATCAAGCTTTCTGAAACATGGAGTCAGATCCTCGTCTCTTCCCAAATCCGAAAACCCCTGTGAACACGGTCACAATCCTGCACATTAACAACCATCAACCTGAGAGTTAACCAGAGCAGGGAACACCCCCCACCCCGGGCACGACCCCAGACCATCCCTGGATGAGCCATCCCGGGATGGGCGGGAGTGAGATCCAGCAGCAAATCCAGCACTGGGCTCCTTCAGCTCAGGCTGGCGCTATTTAGGACCAGTTCTGGTCTCAAAGCCAGCCCAAAGGGGCCAAACCAGGCACTGCCAGGGGCGTCTCTGGTGGAGGCTGCTCCTGCCCCAGCTGGGGGTCCCAAATCCTCCTGCCTGACGTCTGAGGATGGTCAGGATGAATCCTGCACCCTGAGCAAATGCAGCCCCGATCTGAAACCTCTGAACCTCTGGGCTCAGGCTGGGGCCAGAAGAAAGACCCCGAGGGGCTGGAGTGAGTCTAGAGCCAGGAATGGGGCTGGGGAAGGGCTGGAGCACCAGGGAAGGGTCTGGGGAGCTCCTGAGGGACCTGGGGGACTCAGCCTGGAGAAAAGGAGGCTCAGGGGCGACTTTCTGGCTCTGCACAACCCCTGACAGGAGGGGACAGCCAGGACAGGCTCAGGCTCTGCTCCCAGGGAACAGGGACAAGAATAAAGTGCCTGGGGAAGTTTAGGTTGGGAAATTTCCTCACTGTAAGGTTGTCCAGCCCTGGCACTGGGGCAGTGCTGGAGTCATCACCCCTGGAAGTGTCCAAAACCCACAGGAATGTGGCCCTTGGGGGCCTGGTTAATGCTGCTGATGCTCTCGGAGGTTTTCTCCCAGCCTGGATGATTCACCTCGGGAACAGGAGGGCTCAGACAATCCAAGGCAGCCAAAGAGCCAAACTTCCCATCTCCAGGCGAAGGAGCTGAGGCTGAAGGGTCCTCGTGGTGCAGCTGCAGCTCCCGGGGCCCGTTCCCATCCCCGGGGAGAGCAGGAGCTGCAGCCAAGCCTCGGCGGCTGAGCAAACACGGGCGGCTGCTGTCCAAGCAGGCAAGTGAATCTGGAGGCACAATTTGTCATCTAATTGCAGCCACACCCCCCCGGGATTAATTGCTGCATTTGAATTCAAAGCAGGGCAGATTTACGGCCCCATCAGGTTTCATCAGCCGTTACTGGTGATTGATGCCCGGCTAAAAGCACTGCAAACAGCCAAAAAAGGGCTCTAATAGGGGTTTTTTTTCAGAGTTAGGAGTATTTGGGTTGTTTGATCATCCCCAAGCCTGCAGGAGAGGGGGATTAAAACCTTGGCCACATTTGCTGCAGACTCCACTGAAGGTTTTTGGCTCGTGCGCGAGGGGAAGTTGCCTCGGGAGGGTGTCTAAGATTTCCACAGAATTATGGGTAGGAAGAAGAGTCAGGGAAACAAAACCCTGATGTTTTTCCACATTCAAAGCCAGAGGGATATTTAGCAGAAATAAACCTTTAACCAGGATAAACCATCAACTACTACAGTGTCAGATAAAGAGGGGAAATTAACCCCACCCTGCCCCAAGATCAGCCGTTGTGAGGCTGCAGTGTGTAACCACCCAGGTGCAGGGTCAAACCATCCCACAGCTCCCCAAACCATCCCACAGCCACCCAAAACCATCCCATAACCTCCTAAAAACATCCACAGCCACCCAAAACCATCCTACAGCCACCCAAAACCATCCCATAACCTCCTGAAAACATCCACAGCCACCCAAAACCATCCACAACCACCCAAAACCATCCCACAGCCTCCTCAAACCATCCCACAGACACCCAAAAAATCCCTGAACCATCCAAAACCATCCTACAGCCTCCTCAAACCATCCACAGCCACCCAAAAACATCTCACAGCTTCCCAAACCATCCCTCTGCCACCCAAAACCATCCCATAACTTTACAAAACCATCCACAGCCTCCCCAAACCATCCCATAACTTCCTAAAAACATCCACAGCCTCCCCAAACCATCCACAGCCACCCAAAACCATCCCATAACCTCCTAAAAACATCCACAGCCCCCCCAAACCATCCCTCAGCCGCCCAAAACTATCCCTGAGCCATCCAAAACAATCCCACAGCCACCCAAAAACATTCCACAGCCTCCTCAAACCATCCCACAGCCTCCTAAAAACATCTCACAGCCTCCTAAAAACATCCCACAGCCACCTAAAACCACTCCACACCCTCCCAAAAACCTCCGTTTCCCAAACCAGCCACAGCCATCCAAACCATCCCACAGCCTCCCCAAACCATCCCACAGACACCCCAAAACATTCCACACCCTTCCCACACCACCCACACCCTCCCCAAATCCTCCCTCAGCCTCCCAAATCCATCCCATAACCTCCCCAAACCATCCACAGCCTCCCCAAACCATCCCACAGCCTCCTAAAAACATCCCACAGCCACCCAAAACGACTCCACAAGCTCCCAAAAACCTCAGTCTCCCAAACCATCCACAGCTATCCAAACTATCCCACAGCCTCTCCAAACCATCCACACCCTCCCCATATCCTCCCTCAGCCACCCAAATCCATCCCATAACTTCCCAAAAACCTCTGTTTCCCAAACCATCCCACAGCCACCCAAAAACACCCCACCCCTGCCCCAAACCACCCCACAGCCTCCCCAAACCATTCACAGTCTCCCAAAACCATCTCACAGCCACCCAAAAACATTCCACACCCTCCCCAAACCATCAGCAGCCATCCAAAACCATCCCACATCCTCCCAAACCCTCCCTCAGCCACCCGAAAACATCCAAGCCCTCCAAACCCTCCCTCAGCGACCCAAAACCAGAGCTCAGAGCCGGTGATGCCCAGAGCTGCCCCAGTTCAGCTCCTGTGGGGTCCCAGTATGAACCAGCAAGCACTGGTGCTGGGCCCTGAGGGCCTGAGGCTGCTCAGAGCACCCAGGGGTTCCCCAAAAACCTCTGAGAGTACCCAAAAAAAAGTCTTTCCTCCATAAAGGAAATGGAAACCACCTTTCACTGCAGGGAATGGTGCTGGGGACACCCAGGAGGGTCAGGGAGCAGGAGGGGCACCCAGGAGGACCAGGGAAGGCCAGGGAGAAACGGGGGTCACTGGGGAGCTCCAGAGAGCAGGAGAACCCAGCAGGGAGAAACAGGGGTCACTGGGGAACTCCAGAGAGCAGGAGAACCCAGCAGGGAGAAACAGGGGTCACTGGGGAGCTCCAGAGAGCAGGAGAACCCAGCAGGGAGAAACAGGGGTCACTGGGGAGCTCCAGAGAGCAGGAGAACCCAGCAGGGAGAAACAGGGGTCACTGGGGAGCTCCAGAGAGCAGGAGAACCCAGCAGGGGGAAACAGGGGTCACTGGGGAGCTCCAGAGAGCAGGAGAACCCAGCAGGGAGAAACAGGGGTCACTGAGGAGCTCCAGAGAGCAGGAGAACCCAGCAGGGAGAAACAGGGGTCACTGGGGAGCTCCAGAGAGCAGGAGAACCCACCAGGGAGAAACAGGGGTCAGAAGGAGCAGCCAAGGAGGGCTCAGACCCCAGGTGTTTCAGGCACCATGGGCTCAGCCAGGTGTGTCCCACGCCCTGCTCCACCCACCAAGGTTCAGCCAGAAGAGGTGAAGCGCACCAGTTCAGCCGGGTGAGAGGGCTGAGCCTCCAGCCTGACCTCCAGGTGACCCCAAAGAGCAGCTCCCAGTGATGAGGAGGAGCAGGGACACCAGCAGAGGTGCCACCATGACTGGGGACCCACAGGTGTCCAAATCCCAGAGGTGAGAGCCCCATGCTCCACCCCGAAGAGTTTCACCTGCAAATCCCATTTTCTCACCCATCTCCCAGCCCAGCAATGGGTTCAAACTGGTTTCTGCTCAACTCCCACTGAGGAAACCACTTCCAACTCTCCAGGCTCACATCCAAGTTTCCTATGGGCAAAGCCTGTCCTTGGCCCCCAGTGGCTCTGTGTCCCAGGGATCACGGACAGTGGGAGCTCAGGGAAGGTGCCTGGGGACAGAAGAGTGCTGGCAGCTGGGGATAAGAGGGACCTCACCCAGTTTGTCAGCAGGCAATGTGAGAGGAGTCATAAATCCATCAGAAATGGGGATCCACCACAGGGATCAGCCTGAGCTGGGTTTTGGAGAGGGCCCAAGTTTTGACTCCTCACAGCTCAACCCATCAGGTCCCACTCTTGGCACCAGCTCAGCTTCCCATCCCACCCCACTGCTCCTCCCTGGCACCAAGCCTGTGGGACATCAACTCCGAGATGTTTCCTGCCAAAAGCCAGGCACAAAGGGGAGAGGAAATAATCCCCAGCCCTTCAGAGAAAGGGCTTCACCGAAAATACCCGGTGAGAACACAGAGTTTCGCTCTGCAGTGGCCCCTCCCTTGGCTCTTCAACACCTGCAAAGCAAAACAGAAAAAACCAGCCCAAAAAATGCTGAGAGCAAACCCAGGCCCTCGGCGTCACAGGGGAGGTTCCAGGTGGAACCAGTGACCCAGGGAGGTTTTTCTTTGCCAGATTTGCCTTGGCCACTGGGGCACCTCCAGCTGTGGTGGGGAGGAGGAGGAGGCCACAAACTCCTTCAAGAGGAAAGTGGGGGTGAAAAGTGCTGATTCCCGGGCCCTGGGCTCAGAACCACGGCTGGGGGACAGATGGGGACGTTCTCCAGTCCCTGCCCTGGGTTAGAGCCTGGGCTGGGCTCTGTGGGCAGCAAAGGCCTCTCAGAGGAGCCAAGGGAAAGCCAAAGTCTTTATTCTTTCCTGTTAGCTGCAAATCCCCTCAAAATGAAGTATCTCCTGGTTTGTCCCCACTCCAGCAATCTGGGTTAAATTTAAGAGCAGGTTTAAACATGAACTTCCCTGCACATGGCAGGGATGTGGAACTGGATTTAAGGTCCCTTCTAACCCAAATCGTCTGTGCTTCCATGACAAAGTCATCGTGTTCCCAGCCTGATTTCAGACAGTCCCAGCAGGACCATGTCCCACCATCCCCATGGGAGCAGCCCTGGCTCCTCCTGCCTCTCCCCACTCCTGGAGATCAGCTCACCCTCATGAGAGCTCCTGGGGAAAAATAGGAAAAGGGCTGGATGGGGAATGAATGAGAGTTGATGGATGTGGTGTCTGGACACACTCCGGGAGCTTTCCCTCATCAGCTTTTTGGTCCCTGCTCCATCAGAACAGGATGCTCTGATAGCCTCAAAGCTGCTTCTCCAGGGATGCTCCCAGAGCCAGAGTTTGACCTCAAAACATCCCAACTCGGCTGTGACATCACCGTGATGTCACTGTGATGTCATCAGGATGTCACCCCAAGCTGCCCCCCAAAAAAGAGGAATCGCCGCGGTCCTTGGAGGGGCAGGACGGGAGTTCTGGGAGCCTCGAAGGGAGGAGGAGGGGAGGAGGATGGTGAAGAGCAGGGGAGGAAGGATGGGCAGAGGACGGATGGCAGGGAAGGACAGACAGACAAACGCTGCCACCTGGTGTCCATAAAACCTCTCAAAGTCCTGAACCGGGATGGATTCAGCTCTGCAGGATCGCAAAGCTCAGGGTCCTGCCTGTTGGGCTCCTCCAGCCCAGGAGAGCCACCAGCAGCTCCATCCAGCTGGAAAAGAGAGCGTGACTGGCTCTGCTTGGAATGGGGAAGCACCGCGTCCCAAAGGGCTGCAGGAAATCACCCGGGGGCTGTGGGGAGAGGGTCCCATGGGACATTTCCCGAGGCCACTCCAGCCCTGGGATCCACGGTGAGAAAACCACACGAGGAGCATCGGCTGAGCTGAATCTGCCCTCCCCGAGCTGCCACCTCCGCAGGCAGCACCGCGGCCTCCCGGGCCGGGGGACATCGCAAACGGTGACATCGTGAGCTAATTTGGTGGCATTAATAACAAACATCCCACCCGAGTGACAGGCGGCAGAGCTGGCCCTCTCCTCCCCAGATCCAGCTAATTAATGTCCCCCTCCCTCCCTCGGGGGATGTCAGGCTCCCTCCAAAGGCCGCGAGTGGCCCTCATTAAAGGCTCATCAGGATGAGCGTCCCCCAAACATCGACCTTATTTTGACAGTGGCAGTAATTACAGAACTCTCCGTGGTGGAATGACTATAATTACCCAGGCACGAGCAGAAAGGTCCCGAGGGGGGGAGAGCACAGAAAGCTCTGGAGAAAGAGGAAAAAAAAAGAGAGAAATCTGCACCTGGAGCCCCCATCACTGCTGGTGGGAGAAACAAGGCCCAGCTCCCCAGGGCTGGCTGTTGTCTCCCACTGCCTGGGAGAAAAGGCACATTCAGACCCCCAAACACCAAACCCTGGACATTCTTCCTTGCCTGGAAATGCCCCAGAGATCCCAAACCTGCCCTGGAAACACCTCTTGCCATCCACACTGGGAATGCAGAGCCCCCAGGAGCCCACCTGGCTGCAAGGTGGGGAGAAGCTCTTCAGGGAGCTGAGGGCTCTGCCCTGGGCCCACCTGGGAGCCCCCACCCTCCTCCAGGCTCAGATCCAGCTCTTTAGGGTTGCCCTCAGTTTTCCCCTTCTCCTTTTTCCTCTTTCCTTCACTGGATTCAAGGATTTGAAACAAACGAGCCCAGTTCCTATGGGACACCCTGGAAAACTCTGAACCAATGAGTTCCAGGTGTTCCCAGGGCTCCTGGGCTGAGCCTGGATGTCTCACAGGGATCCAGAACTGCAGCCCCTCATGGGGCCTCCTTTCACCCCCAAATCCCCAAAATCACAGGGAACGTCCCCAAAATCACAGGGAACATCCCCAGTTCCAGGTCTGGACTGGGGCAGCCACACCAGGCTGGGATCACGAGTGGCATCTGCCTGGCTGAGGAGCTGCAACAGGAATTTCACACGGCAGGAAGTGTTTGGAGACACAAATCATTGGTTCGTGCCTTTGCTCTTTATTCCTTCTTGTTTCTTTTCTCCAGTGAAGGTGCTGGAAAGGAGAGCCCGTGGGCAGATAAATCCATGCAGGACACGCTGTGCCAGCAAGGGGCCACCTCACCTGAGAGGAGGAAACCCACAGGTCACTGCTTTGGTCCAAAAAGTGGGGAGAAAAAAAAGAAAATATAAGAAAAACAGCAACAACAATTTAAAAAAAAACTTCATTGAAGGCGTCAGTTGGAAAATCCACCAGTAACAACATTGTCTGCAGCAGCCCCACTCCAGAAAAGCTGTAATGATTCACAGTGACCCATCTGAGGAAAAGCAGGATACCTGTGACCCACCTGTCAGCTCTGGGCATCCTCCAGACGAGTTTAAAAGCACCAGGGAGGAGAAGAGTTCAGCCAGAACCGGCTCGAAGGAGGAAAATCGGATCTGGTGTGGAGGGAGCAGCTCAATCCCCAAGGTAGGTGCCTCTCCCTCCCTCTGTTCTCCCAACCTCCAAAAGAATCTAACCAGGTGAAGAAAGCATTTGGTGATGGGCAACAGAAGTCTGGGTTTTGGCAAATAAAGGGTGGGAGGTGGCATTTTATTCCTGCAGAATTTCTGAGGTGTCCAGCAAAAATAAGGAATGTAAAATATGAGTAAACCTGCTCATCTGGAATGCACTTTTCCAAGCAGTGGGAGTTCTCCAGCACTGTGGTGATAATTCCAGGATAGAAATGTCACCCCCAGACAGAAGAGGGAGGTTTGGGATAAAGCTCATTGCCAATTTTATCCTTGGGTGCTGTTCTGCGTGCCATGTGCCCAAGGGAAGGGTGAGGGTGGGTTTGTCACACACACCCACCCCAATCCTGCCCACACCCCGGGCAGGGGCTGGGTGGGATCAGGGCTTGGGGTGGGAATTGCAGCCAGCAGATTCCCTGGGTTTCTGCCTCCCCAGGAGCCCAGATGGTGCAGTGGCTGTACCTGTCCGGGCTGGTGCTCGCCGTGCTCATCCCAGCCGGAGGGCAGGTGGCTCCCAAGGACCTGCAGGAGCTGTCCAGGTATGGGGCTGGGTGGAGCAGGGCTGTGGCAGCAGCTCATCCCTCTCCACTCCTGGGGCTGTCCCAGCTCTCCCTACTCCAGTTTATTTTGTATGGAACGGAACCCGTTTATGTATCCATCTTGTATGTTCCCATTTATTTTGTATGGATCCTATTTATGTATCCATCTTGTATGTTCCCATTTATTTTGTATGGATCCTATTTATGTATCTATCTTGTATGTTCCCATTTATTTTGTATGGATCCTGTTTATGTATCCATTTTGTATGTTCCTATTTATTTTGTATGGATCCAAACAAATTCCCTCCCAGCTCCCAGGGCTCCTGGGCTAAGCCTGGATGTCTCATGGGGATCCAGAACTGCAGCCCCTCACGGGGCCATCATTTCACCCCCAAATCCCCAAAATCACAGGAAACATCCCCAAAATCACAGGGAACATCCCCAATTTCGGGTCTGGACTGGGGCAGCCACACCAGGCTGGGATCACGAGTGGGATCTGCCTGGCTGAGGAGCTGCAGCAGGAATTTCACACAGCAGTTCCTGGCAGGGACATTCCCTGTAGGGAATCCCAGGATTTCCTGCCTGGGTCAGAGCAGAGACACCCTGCCCCAGGCCAGCCAGGCTGGGCTGAGCCCCATTTGTGCTGGTGCTCCCGTGGCACCTGTCCTGTGGGAACCCTCTGTGGTGAATCCCAAAGTCGCCCTGGAGCTGCAGAGGATGGTGCAAACCTTGGAGCAGCCCCACGTTCCTGCTCTGATGGGGGAGGCAGGGACCAGGGTGAAGGTTGGGATCCACCAGCAGGAAAGAGGGGGATGATTTGGGACAGAACACTGGATGTGTTTATTGGATGCCAGGGAATCCATGCCAGGCTTGGCAAACCTCCAGAAACTGAAACAAGAATTGTGCGTTTGATTTGTAGGAATCATATTAAATATTGCAGATTTATTCCTCTGCCCTATTCCTTCTTTTCTGGGGGGTGATCCTCACAGGGACAGGGTTTGGAGGGCACATCCCCACCCTGGCCATCCCCTGGGGCAGGATCCTGCTGGGCTGTCCATTCAACCCCATTTTCCTCCCTTCTCCTCCCTTCTCCTCTCTGCCCTATTCTGTCTTTTTGGGGATGATCTCACAGGGACAGGGTTTGGAGGGCACAGCCCCACCCTGGCCATCCCCTGGGGCAGGATCCTGCTGGGCTGTCCATTCAACCCCATTTTCCTCCCTTCCCCTCCCACCCTGAGCAGATGGAAGCTGTTGGGACCCCAGAACTCCCAGAGCTTCCTGTCCCACATCAAGCGACACTCGGAGGGGACCTTCACGAGCGACTTCACGCGGTACCTGGACAGGATGAAGGCCAAGGACTTCGTGCATTGGCTCATCAACACAAAGAGGTGCTGGGAGCAGGGAGAGGGGTGGGATTGTGCTGGGAAACAACCACCCACCTCCCCAGTCCTGATCCTCATGGAGAGCGTGAGAGGGAACTGGAGCAGTGCCAGGACACAGGGAATGGCTTCCACTGCCAGAGGGCAGGGATGGATGGGAGATTGGGAAGGAATTCCTCCCTGTGAGGGTGGGGAGGGCTGGAATGGATTTCCCAGAGCAGCTGGGGCTGCCCCTGGATCCCTGGAAGTGCCCAGGGCCAGGTTGGAGCACCCTGGGACAGTGGAAGGTGTCCTCCCATGGCAGTGGGTGGGGTGGGATGAGCTTTGAGGTCCCTCCCAACCCAAACCATTCCATGATTCCATGAAATCCATGGATCTGGTGCCAAGGCAGGGTTGGACTCCCTTTTCCTGCTGCCCAACAGCTCCCAGAGATCCTCTGGTTTCTTGTAATAAGGTCAGGAAAATGGAGGCATTTGTGGTGTGATTGGAACTCTGGGATGGGAAGGGGCTGTTTCATCCTCCCTGTGATTTGTCCTCACATTTTCCTCCTCATTCCAGCCTTACCCTCCTGGGATCACTGACATTTCTGTTCCAGCCATTCCCAAGGGGCAGCTCCTCCCTGAGCGAGGGAACCCTCCCTGCCCGTTCCCAGCTCCTGATTTTAGCAGGAGTTTCCACCCCCTGAAGCTCTTTGGGGTTTGTTTTTAAGGTACAATTAACAGAAAATCCAGGCATTAACAGCAAATCCAGCAACTTTCCAGCCACATCCACATGAGGAAGGTTGGGCCTCTCCTCGTCTGCCAGGATCAGGAGCTCCACAGAAGGATTCACCCATCACCTGCAGCTCCTGGACCCAGCCCCGGGTCCCTGGGAGCTCCACAGAAGGATTCACCCATCACCTGCAGCTCCTGGACCCAGCCCCGGGTCCCTGGGAGCTCCACGGAAGGATTCACCCATCACCCATAGATCCCAGACCCAGCCTGTGGTCCCTGGGAGCTGCAGATGATGGGTGAATCCTTCTCCTGCTGCTGCTGGACCCAGCCCCTGGTCCCTGGGAGCTCCAGGGAAGGATTCCCAGCTCCTGGACCCAGCCCATGGTTCCTGGGAGCTCCTCCTGAGCTCTGCCCCCATGGATCAGCCATCTCTCCAGCCTGGATTTCCCTCTGGCTTCCTTCTCCCCATGGTTTTCTCCAAATGCCAATAAAACCTTCGCTCACTCCTGCAGCTCGTTCCTGGTGTCTCCAAGCATCCCACTGGGATCCCACACAGTCCTGGGGGATTCTGAGCCTCTCACTCCCATCTTGGTGCCTCATTTTCCCTCAATTCCTCAAGTTTTGGGTTTTCTCCAGCCTTTCCAAGGGTCCCACTGGGATCCCACACAGTCCCGGGGGATTCTGAGCCTCTCACTCCCTACTTCGTGCCTCATTTTCCCTCAATTCCTCAAGTTTTGGATAAAAGGGATAACCAGGGTGTGCCCACCTGACGCCACTGACCAGGGCCAAAAGAAATTTAAGAAAAACCCTGCAGTAATTCCCTTTTTGGTGTTAAATCACTCCAGTTTAACCTGGATCCAAAGAATCTCTTTAGAGTTAATTTAGTTCTAATTAATTACAGGACAAGTGGGCCCAAAAAAGGGCCAGAAAGGCATCAGAGGCAACAGCTCTGGATGGGGAATTTCACCTCTCCAGGGCATTCCTGGAGTCCCAGCACAGCCAGGGTTGGCACAGGGGACATGTGTGACACAGCTACTCCCACTGAGAAATAAATTAAATTAAATTAAATTTTTAAATATATAATTAAAAAACAGAATAATTTTTAAAATAGAATCGTTTTAAGATAAAATAATTCAGAAAAAATAAAAGTATAATAATTAGAAAATACTTTTAAAACAGAGTAGTTTAAAAATTATTTGAAAAAAAATGCAAAAGTAAAATAATTTTTAAATTAAATAGTTTTAAAATTAAAAATATATTAATATTAAAATAATATAATTCTAAAAATTAAATAAATTAATTTTTTTTTTAATTAAAACTTCCCCCCCTTGATTTTATTTCCAGCCCAGAGCGTTCCCAAATTCCCTTAGGATAAAATAAATAAAATTATTTCTGCCTCTCAGAAAGAGAAACAACTCCAGAATTTTCACAGAGAGCACAAAAACAACACAAAGAAAGTGTCAGCACCTCATTTATTCCCTGTTTGATTTATTCCCTGGTTACAGCCTTTGTCGTCCCCATTCCCATGGATTTCCTTTTGGGAATAGTCTGGAAGGGCCCGGGGGGGAGTGGGAGGGGATTGATGTCAGATTTCACTTTCTGGGTCATTCCAAAGATATTTTGGGTTTATCCCTAAAGCAGCTCCAGGAACCATTTCTGGAAGGTTTTCCCTCTGTGTTGTTTTCCCCTGCACAAGGAAACATCAAATCCTCCCAAAATATTCAGCCTTCCTTCCTTCCTTCCTTCCTTCCTTCCTTCCTTCCTTCCTTCCTTCCTTCCTTCCTTCCTTCCTTCCTTCCTTCCTTCCTTCCTTCCTTCCTTCCTTCCTTCCTTCCTTCCTTCCTTCCTTCCTTCCTTCCTTCCTTCCTTCCTTCCGAAGCTGAGCCCAGCCCAGAGAGAAAAAGAAAACAGCAAAACCAAACTTGTCCAAGCAGAGGATCCCACTAATCCCAACCGATCCCAACTTTCCCTTTCTCCAGAATTTACTTCATTTTTCAGCCCCCTCTCCCTCCTGAAGGCCCAAGGCAGCTTTTCCTGCTTGGCCACTGCCCACCCCAGGCTGGCAGCAGTGAAACTCCACTTCCCAAATCCCCATGCAGCAAACCTGATGGAGTTTTGCCCTGCCTGGGGAGGTGGCACCTCCATCTCACAGAGCAATTCCCCACCTTCTTTTCCCCAGCCCTTGTCCTCCTGGACTGGTTCCATGCAGTAAAAGGCTCCTGGATGGGTGGGATGAGCAGGAGTGGTGGTGCCCCTGTCCCAGCTGCGTGTTCCAGGAGGCTGGAGGGTGTTCCAAGCCTCCTGGGGGCTGTGGGAGCACCTTTTCCTCTGGAACATCCTCCCTTCCCAGCTCCACAGCCCCCAGACTCAGCCACACGTCCCAGGGGGACACCAGAGCCCCCCAAACCCCCAAAGTGTGGGGAGAGCTTCAGGACCTTCACCGATTCCCAGCCTCTCCCTGTGAAACAGCAGGAAAAGGAGGAGGAAAAGGCACTTCCCACTTCCCTGCCAGCTCCAAAAGGCTTTGCAAGGATGGGGTGAAGGAAAAACCAGAGCCCAGGGAGGTGACAGGAAGGGAAGGAACAAGGGTGGGGTTCTGGGGGTGCAGAGCTCCACAGCTCACCTGGCTGCTCCCACCACCAGTGTCACTGCCATATTTTCTGAAAAATCCTTTCACCAGGATTTCTTCTCCTGGGAAGCTGAGAAGCCTCAGAGAAAATTGTAAGTAATAATTATCTGATTGCTTCTCCTGTGTTTGGCTGCTTTGGAATGTGGTCTGGACATTGTCTACCAACTGGTCGTTGTTTGATTGGTTCTGTGTGAATTGTTTTTACTTAATGACCAATCACCATCAGCTGTGTTGGACTCTGAGGAGTCAGTCACGAGCTTTCATCATCATTCTTGTTAAGCCTTCTGTCTGTATCCTCTCTCTTTCTTTAGTATAGCTCTAGTATAGCATTCTTTAATATAATATAATTATATAAAATAATACATCAGCCTTCTGAGAACATGGAGTCAGATTCTCATCTCTCACCTCATCCTGGAGACCCTCACAAACTCAACACCACCAGGGATTTTATTTTTAAGCTTCCCTTATGGTCATTTTGGAGCTGACTAAAAAGGGACATTTCTGGATTTTACTGCTCTCAGGCTGGTGGCAGAGCCCAAAAAGAACCCTCAAAAGAGATGGGAAAATGGAGCATAGGGAGCTTTTCCTTTCTGTTATCCTGAGTGCTCAGGGGTGGTTCCTCCCAATTTCTGAGATCCTCCCAAGGCTGTTCTACCATGGAGAGCACCCCTCTTGTACCAGTATGAGACAGAAGTTACCCAAAGGAGGATCCCAAACCAGCCCGAAACCCCAGCTGTGAGGAAGGAGAAGGCGCCAGATCGAGCAGGGAATGGTTTTGTACATTCAGAGTTTATATTTGGAAAAAAAAAAAAAAAAGAAAAAAAAAAAAGAGGAAGGAGAGGAAGAATTCGAGATTAAAAAAATAGAACTGATGGGAAGCGGTAGCGGTAGCGGAGCCTCCACCACTGCACAACACACGCACACGAGGACACACGAGGCTGGACAACACGGACCCCCGGGACGCAGCAGCCTGGGGAACGGGAAACTCTGCATGGCTTTGTGGGACCCCTCGGCTGGGAAACGAGCCGCTCCTCCGTGTCTGCCTTGGCACATCCCTGAGTCACACTCCTGCTCCTCGACGGCGGCGTCGAGGCGTCTAAACGTGGGCGTGGGGCGAAAAAGGGGAAATGGGGGGTGTCATCAGTGGAAGAACCAGAATCAGAGATCTGTGGAATTGTTCAGGTTGGAAAAGGTGTTTGAGATCAACAAATCCAACTGTCAACCCACATGTTGACAACTAGCCATGACCCCAGGTGCCACATCCAAGTTTATGGAGCTCTTCCAGGGATGATGGCTCCACCCCTGCCCTCGGCAGCTGTGTCAGCCTTTCCATAAAGGAATCTTCCCCAGTATCCAACCTGAACCTTCCCTGGTCAACCTGAGGCTGCTCCCTCTCCTCCTGTCCCTGTTCCCTGGGAGCCGTGTTCATCACTGGCCATGTCCCCAGGTGCCACATCCAAGTTCTTGGAACTCTTCCAGGGATGATGACTACACTCCTGCCTCCACAGGCAGCTGTGTCAGGTCCTGGACAACCTTTCCATGAAGGAGTTTTCCCCAGAATCCAACCTGAACCTTCCCTGGTCAACCTGTCCCTGTTCCCTGCGAGCAGATACCGAATCCCCCAGGCTGTTCCTTCCTCTCAGGGAGTTGTGCAGAGCCACAAGGTTCTCCCTGAGCCCTTCTCTCCAGGCTAAGCCCCTTTCCCAGCTCCCTCAGGAGCTCTCCAGACCCTCCTCCTGCTGCTCCAGCCCTCCTCCAGCTCCACTCCTAGCTCTGGAGATGCTCCCAGCCCCTCAAAGCCTCTCAGGATGGAGGATCCCAGGATTCCAGGTGCAGCTCCCTCACTTCCCAGCAGAGAGGAGCTGGTGGCCATGGTCCTGCTGCTGGTGGCCATGGTCGTGCTGCCTGCTCCCAGGAGCGTGCCCCTTGCCCAGCAGCACTGGCCAGAGCCCAGGGGTCCATGGGCCTGTGCTGTCCCCAAAGGGCCACGCCACAGCTGAGCCTTTACCTCCTTCCTCCCGGCTTCAGAGCGTCTCTGTGTTCATGGTCAGAGCCTTCCACACCGTGGTCTTGGACATCTCGTCCGAAATGTTGATCTCGGAAGGATCAGCCCTGAAAGGAATGTTCCAGATGGTTTTCCGTGAGGATGGGTCTGATCCCACCAGGAGCATTGGCAGCAGCCAGAGGAACAGCAGGGCCTGGAAAACCGGAGCTCAGCTGGTGGGGATGGTTTGGCTGGATGAGGAATTTTGGGAATCAAGGCCTGGAGCTGCAGACCCACAGCTGGTGTTTTGTGTTTTCCCCTGTGACCTCTCAGGTGGGAGCACGAGGGTCTCCAGATCCCAGAAAGCCACTGGTGATGTAGTTTTGCGATAAAACAGGAATTATGCAGCCACTGTGTGGGGTCAGAGCTCTGCCATCACCTCCGAAATTGCCAGTTAATAGGGATTTTCCCACTAAGATGACTGGGGATAAATCTGCAGGTGGAGAAACCTGAGCCAGACACTTCCCACTGATCCTGCCAGGGATCCTCACCTGGGGGGTCTTTACCTGTCACTGCTGGGCTTTGGGGTGTCCACCCTGCTGGTCTTGCCCAGCTTCAGCTGAACAGAATTCGCAGCAGCTGCTTCCATCATTTTCTGGGACTCCTGAAAAGAGACGAGTCAAGTTCTCTCTCCTTGATCCAAGAGGGGAAAAATGAAATTCCAGTAAAAACCTGGCAGGGTGCCCTCTCCTCTGACCCACAGCACCTTTAGCAGCAGGTAAAGACCTTCCCCTGTGGGTGTGTTTGGGGTTAGTGACACTGCTGGGAGCAAACCCTCACAGAAATATAGTAATTATTTTTATTTTAAGGCTCATTTTAAAATTATAACCATGCCTCTGTTCCAGTGTGAAATTCTCTCAGAATTTAGGGAAAAAAGTTCAGAATGTGGGATCCAGGCTATGAGATCCGTTTGTCTCAGTTCTGATGTTCCCAACAGCTGCTGCCCTGAGGAGCTGTGGATTCCCCATCCCTTCCCCAGCCTGGCAGGGCCCAAGGCCAGGCTGGATGAGCCTGAAGCACCCTGGGATAAGTGGGAGATGTCCCTGCCCAGGGCAGGGGTGGCACTGGCTGGGCTTTAATGTCCATTCCCACCCAAGCCATTCCATGGCCCCACAATTCCATGATCTAAGGATGAGCTGTGGCAGGAACAGGGAATCTCACAGCCCAGAGGAAATGCCACTGTCATATTTTCTGGAAAAATCCCCTTGCCCAGGATTCTTCTCCTGGGAAGCTGAGAAGCCTCAGAGAAAAAGGAAAACAATATTATCTCATTTGTTTCTCCTGTGTTTTGCTGCTTTGGAATGTGGTTTGGACATTGTTTACCAACAGGTGATGATTTCATTGGTTTCATGTGAATTGTTTTTACTCGTTGGCCAATCGCAGCCAAGCTGTGTCGGGACTCTGGAAGGAGTCATGAGATTTTCGTTATTATCTTTTAGCCTTCTGTCTGTATCCTTTCCCTATTCTTTAGTGTAGCTTTAGTATAGCATTCTTTTATATAATATAGATCATAAAACAATAAATTAGCTTTCTAAGAACATGGAGTCAGATTCATTCATTCCTCCCAGTCACAGGAGACCGTGAAAATACCACAAGGAGATTCCCAGCTCCTGGCATTACCTCCTCTTCTTTGGCTTCATTTTTGGCATCGTCCAACTTCTTCTTCTTGCTTTCTGGCATGAGGTCATCCAGGAAGCTGAGCTCCCGCTTGGAGAAGCAGAAATCCATCACTTTCCGGACAAAAACAAGAGCCAAAACCTTCAGGAAGGAAAGGGGAGATGGGTGAGGCCGGAGATGGTGCTTCCATCCCTCCAGAGCAGTGAGCACCTGGGGCAGTGAGGAGCACTGGGAGCACCAGGAACAGTGGGAATACTGGGAATACTGGGACACCAGGAACACTGGGAACACTGGGAACACTGGGAACACCGGGGACACCGAGAATACTGGGATACTGGGAACAGTGGGAACGCTGTGAGCACTGGGAATAATGGGAACACTGGGAGCACTGGGAATACCAGGAATACCAGGAACACCAGGAACACTGGGAACACCAGGGATACTGGGAATACCAGGAACACTGGGAAGACCGGGGATACCTCGAATACTGGGAACACTGGGAACACCAGGGACACCGGGAACATTGGGAACACTGGGAACACTGGGAATAATGGGAATACTGGGAATAATGGAAATACTGGGAACACCAGGAACACTGGGAATACCGGGAATACTGGGAATACTGGGAACACTGGGAATAATGGGAATACTGGGAATAATGGAAATACTGGGAACACCAGGAACACTGGGAATACCGGGAATACTGGGAATACCGGGAGTACTGGGAATACCAGGAACACTGGGAACGCCGGGAACACTGGGAATAATGGGAATAATGGGAATACTGGGAATACTGGGAACACTGGGACATTGGGAACACCGGGAACACTGGGAATACAGGAATACTGGGAACACCAGGGACACTGGGAACATTGGGAACACTGGGAATATTGGGAACACTGGGAACACTGGGATACTGGGAAGACCAGGATTATCAGGAACACTGGGATACTGGGAATACTGGGAACACCAGGAATACTGGGAACACTGGGAACATCAGGGACATTGGGAACACTGGGAGCACTGAGGATACTGGGAACACTGGGAACACTGGGATACTGGGAATACTGGGAAGGCTGGGAACATTGGGAACACTGGGGATACTGGGAACGCCGGGAACACCAGGGATACTGAGAACACCAGGAACACTGGGAACACCAGGGAACGCTGGGGACAATGGAAACACCGGGAACACCGAGGATACTGGGAACACTGGGAACGCCATCCCTCACCATCATGGGGAAGATGATGGCGGCGCGGGAAGCTTTGATGGCCCAGAGCAGCACGAGGCAGAGCAGCTGGATGAGGGTGAACAGGTGCACCTTGCGCAGGGGCACGTGGCGCAGGTAGATGAAGTCGGGCTGGTGCTTGGCCGGCATCCAGAACAGCTTCAGGCGGTCAAAGAACTGCAGGGAAAAGGGAGCACTGCTGTGGGAGTGTGCTTCTTGTTGAGGGAGTGACAAAACTGTCTTTTGTCTCTTGAAAAAGAAAGAAGCTGTTCCAGATTGCAAGGCAAGATGTATTCTGTCACCATTTCTATGGCAGTTGTCTTTTGTCAAGTGGGCAGTTTTCCTTATCTCTTCCACAGTCACTTCTCCCTCGGGAGGGGACATCTGCTGATAACAGCTATGGAATGTCCCTGCATGGCTGATAAGAGCTACAGCATCCCATTGGGAGATGTGAGCCCAGAGGGAGGAGCCAAGCATTCCTACCTGGATAGAATCTGAGATTTCAAACATTCCTACCCAGATATGATCTGGAGATTCTGGAACACCAGCACAGCTTCTCCACTGGATTCCCAGAGGAGCAGCAGCTGCCTCTTCTTCCACTGGATCTTTGGAGGAAGACTCCACCCTTTCCTACAGGATCCCTGCTCCAGCAGAACCACCCCTGACACTGCAGGAGGGCTGAGCCACAATTCCAATGGGACTGATACCAACACCCTGACCCACAGGGTGTCAGGTTGGGTTCTGACTCTGTCAGTGCTGTTTTGGTTTCCTGCATTGTTTATTTTATCCTTTTATTTTCTTCTCTGTTAAGGAACTGTTGTTTCCTGCTCCCATATTTTTTGCCTGAGAGCCCCTTAATTTAAATTTTATAGCAATTCAGAGGGGTGGGGAGGGTTTATATTCTCCATTTCAGGAGAGGCTCCTGCCTTCCTTAGCAGGCACCTGTCTTTCCAAACCAAGACAGAAGCTTAGAAATTTCTCTCTTTAATTAAGTTAAAAGACACTTCATAAGACTTAAGAGATTTCACTTCAAAATTAAGGATAGCTAATTAGACAAGATCTAAAAATCTCGCCTAAACAATTAACTAGAAAAAGACGTGAACAAAGAAACTAACTGCTTTTGTAAAGTGTTTTTACCAAGAGCAAGAACATCTAACACTTAGCTCAGTTTTTCTGTTTGTTATTTTGCCTTTTATTAAACTTTTTTTGTTTCCAACACTCCAACAGAAGCCATCCTGCTGATTTTTATGCCTCCAAAAGTAGCTAAGCTATCTTAAGTGTGTTACAAGCCCCCTAGAGCACATTAGACCTCGCTCAAAGAAGTTATTCTAACACACTGCCACAGCTCCTGCAGTGAGATGTGGAGATTTTGGAAGCAAGGAGAGATCCAGGATCCCCTTCTGTTCCTCCTGGGACCAGCACCTGCTTTCCCTTCACTCCGTCCAAAATCCACCTGGCTTTGCCCACCAAATTCCAAATGATTCCAGGGTTTTCTCTGGTCAGCATGTCTTGGCTCAGGGAATCCCCCAGCGAGGATTCCCACCAGTAGAATTTCCTTCCCTTCACATGAATTCTGCCAATTCCCATCACCAAACACCAACCTGTCCTAAAGCCTGAAACAGAGTGCTGAACTGGGCTCTCCCAGTGCTGAACTGGGTCCTCCCAGTGCTGAACTGCCTACCCCAGCACTGAACGGGACTCTCTCAGCACTGAACTGGGCTCTCCCAGTACTGAACTGGACTCTCCCAGTGCTGAACTGGGCCCTCCCAGTGCTGAACTGGGCTCTCCCAGCGCTGAACTGGGCTCTCCCAGCGCTGAACTGGGTCCTCCCAGTACTGAACTGGACTCTCCCAGTGCTGAACTGCCCCTCCCAGTGCTGAACTGCCCCTCCCAGTGCCAAACTGGATCCTCCCAGTACTGAACTGGGCTCTCCCAGTGCTGAACTGGATCCTCCCACTGCTGAACTGCCTCCCCCAGCACTGAACAGGACTCTCTCAGCACTGAACTGGGCCCGCCCAGCGCTGAACTGGGCCCTCCCAGCGCTGAACTGGGCCCTCCCAGCGCTGAACTGGGCCCTCCCAGCGCTGAACTGGGCCCTCCCAGTGCTGAACTGGGCTCTCCCAGTGCTGAACTGGGCCCTCCCAGTGCTGAACTGGATCCTCCCAGTGCTGAACTGGATCCTCCCAGTACTGAACTGGCCCTCCCAGTGCTGAACTGGATCCTCCCAGTACTGAACTGGGGTTCTCCCAGTGCTGAACTGGCCCTCCCAGTGCTGAACTGGCCCTCCCAGCCCTAAAAACTTCCTGAGCCCGCACCCATCAGTCCCTGACAAAAACCATTTGAATTTCCTGCTCTCAGAGACATTTTTCCCATCCCAAGGCCTTCAGGAGGGGAAATTCCCTGGAGCAGCCGTACCTGGATTCCTCGGAGTGACGAGACCCCCATGTACAGAAAGACCCCATAAAGGACTGGCATCGGGATAAACTGGGGAAAAAATTGCAACAGTTAATGGCTTTCTACTTCATTTGCAGCATTGCCACTCTCTCCCGCCACTCCTTTCTCAGGTGCTGCCTGAAGATTCCCAACTTTCCCCTGCTGGATTTTATCCAGCACAGATTTTGTTCTCTGTGTCAGGCTGATCTTTTGATTCATTCCATCAGAATAATTCTCTTTTCCAGAGAGGCTGGGAGACAAAGAGGGGATTTCATCCATCAGTGTGGAGAGCTTTGTGGATAATTGGCTAGCTGAGAAAGGCCACTTCGATGTGATACCGTTGGATAAGGATAGGGGAAACAAGCTGGGGATTATGCAACCAGTGTCCAATCACTGACAGAGGTCATGGTGACCTTCGCTGAAACGGGAAGATGGGGGAGAAAATCGCTTGCCAGAAAATGAAGATAGCCTAGGTAGAGAAGCTATAAGAATGTAAACATAGAAACAAAATAATCATTAGAGCATAGAAGTAGGTGTGGTTGATCTAAGTGTGCTTTAACCAATAATGAGCTCAGCTTTTGCAATATGTATAAGCTTCATTAACACCAATATAAATATGTGTGAGCTATCAATAAACTTTGGGATTTGCTGTTCATGCATATTGTGTGAGGCATTTCTTCCGCCGTTCACGACACATCAGGACCACATTTCATATATCTGAGACCTCCTGTGGGGGTAAAAAATGATCTCGAAAAACTCTTGTGGGAATGCATGGAAGTGACATCTCCTTTGAACCTGGAGATGGAAATGGGTCTGGTTTGAACCTGGAGGTGGGATTGTGTCTCCTCTGAGCCTGGAGGTAGGAATGGGTCTGCTTTGAGCCTTGAGATGGGACTGGGTCTGCTTTGAGCCTGGGTTGTGTCTCCTTTGAGCCTGGAGCTGGGATTGTTTGGTGAGAACAGGCAGGGAAGCCTGTGGGGGGAACTCTGAGGGTTCAGCTCCTGGGAATGGCTCTCCTGAGGCTCTTGGGGGAGTGAATTGAAGCCAATAAAGTCCTGCTTGTCTGAAAGTGCTAAATTCTAACCCAAAGCGGGGGCGGATGTGTTGAGTTTGCGTGGCCATGTCTGGGGAGCAGGGATGGCCTCCGTGAGAGGCTGCTGGAAGTTTCTTCCACGTCTGGTAGAGCCAGCTCCAGCTGGCTCCAGGATGGAGCAGTTTGGGGAGAGCTGTCTGCCATGGGAATGGACTCGGGTTGGAGGAGATCCTGGAGAAGTTTCTGGAGGACTGTGTCCCCTGGGAGGGACCAGTGAGGAAGGGCTTTGGCTCCTCACAACATGGGATGGCCTGACTGAAACCCCCATTTCTGCCTGCCAGCCTGGGGTGGGCAGTGGCCGAGCAGGAAAAGCTGCCTTGAGCCCTCAGGAAGGAGAGGAGGCTGAAAAATGAAATAAATTCTGGAGAAAAAGGAAAGTTGGAATCAGTGGGATCCTGTGCTTGGACAAGTTTGGTGTTCCTGTTTTCTTTTCTCTGGGAGCAGAGAGACAGAGCTGGGTTCAACTTGGGAAGGGAAGGGAAGGGAAGGGAAGGGAAGGGAAGGGAAGGGAAGGGAAGGGAAGGGAAGGGAAGGGAAGGGGAGTTTTTAAGGTTTGGTTTCAATTCTCACGATGCTGTGATTTTGTCAGAAATAAATTCAATTAATATCCCCAATTCCAGCCTGTTTTCCCATGATCATGATTGATGAGGGATCTGTCACTGTCCTTATCTCAAGCCATGAACCTTTGGTCTATTTTCTCTCCAATCCAGCTGGGAAGGGCAGGGATGGTCGAGCTTTGGGATCCAGCCAGGGTCCCTCTCACTACAGAGGGTGTGGAGGACAACCCCAAATTAAGGGATTTGTCCTGTTTACTTGGCTTGAGCACCCCAAGCTGGGTCTGAAGGGCTGGGAAGTCACCAAGGCTGGCTCCCATCCTGCCCTTGGCATCACCTCCTGTGGGAGAGAGGCCCTAATTTCACATCCCCTCCCAAACTCCTGTGGGTCACCAGGGGGTTTCCATCCCACTCTCACCTTGAGCACGGAGGTGAAGAAAACGGAGCAGCCCATGAGCACGAAGATCATCAGGCCAGTGACCCTCTGCTCCCGGATCCCCAGGAACTTGGGCTGCTCGCCCGGCGCGGAGCAGTCGGACTCCACCTTGAGGCTGTTGACGTGGGTGATGGACAGGACGGTGGCGGCCACGAACCAGGGCAGCCCCATCACCGAGCACACCCCCAGCATCACGGCCACCATGAACAGGTCCAGGTGGTACCCGCAGCCTTTCTGGGGAGCAAAAGTGGAACAGGAGCACTCCTCAGGGACCAGGACAACACCACAGGTGGGGCTCAAACCCTGCCCAAGCACAAGGCAACTGGAAAATTTATATAAGGTTTGAAATAAGAACTGGAACCAAACATGGATTTGATGTCTTGCATGAAAATCCAGAAGAATCAGACAAAGTGGGTCTGGAGGGTTTGTACCATCTCTGCTTCTCAGAAATAATTTTTAAATGTACTATTTTTTTCATTCATAAAGAAATTCCCACCACTTGCAGGTAGGACATGGCTCTGAGTGATCCCTAGAGCTCATTGCGATCCCTTTCCCAGCTGCCACTGACATTTGAAAAAACACCACCCTTCTACACTCCAGCATTCACTTGCTGCTCCCAAAAGTTGCCATCCCCTCCCTGTGTCCAGGAGAGCTCCTGCCCACAGCCTGGGGTTATCCCAAATCTTCCCAAAGCCTCTGGGACAGGAGCTTGTCCCAGCCCCACAGAGTGGGGTGGGGAGGGGGTGACCCCCTGCAGCCCCTCACCTTGAGCCTGTGCTCCTTCCTGTTGACGATGACGGCCGTGATCTGCTGGTCCATGAAGATGAGGATGGTGCAGAGCAGGGCCGGGATGAGCGCGGCCAACACCGTCCACCACGGGTTGGGCCCAATGGGGTTGATGAGCCACCCACGGTCATCCCTGGTGGGCTGCAACACAGGGCGGGATCAGATCCCAGCCCAAACCCTTCCCTGGCCTCTGTTCTCCTCCATGCCTGTGTCCAAGCATTTCCCATTTCCCTTTGTGTCACCCTCTCCCAGGGGGCTTCAAAGTGCCAGTGTCGTCTGTCCCAGAGTCCCCTCTCCCCTGGATTTGGGGCTGTCTTCCCAAAAGACAGGAAGGAATTGATGACTTGGATGTCGAGGAGGAGACACTCACACCAGCAGCAGCTCCTCCAGCCCAGCCCTGCCCTGCTGGAGATGGTTCTCCTGTCCAGTGTCTGGTTTTGGGGCTGTACCCTGATTTCCAGGGGGGATCGGTGCTCTTGGATGTCGCAGAAGAGATGGTTCCACCACCAGCATCTCCTCCAGCCCTGCCCTGACATCGCCTGGTGGCACCTGAGGTACCAAAAGCCCTCTCCACCAATCCCCAACCCCGTTACCTTGAACACGTGGGGGACGTGGAGCTTGGGGGACGGGATCCCGATCCCGAGGTCAATGAGCACCATGATGACAATGGTGAGGAACACAGCAAAGTCACTCACTGTGGATCGGACCTGGGGTGAGAAACCGGGGCTGAGAGGGGCCAGGACACGAGGTGGGAAACCTGGGGACCCCCACAGAGTTGGGACTGGTTAATCCCTAAAATCCCTCCATTCCAAGGACATGCAGCCAATTCCCTTGGGTGGATGTTGCTGCCATGTTGGAGATCTGGGGATCTGGTGTGGGACAGTAGAAAGAGTTTAATTAGGGGGAAAATTCAAATTTTAATTCAGACATTAGCAAAAATACCAAAAAATGAGGAAAGGTGCCACGCTTCTGGGTAAAATGGGAATAAGGCACTGAGGCATCATTCATTCCTGTTTTTCCATGGCAACTCCTCATTCGAATGCCACTCCAGAAAATGATGCTCAGAAGGGGAAGAGAAATAAATAACTTTGGAAGAGCTGATTTCCCACTGCCTGAGCCAAAAAACATCACTCTGGAACAGGTCGAGAGGCAGGTGGGGAATGGCACAACCTCTCTGCACTCATGGAAACGAGGGAGGGACATCCAAGGTCAGCATTTCCCTGCCTGTGACTGAGCGGTGGCCAATCCTTCAGTGCTCCAGGAATGGCATTTTGGGAAAGGAGCATGGAATCTGTCCCGGGCCACCACCTTCTACCTACTCTGGTTGGGAAGTAACGGCTGGTTTTAAACTTCTTCAACAAACTCGACAGGACAAAGGTGGAGAAGAAGAGGATGCAGCACCAGAAGAGGACGTTGGGCGCGTAGGGGCCGTTGTGTCCACAGGCAGGTCCGTGGAACTCCCCATGCAAGGAGCGACATTCCTGGGGAAACAGAGCATCAGGACACAGAGGAAAACCGGGATAACGGAGGGGGGTTGAGGGTCTCAGTGCAAGATCTGTGACCCTGCAGCTGCCATAGAAGTTATTAATATGAATATGTCAATATATTATAAATATATCTGTATATTATAAATATGTAAATATTCATATAAAATAAATATACTTATATAAATATAAATATTATTATATTAGAATATAATAATATAAATGTGACTATTTTATATACAAGTATAAATATTTATATATAAAAATAGAGATATATAGATATATTATTATATTATAATATAATAACATGAATATGTGGCTAATTTATATATAAATATAAATATTTCGATATTTATATAATGCAAATATGGGCAGCAACATCTGAACAAGTGACACACAGAGCTGGAATTACACAGAGGGGAGCAGAGGCAGGATGTGGTGGGACACCATGGACCCATGGCACATCCTCTGCTCCACCATGGCTGAGGAAAACACTGCGGGGGAAGGAAAAGCTGGAAATTTGTGGATAAAGAGGGACCAGGGAAGGAGCGCTGGGACAACCATGGGATGGAAAAAGAGACAAATTGTCCCTTTGCAGTTGGGGCTCTCAGGACAAGGCCAAAAGGGGCTGGAGATGTCCCAAAGAGTTCCCGTCCCACACCTGGGCTCTGCTTCCAGGGACAATCCCTGTGGGGATGCTCAGACATGAAAATTTATGCAAGACCCTACAGACAGCAGGGCCTGGAGTCATTAGGAACCAATTAAGGGAGCCAATCACTGCCTTCAAGAAGCAGGAACTTCAGTCCTTGAAATGCTCCAGGAATCAAAGCACTCCCTTAACCTTGATCCAGGTCCCACAGCCCGGCTGAGGGGGACAGTTTTTGTCCCTGAGGTTGGGGACAAAGTGAGCTGGACCAGGGGAGCTGGACCAGGTGGGCTGAGCAAGGTGGGCTGGACCAGGGGAGCTGGATCAGGTGGGCTGGACCAGGTAGGCTGGTTCAGGTGGGCTGGGCACCCCTGGACTCTCCTTCCCAGGACCAAGCAGGCTAAAAGTACTCATGAGATTTAAGCAGGGACTTCTCAGAGCACTTTGAAGCCCAAAGTCACCTGAAAAGGGTGGCTTTGGCACCTGGCCTCCCTGAGGAGGTGGTGGCCCAGGGCACTTACGGTCACTGTGAGGTTTCCCCAGGTGATTCCCGACACGTTGACCCCGCTGCTCCTCCAGATCCGCAGGGTCTCATTGCTGGGATGAGCTGGGGGCTCACACTTACAGCTGGAGGGGGAAACCAGGACAGGGCTGAGGGAACAGCACCAGGACGAGCCCAGAGGAACCTGCTGGGGGGAGGAGGAGAACACCCACTAATAGATGGTGAGGAGGTCCAGCTTGCTATGCATGTGCACGGGGAAGGTCTCCCGCAGGTGGCTCAGCTTCTCCAGGGCCTCGTAGATGAAGATGATGCAGATGAGGGAGGCGAAGGCCTCCTCGGTGAAGCGGGTGATGTAGCACACCAGGCAGCTGGCGTCCGTGGCCACCAGCACCACGCAGAAGAACGCGGTCCAGAGCCCGATGCACGTCCGCAGGGACAGGTAGGAGAGCGTGTATTCCCTGGAAAAGCACAAAATCTCCTGGGGGAGAGGCCAGCACAGGCCTCGGAGCCGAGCCTTCCTCCAGAGAAAATTAGGAGCAATGGGGGAGGGTGTGGAGGTTGCAGGTGGTAATTGGGGTTTCCATGTCCTTGAGGTGGCAGGGTGTGGGCGGAGAAGCCAAGTGTTTAATTAGCATTAATTAATGTTGTCTTAATGCCTTGAAGGCTGATTGAGGTTGTGTCCCCCAGAGCCCCGACACCAAAACCAGCTGGGTTCGCCCCAGTCACCCACAGTCAGCCTGGGGGTGAATGAGAAGTTCAGTTCTGGTGAGGGAGCTTCATCCCACACCAAAGTCACCAAGATGAAAGGACTGTCATAGAAAAGAACTATTTCCCAGGAAAAGCTCATCCTTGTTCAATAAAATCACCAAAATGCAAAGTATTCCAATTTTAAACTACATGGATATTTGGGCAAAATCTATTTCTTCTTCCAGCAAAAACCAAGTTTAAAAGTTTTGTACTCAGTGGGAAACAAACCCTCCCTCATTCCCAAACCACAGGGACTTGTCTCACCTTTCTTGGGCATCCATCCAGAGCCTCTGGTTCCTCCTCCTCCCACTGCTTCATTACAACCCTAAAATCTCGAAATGACCCCAAGCAAAAAACCCCAAATGACCCCCAAGCCCAAGGACTCTCACCCTTCCTGTGCAACAGCAGCAGCAGGAGACCTCTGTGACCCAGCAAACAACTTAAATCTGACAGTTCCCACAAGAAAATGAGAAGAAAAACATCTTCTCCCTGCCCAAAAAAATAAAAAAATCTTTTCCCCAGAAGAATAGAATCCAAACATCTCACTTGCAGAATTTGTAGAGAATCTTCTCAAAGACCAGGACGGGTCCAGTGCTGCCGAGGATGGTGAGGGGTTGGCCAGCAAAGAGAGAATAAACCACGCCCGTCATGGACGCTCCCAGCAGTGACTCCATGGCACTCTGGCAGGGAAGAGAGGGAGCAGGGAGAAAATCAATCATTAGGGATAAAAACCCCCCAAAAAACCCAAAGGAAGTTCACAGCAGGGAAGAGATTTCCAAGGTTACGGAGCGGGTTGGGTTGGAAGGGACCAGCGGGTTGGGTTGGCAGGGGCTGGTTGGGCTCCAAACACTCCCCTCGAGCAGGGACACTTCCCACCAGTCCAGGGGGGACCTTCTGGGGCATCTCCCCCTCCCCACGCTCCCTACAGAGAGAGGAGCTCACAATGTGGCCGTGGGTTGCCTCCCCCAGCAGGCCCCCGAAGGTGATGACGGGGGACATGCAGGCACAGTAAAGGAACAGGAAGGACGCCAGGCACTGCAGGCTCAGACCGTCCCTGAAGTCACTCCAGAACCACGGCGCCTTGCGCTTCACGTCCAGGACCAGACCCCCAAAGAGCCTGCAGGGAGGGAGGGAACACCAGGCTGTTCTCTTGGAGAGCACTTTTGGTTTCCTTTGGGCAGAAAATGCCTTCACCTGGAGGTGTTTGCCCCTGCCCCAAATCCAGGAAACCCCGGTGTGCTGATGCTGGGGCTCAGCCACCTTCCCATTCTCCTCCCTGCCCAGATCTCCCATCTTCCCATTCTCCTCCCTGCCCAGATCTCCCACCTTCCCATTCTCCTCCCTGCCCAGATCTCCCACCTTCCCGGACCTCCTCACTGTTCAAAGCTCCCCCCTGCCCATATCTCCCAGCTTCCCAGATGTCCCCCCTGCTCAGCCCAAGGTGGACACGTGGAGCCCTTTCACTGAACCAGGTGACCCCGGAAGCTGCTGGAAGGGAAGGTGCCTGCTCAGATTTTGGGGGCGAAACAGAAGAAGGCCCCAAACCAGGAGAGCTCCCACCTCCCAGTCCGCTCCAGTTCAGGACCGCTGTGTTTCTCTGGTTTGCTGTGGGAAGAACTCTCATCCAGAGCTCCTGGCATCTTCCTCTTTTCCTGTGAGCACGGAATTCAGCTCAAAACTGGTATTTTTCAGGTATTTTATCAACCACCAGCTTGTTGTGCTCCTGGCCTGGGTGTGGCTGTGCCAAACTGGGAATTCTGAGTTTAGCAGAATTCGGGGTGCTGTGCTGCCCGTCCCCCTTGCCGCACCCACCTGGGAGGGGACGTTTTTGGGGGGCTCGATTCGGATGGATGGGTCCCACTCTCCTGGAGGCAACACCGTGACCTGATCCAGGAACTCATCAATGCCAGCCACGAGGTCAGCCCGGTCCTTGGCTTTGTAGGCAACGTCGTGGAAAACCTGCCCAGAGAGGAGACCCCCATGTGAGAGCACAACCCACCCCAGGTGTCCTCACCTGGGCAGCTCCCCTTTGGCTATGGCAGGATCATCTTCCCCAAAACTCCAGCTGGAAATGTTCCCCCACAGGAAGAATCTGGGCATTGCGGTGTTTGTAATCATCTCCTCCATGAGGGCACCGTCCCTCATGGCTTTGAGAAGTTCTACCACCCTGGCAATGCCACCCCTGGGATGGTGCCAGCCCTGGGTGTGAGGAGGATGAGGTGCAGGATGAATCCCAGGTGGGATTTCAGCACTGCTCCCCATGGCCACACTGGAGGCATTGGCTTAAAGGGGAGAAGTTAGGGGTCACTTAGAGGTGACCTTATTGCCTTAGAGTGACCTTATTGCCCTCTTAGAGGTGACCTTATTGCTCTCTACAAATTCCTGAAGGGAGGCTGGAGACAGATGGGGTCGCTCTCTTCCACTGGGCAGCACTGACAGAACCAGAGGACACAGCCTCAAGCTACATCAGGGAAGGGATAGGTTGGATATTAGGAAAAAGTTTTTCACTGAAAGAATAATAAAGCACTGGAATGCTCTTCCCAGGGAGGTGGTGGAATCACCATCTCTGGATGTGTTTAAAAAAAGACAGGACATGGCACTTGGTGCTATAGTCTGGTTGAGGTGCTAGGGCATAGGTTGGACTCGATGACCTCAGAGGGCTCTTCCAACCTCATTATTCTGTGATTCTGTGATTCTGTGACACACTCTGGCTCCCAGGAGAGCACTGCATTTTGACCTGAGGCCGTGGAAAAGGCTTCCAAAATTGATTGATTTTGGAATCACTGCAGTGATTTTGGTAGCACTGAGATCATGGCTGTGCAGTTGATTAGAAGTGTGTAATATCACTTTTCTGCCAAAAACCAGCAGGCAGAAAGGCAGGGATGGAGCTTGGGATGGCACTGGAGGGAGAAGTGAGGGGCTGAGATTGGGGTGGCCCAAAAAGCAGATGTTGGAGCTCTGGATGCTGAGGATTTTAGACTTTCTGTGCTGACACCCGTTTAAAAAGACTGGACATGGTGCTATAGTCTAGTTGAGGTGTTCAGGTATAGGCTGGACTTGATGATCTTAGAGGTCTCTTCCAACCTCATGATTCTGTGATTCTGTGAAGCTCTTCTGGCCTGGGCGATGCCACCCCTGGGGACCATGTCCTGGGTACCCCATAGGGAAGGATGGGATGTGGGATGCACCCAGAGGGGATTTCAGCCCCCGGGATTTGGGGTGATGTAAATCTGCCTGGTTTGGGGTGTAAATGAAGGGCTGGGACAGCAAATCCTCTTCCTCACTGCTCCAGGGACAGGCAATGGTGAAGAACCCCAGAAGTGACCCCGAGATCCCCCTTATCTCATCACACCTCATCCGTCATGGTGGTGGCCATGGACCTGCCGATCTCGTGGTACTGATGGGCTTTTCCTCCTGGCCCCAGCAGAACAAAGAGGAACCTGAACAAGGAAAACCAAACTGAGAGAGGAGAATGTGGCTTCACTCCAAGAGCACCCAGGGAAACCCAAGGGACCTCAAGGGGAAACCCGTTGGTTCCCCTCCTCCCCCATGGGTTGAATTGCTCACCAAAACCAATCACAAATCTCATTTTAGGGTCAATTTCATTGAAATTGGTGCATAGGTTTCAAAGATCCAGCAGGGAAGGGAGGAAGGTGAGGAGCAGCATGGGAGAAACATGCAGCTCCCACTTGTTCCCTTGGGCCCCAAATCGTGGGGCGATTTCAGGTGGGTTTGGGATTATTTTAAATAAAAACTTTGTGTTTCTCCTTCTGACCTTGTTGGGATGGGAACTTCTGTCATTCCCGACAGGAGCACGGCCGGGGTCAGGCGGACAAAGGCCACGAGGGGCTGGTGGAGGAAATCCAGCTCTCCCACCAGCACGTTGGATGCCTCCGCTCCGCTGGGGATCTTCTTCATGAAGTGCAGCTCCGCCTGGGCAGGACCAGCCATTCTCAGGGAATCCCCCAAAAACGAAACCCTCAGGGCCCCCCAAGGTCCCTCTCAACCCCCTGGAGGTGTGGGAGTGGTGCAGGGGTCTCACCTTGCTCAGGTCCATGGCACTGGTCTCAGGGGTCACCCCATTTTTAGCTTCTGCAGTGGTGGGAGAAGGGTGAGGGGTGAGGGTTTGGGCTGGGAGGGAAGAGAAAGACACTCAGAAAGGGAGGAAAGGAGGAGTTGGGGTGTTTGTTATTTGCCAGAACAAGTCTAATGGGGACAAAGTCACCCAGAAAACCCCATCTGGTGCCAAAGCCTGGAGAAACCCTCAGCTGGTGTCAAATCCCTGGAGAAACTTTCACCTCAGGCTAAGGAGAGGCAGAAGACCTCACCTGGTGCTAAAGCCCCAGGAGAAAACTTCACCCAGTGCAAATTCCTGGAGAAAGCGTCACTTGGTGCCAAACTCTAATAGAAACCTTCAGCTGGTGCCAGATCTGACAGAAACCTTCACCCCGTGACAATCTCCTCCAGAAACCCTCACCTGGTGCTGAAAACTGGCAGAACCCTCACCTGGTACCAAATCCCTGCAGAAACCTTCCCTTTGTGTAAAAGCCTGGCAGAAACGTCCAGCTGGTGCTAAAACCTGGCAAAAACCTCACCAGGCTCCAAGCCCTGAAGGACCTCACCTGGTTCTATACCCTGCAGAACCTCACCTGGCCCCAAACCCCACAGAAGCTCACCTGGCTCCAACCCCCGCAGAACCTCACCTGGCTCCAAACCATGCAGGATCTCACCTGGCTCCAAACCCAACAGAACTCACCTGATTCAAACCCCACAGAACCTCACCTGGCCCCAAGCCCTGCAGGACCTCATCTGGTTCCAAACCACACAGAACTTCACCTGGCCCCAGGCTCTGCAGAACTTCACCTGGCCCCATGTCCTGCAGGACCTCACCTGCTTCTAAGCCCTGCAGAACCTCACCTGGCTCCAAACCATGCAGAACCTCACCTGGTTCCATACACTGCAGGACCCCACCTTGTTCCATACACTGCAGATCCTCACCTGTCCCCAGACCCCACAGAACCTCACCTGGCTCCTAGCCCTGCAGGACCTCACCTGCCTCCAAGACCCCTGCAGAACCTCACCTGGCTCCAAACCCCACAGAACCTCACCTGGCTCCAAGCCACACAGAACATCAGCTTCCTCCAACCATGCAGAACCTCACCTGTCCCCAAACCCCACAGAACCTCCCATGGCCCCAAACCCCACAGAACCTCCCATGGCCCCAAACCCCACAGAACCTCCCATGGCCCCAAGCCCTGCAGAACCTCACCTTGCTCCAAGCCCTGCAGGACCTCATCTGTTTCCAAACCCCACAGAACCTCACCCAGCCCCAAACCCCGCAGAACCTCACCTGGCTTCTCCAGCAGGTGCAGGTCCTGTTTCTTGCTGACATCAGCAAAGGAGCGCACAATGGGCAGGAGGTTGTTCCTCTTCCTCTCGTTCTGGTGGTGGTGCTTCTTCAGCAGCACCTCCCGGACCTTGGCCCGTGTGCGCTCGTCGAACTCCGGCGAGGGCTCCTGCTGGGCCAGGATCAGGTCTGGGAGGACAGGGACACCAGGTCAGAGCATGGTCCTGCCCTGCCACAGCTACTCTGCCCCTAAAGCCCTGAACCCCGGAGTGTGGAGGGAGAATTAAATCAGTCATGCGAGGAAATGGCTTGGAGTGAGTCGTTATTGAACAAGGGTCAGCTCTTAGGGAGAGCCAAACAGCCAGGTCCTGAAATACTCAAAAATGTGCAGGACATTCTCCTTTTTTGCTGCAGAATATTCTCCTTTTTACTGAGAAAAGTAAAGTAAAAAGTAAAGTAAAGTATTGCAGTAAAAGGGAGAATATTCTCCTTTTTACTGTAGAATATTCTCCTTTTATACAGAATATTCTCCCTTTTCCTGCAGAACATTCTCCCTTTTACTACAAAATATTCTCCTTTTTACTACGGAATATTCTCCTTTTACTACAGAATATTCTCCCTTTACTACAGGATATTCTCCCTTTTACTGCAGAATATTCTTCTTTTTGCTGCAGAATATTCTCCTTTTTACTGCAGAATATTCTCTTTTTTGCTGCACAGCTTTGCTCCAGTCTCTGTCTAACCCAAAAATCACTTTCCAAAGGACCCCACACTGCCAGCAAGAGCTGCACACCCGGACCCCACTCCCATCCTAGGAACCAGTTCTAGATTGCAAGGCAGGATGTATTCTATCACCATCTGCGTGGCAGTTGTCTTTTGTCAAGTGGGCAGTTTTCCTTATCTCTTGCACAATCACTCCTTCCTTGGGAGGGGACATTTGCTGATAACAGCTATGGAATGTCCCTGCATGGCTGATAAGAACTGCAGCATCCCATTGGGAGATGTGAGCCCAGAGGGAGGAGCCAAGCATTCCTACCTGGATACAATCTGAGATTTCAAACATTCCTACTCGGATATAATCTGAGATTTCAAACATTCCTACCCAGATATAATCTGGAGATTCTGGGACACCAGCACAGCTTCTCCACTGGATTCCCAGAGCAGCAGCCGCCTCTTCCACTGGATCCTCAGAGGAAGATTCCACCCTTTCCTACAGGATCCCTGCTCCAGCAGAACCACCCCTGACACTGCAGGAGGGCTGCAGCCACAATTCCAACTGGACTGATACCAACACCCTGACCCACAGGGTGTCAGGTTGGGTTCTGACTCTGTCAGTGTTCTTTTAGTTTCCTGCATTGTTTATTTTATCCTTTTATTTTCTTCTCTGTTAAGGAACTGTTGTTTCCTGCTCCCATATTTGTTGCCTGAGAGCCCCTTAATTTAAATTTTATAGCAATTCGGAGGGAAAGTATATTACATTCTCCATTTCAGGGGAGGCTCCTGCCTTCCTTAGCAGGCACCTGTCTTTCCAAACCAAGACAGAGCCCCATCAGGCCAGCTGGGAGCCCCGAGCACAGGGCAGGATTTCCCCCCCCCCGGTACCGGCGATGTCCTCGACGCTGGTGGCGCGCACGTCCAGCAGCACGGTGCCGTTGATGATGCAGCTGCGCAGCTCGAAGAGGCTGTGCAGGGACAGCGTGGCCACGTAGGGTTTGCTCCAGCGCTCGCCCCCATCCTCCACGTCCTCCTCGAATTTCAGCCACCTGTGGATTTGGGGTGGGATCAGTCAGAGAGAAAAGGGCTCCAGCCCTGCAGCCCCTCGGATAAAAGCGTGGAGTGGCTGGAGGATGTTCCTGCAGCTGGGAAAGTTCCATGTCCGAGAGAACTCCTCTGCCACTGCAGCTGGCAGCAGGGATCACAGAATGCTGGAATATCCTCAGCTGGAAGGGATCCACGAGGATCATAAACTGCAACCCCTGTGCAGGACACCCCAACAATCCCACTTAGAGCTGTCCCTGGCCTCTGGAAACATGGAATCAATTCCAGAGGTGGAAGGGACCTATGAGGATCACAGGATCATGGAGTCTCTGGAATTGGAAGGGACCCAAGAAGACCATCAAGTCCAACTTCTGGCCCAGGAGAACCCCGAAAATCCCACTAATCCCCAAACCAAGCATTCCCTGTCCTCTAGAACCATGGAATCTCCTAAGTGGGAAGAGACCCTCAAAGATCATCAAGTCCAATCCCTGGCCCTGCCCAGACACCCCAAAATCCCCCCCAGTCCCAGAGAGCTTTGTCCAAACACTCCTGGAGCTCTGGCAGCCTCGGGGCTGTGACCATTCCCTGGGGAGCTGTTCCAGCAGGGGAAGAGCCTTTTCCCAGTATCCAACCTAAACCCCTCCCGACACAGCTTCCTGCCATTCCCAAATCCCAGGGATTTATTTACCTGGCCGTCTCCTTCCACTCGGCATCTTCCCCCTCCTTCACGCAGATCTCATCCAGCTCCGTGAACAAGTCATGAGGAACGTGCTGCTCGTCCTCCTCCGTGCCCAGGATGAACTGGACCCGCTGGGATGGGGTGTCTGGGGACAGAAGGAGATTCCCCATCCCATTACTGAGCCTGGATCCATCCTGGCACGCTCACATTCCAGCGGCATCACACTGGGACCAGTCCAGCCATAAACGCTGGGCTGGCCCCTCTCCCACAGCTCCCTCTGGGCTCTCACAGGGCAAAGTGGAGCCTCCATCCCAAGCTCCATAAGGATGGCCTGCTTTCCTTCCCCACACCTCCAGTTTTACACCAGGATCCCTAAATCCATCATAGATTTTTTTTTTTTTTAATTTTACTTAACTCTAAAACAAGAAAAAATTTTGGGAAAAGGGGAGTCTTGTTTTAAAAAAAGCCCCTTTTCCTCAGTAAAACAGCCCCACAGAGTGTCCCCAGGGACCTGGCTGGGCAGTGGCATGGTGGGCACCCCAGGAGGACTCACAGTGGTATCCCTGCTCGGCGGGCACCGCGTCCTTCTCCCGCTCCCGTTTCCGGTGCTTCTGGCTGTGGGCGCGGTGGTGCCGGTGGCTCTGGCGCACCAGTGGCATCCGCACGCCCACGTACAGGGTCCGGTGGCCTGGCAGAACAGGGTGGTGGCAATGACTGGTGGCTCAGCCAGCACAGCCACCCCAGGAGGAAGCCACAGAGTCAGGGCAGCTCCTCAGGGACCCGCAAGGTTCAGCAAGGCCCCACAAAGGGCACCCCAAAAATCCCACAGTGATTTCCCTTAATGTAAATTTCAGCGGATCCCTGACTTTGCCAGACTTGCCCTTTTTTCCAAGCCTGTTTTACTCAAGCTTCCCACCAAGGGATGGTTTGGGGTCACCTAAATGTGCCCTGAAAGCACCAAAACCCTTCTCGAATTCCAGCTTGGGCTGGACAACACCACCACCACCACCCCTCAGATTTGCTCATTAAGCAAGAGATAATACAATAATTATAGTTTTGAAATCTTTTTATGGCAGAAGGTGACAAGGAAAGCTCAAAGGAGCCCCATGACAATGAACTCCAGGAGGAAAACAGGGAATCTGCACCACATCAAATGATTCTCCTGCCCTCTCCAAGCCAAGAGCAGCTGCTGTGGGAAAAGCAGATGGGAATTATCCAACCCCATGGATATTTCACACCGGGCCTCCAGCAGGGCTTTAAAAGCCATTGTGTTAAAAAATAAAGCAATAATTTGTTGTTTATCAAGAACCACAACAGGTTTTGCTGCTCTTGATGTGACACCAGGCAAGGGACATTGCAGGGACTTTTTCCCAGGGCCTGGTGGCTCCTCCAGCAGAATCCCAGCAGGATCTCAGCAGGATCTCAGCAGAATCCCAGCAGGATCTCAGCAAGTTCTCAGCAGGATCCCAGCAGGATCTCAGCAGGATTTCAGTGGGATCTCAGCGGGATCTCAGTGGGATTCCAGCAGGATCTCAGCAGGATCTCAGCAGGATCCCAGCAGGATCTCAGCAGGATCTCAGCAAGTTCTCAGCAGGATCCCCACAGGATCTCAGCGGGATCTCAGTGGGATTCCAGCAGGATCTCAGCAGGATTTCAGTGGGATCTCAGCGGGATCTCAGTGGGATTCCAGCAGGATCTCAGCAGGATCCCAGCAGGATCCCAGCAGGATCCCAGCAAGTTCTCAGCAGGATCCCCACAGGATCTCAGCAGGAACCCAGCAGGATCTCACCAGGATCTCAGCAGGATCCCTGCAGGATCTCACCTTCCAGCTCCTCCTTCTCATAGTGGATGTTGACCACATTGCTCGTCCTGCCCTGGTCAATCACGGCCTCCTCATCATGTCTCTAAAGAGGACAAGAAGGGAAAACGTGGGGATGGGTCTGTGGAGCTCCCTGTCCATCCACCATTCCACGAGGATCATGGCTTCTCCTCCAGGCACAGCCCAAAAAACAAGGACTTGTGGAAGGTTCTTTTCCCAATCCCAAATAAACCCATCTATGTACACAATGGGAGTCTGAAAGGGTTACCGTAGGGGGAGAGGGACTTCAGACCCAAATTTGGGCATTTCGGACCTAAAAGTACTCAACCCCCTGCTTTGTTTTTGTGCTTGATTTCTTAAAAAAAGGAAAAAATACACAGGGATTTCCAAGCTGGGGGAAAAGAGCCACTTTTGGTCTCAGGGTGGCTCCTGAAGGACTCCCTGGGGGGCTCTTGGCCACAGGACGTGGCCACCAATGACCTCCAAAATCCTTCAAGGTCCTGCAGAGCCTCAGGCTCCCCTTGGTGCAAGTTCTCTTTGGAAGACAGCATCTCCCATTTTTTAATTGAGATTTCTGAGCAACCTGGGCTCATGGGAAGTATCCCTGTCCATGGCAGAGGGGTGGAGCAGGATGGTCCAATGGTTTTCCAACCCAAACCATTCCATGATTCTTTTATGCTTCAAATACTAAAGGAAGGAATCACCATTGCTCACCTCCCCTCTCCTTGTGCCCCCAAGAAAACCAAAATCCCATAAAAATCTGTGCAAACAAACACCCTGCAATGCCCTATAACCCATATTTTCCATCAGTTGCCCAATTATTCCTCATTTAAAGGCTCAAGGGGAAAATTTGGGATAATTGAGTGGGTGAGGTCCAACCTTGCCTTGATGCCATCGCGGTGACCGAAAATGATTCAAACAACAAAAACCACACCCAGGTTTCAGATCCTGAAAGTGAAGGTGGAAAAGGAGCAAAATCCTGAGGGAACTGGGGGAACTGGAGGGGCTGCTGGATGAAATTCCAGGAGCAAGAGCTCCCCCATGCCTGGGCAACCAGCTCAGAGCAACCACAGCTGGAATCTGTAGGGAAAGTTTCCAACTCCACCAGGCAGACGCTGCCCTTGTATTGATAATGATGCCGTGAGGTGATTGGAAAATGGAGAATAAATAATGGATTATGATTTCAGCTGGAACAACTCTCAGGGAATCTGCTCCCCCCAAATTCCTGCTTTAACCAACGCATGGAAAACCTTCGGCTCCCTCCCAGGCACTGGTGAGTTCGATGAGGAAGAGGAGCAAACATTCCTGCTGGGAATGATTGCTGGTGCCTGAGCACCAATTCCAGAGTTCACTGTCACTCCCTTGTCCAATCCCCTACATTGGACAAACACTAGTCAAATGAGCCTGAGGTGGGTTCTCTGTCAATAACCCCACACTAACTCAATTCTTTGCCCTCCATTTCCTCCTCCCATTCATCATCGTAGGCCTCACACTCGTCCATCTCACCTTCCTCCACAAAACAGGCTCAAATAACCCTCAGACTGCGACAAAATCCCCTTCCACCCATACTGCACCACTAAAGACATTCTAGGTGTCGTACTAATACTCTCCCTACTCGTCTCCCTGGCCCTGTTCTCCCCCAGCCTCTTAGGTGAAACCTTTACACCAGCTAACCCACTCCTCCACACATCAAACCAGAATGACACTTCCTCTGCCTGCCTCTGGACCTGCCCTCCCCACGTTGCCCAGCAGCCAGATTTTCCTGTGCCAGTGGCTCTTCTGTCCTCGCTCCAGTGACACCCATCACCACCCTCCTGCCCTTCCCAGCACCCTCCAGAGCCACCAAAAGGGACTAAACCCAACCCTGGAAAAGGCACAGGGTGAAAGGGCTCGATAAATCACAATTTAAAATGGGAATTTTAATAAAATGGCAAATTTGAGCACAGCTGTGGCAGCGGGAGTGAACAGGGATTTGGGAGGGGCAGATTCAATCCTCCCTCAATTCAAGCCTCTTTCTCCCCAAAAAGACATTTTGTCAAACCTCCCCTCCTGCACGCCAGGGAAGCTCCAGCAGGATTTGGAGGAGTTTTCCCTCCATCAGGGGGAGCACAGCCCCAGCAGAGCCCCTGGGATTCTCCCAGAGAGGGTCACGTTGCCACTGCTGTGACCTCGTGGGTCCCTTCCCATCCGGGCCATTCCTTCATCCCCATGTCAGTCCCCGGTTTTGGGGGACTCCAGATGGATCAGGGGTCAGATTCCCTCAGGACAAGGTGGCACCTTGTGTCCCTCAGCTCCAGAGACAAAAAGGGACGGGATCAGAATCCAGGGTGCCAACCCAGGATTATTTACACTCCCCACAACTCTGCACACTCAGAAAACCCAGTGGAAGGGAAGAATCCAGCTCTGGTTTATGGAAAATTCTGCAGAACGGGGTGAAAATATCCTGCCAGGGGAAGGACAATCAGCATTTGGGTGGATTTTAAACCCAAACTCCCAAAGAACAAGCGAGGTACAAACTGTCAGGAAAAGAAACATCATGGGCAGGGCTGGTTTCCATCGAAATTTCCTGCAGAAAATCAGGGAATTCCTGGAAGGTCTCGCTTTGGCACAAGCCCCATCCCTTGGGGGATCCTCATCAGCCAGAGCTGATATAAGTGCCATGCTTTCTATAAGCTACAAGGACGTAAAATTTGGTGGGTGATTGATTGATGATTTATCATCATGGTTTGTATTTATGTTTGGGGTTTTTTTTTGGGGGGGGAGGTTAGTTCTGGGGTTAATTCTATGTCTTTGGGGGTGGTTGTGGAATGATGATGGTGGTTGATGGGTTTTTTTCAATAATAGGAAATGTAGAGGAAGATTAGTTCAAAGTATTGATGATAAGTGATTTGGATAATGTAGAGATATATGGTTTAATTATTTGATGAAAAAAAAAAAGTCAAGATAAAAAAAGTGAGGTACAAACTGTCAGGAAAAGAAACATCATGGGCAGGGCTGTTTCCATCCAAATTTCCTGCAGAAAATCAGGGAATTCCAGAAAGGTCTCGCTTTGGCACAAGCCCCATCCCTTGGGGGATCCCCATCAGCCAGAGCCTGTCCTGCCGCGGGGCAGAGGCTCCGGACAAGCCCCATTTCTCCTCTCCTCCCTCTCCAGCTCTGCCTGGCTCCCCGAGCTGAGCGAATCCGGCATCTCCATCCTCCAGAGTCGTTTGCGTCAATGAGCTCCCGGCAGAGGTCACCTGCCCGGAAAGGTGACCCGGGTGTCAAATGACGCGGCCGGGGAAGGTGACACCGAGGGCTGGGCTGGGAAAATCCCGCCGGGACCAAGCTCGGAGCCCCACTGAGGGTTATTAACCAGGATTGAGGCTCCAGGAGCTTTAGGAGGGGCAGGTGGCACCGGTGGGATGCTCTGACATCCCACGGCCCTTCCCTGGACACATCCCCAAAATCACAGTGAGGGAAATGCTGCCCCTCCAAACTGCCCCAGTCCCAGTCAGGCCACTCAGTGTTGTTCTGGTTTTTTAAGTTCTTTTAAGCCTTCTGATATTTATATTTTTTGCAATGGACTTTCTTATGGACTTTATGTAAATAATTAATTGCTTTGGATTCTTTTATGGAGGAGGAGATACTTGATGGGCTGTTGGTTTGTCCAGTGTCATTGGAGAGGTGGCACTGTCATCCTCCAATCCACTGTCACTTTTGAAAATCTATAAATGTTGGAGTCAGAAATTAATCTTCCCTCTTTTTTACCTTGGAGATTCCAGTTTTATTTCATATCCTGGAGCGGCAGACTGGGAGGGGCTGTTCCCCCAAGGACATTCAGGGGGATGAGGATTTATGGCTGTGGAGCTGTGGGTTTGGGGTGGGATGGAGCAGGAAGGGGGATGGCTCCAAAGCAGGGGTTATCCCAGGATGCCTGGATGGGCACCAGCCTTGCCTCTCCATCCTCCTCCACTGCCAACAGCCTGGCAAGCACCAAATCATCCAAACTGGGCTGCAAGGGGGGTGCTGAGCTTGGCATCGCTCACCCTGGAGTCTCAGATCAGCCAGAGTTGCTTCAATTTGCTGTTTTCTAAGGAAAAAACCTCAGTTTGGCTGCCTGGAAGTTGTTTTCTGGGGGGACTGAAAGGAATTGTTGCTACTAGGAATGAAATCAGGAATGGCTGGAGCGAGGCAGGAAAAGCCATTTCCATCCCCCTCCATGTCACATCCCTTTGGGAAATCTCCCAAACCCCACAAATTCCCACCCCATGTCCCCTCCTGGCCTCCTCCACCACCTCCCATCCCCCTTTGCTCCCAGATGAGGCCAAACCCGGCCCTTTGCTCCCCAAAAATCCCCTTTGCCCTTTTTTGCTCCCCCAAAATCCCCTTGGCCCAGCAGGGAAAGTTCAGAAATTGGGGAGGGTTGAGCTGTCACCTCCAACTCTTCCCAAAACACCCCTTGGAAGTCTCTGGCTTCCTTGGAAATGCCCTTTTTTCATCCCATTTTCCAGTCTCTGCCTCCTCCTGTGTGTCCTCTCTCCCTCTCTAAATTCATATTTTGTTGGGATTTTGTGTCCCCCACAGGGATCTTTGGGGGTCCTGCCTCAGTTTCCCTGGCTCCCTGCAACTCCTCAGGTTAGGAATGAAAATCTCCTGCTCTGGGGATGTTTTGGGGTAATTGAGGATGAGGAAAAGCCCCAAACAGAGGCTCAGGACCAGCCCCGAGCCCCCCTGGCCCCCAGCCCAGGGCACACCAGGAGCAGCCACCAGCAGCGCTGGCAGGATTGATGTCACTCGCCTGGCCCAAGGTGCAATTAATAATTAATAATTAATTAATAACTGACCCACTGTTCTGATGGGATGAGGGTAACAGGGGGGACCTGGAGGCTGCTGAGGTGGCAGAGAGACCCCTCCCGACCCCTCTCCATCCCCCGGGACAAAACCCTGGGGTCCCCTGGGCCGTGTCACCCCAGGGACCCCCCTGGCTGCGACTGGGGGAGGGGAGGGGTCCCTGTACCCCCAAAACGGGGCTGGGAAGGGACCCTCTGGTCACAGCCAGGACACCCCCAGGACACCATGGTCACAGGGCAGGGGGGACAGAGACTCCATTCATGCAGTGATTTCCGGGCAGATTCGTTAATTCCCAACCTCTCATTAATTAATTCCCACCCAGAGCAGCTCCGGACAGTCCTGGGGGGGAGGGGGGGGGGGGGCAGGGGGGACAGGGACAAGGAGACGCTGAAAGGGGGGCACAGCCCAAGGGGGGCACAGCCCAAGGGGGCACAGCCCAAGGGGGGCACAGCCCTGGTGTCCCCTGTCCCCTCCTGCCCAGGCACAGACACAACCCCTGAGCCCCCCAAACTGTGGGGCTGTGACAGGGGGACAGTGACAGGGGGACAGTGACAGGGGGGGACACGGGGCCAGTGACAGGGGACAGTGCAGGGTGGCAGTATTGGGGGGACAATGACAGGGGGACAATGACGGGTGGCTATGACAGGGGGACAGTGACCGGGGGGGACAGTGATGGGGGGGGACAGTGCAGGGTGGCAGTGATAGGGGACAGTGACGGGGGGACAGTGACTGGGGGATGGGGGGGACAGTGATGGGGGGGGACAGTGCAGGGTGGCAGTGTTAGGGGGCAGTGATGGGGGACAGTGACCGGGGGGGACAGTGATGGGGGGGGACAGTGCAGGGTGGCAGTGTTAGGGGGCAGTGATGGGGGACAGTGACCGGGGGGGACAGTGATGGGGGGGGACAGTGCAGGGTGGCAGTGATAGGGGACAGTGACGGGGGGACAGTGACAGGGGGACAGTGACCGGGGGGGACAGTGATGGGGGGGGACAGTGCAGGGTGGCAGTGATAGGGGGCAGTGATGGGGGACAGTGACGGGGGGACAGTGCCGGGGCTCGGCGGGGCTCCGCGGGGACAGTGGCCTTTGTCTCCTCTCCCAAGAGCCGCTCGGGGGAGGGGGGCAGGAGGGAGGGGGGGCACAGGCAGATGCAGAGGAGGAGCCGGGGGGGGGGGGGGGGCCCGGCGAGGACCCCCCAGCAGCCCCACGCAGGTGCCCTTCCCCCCCCCTCCTGCACCCACCTCGAGCCCCCCCCCCCCCCCCCCTTTGCGAGGCCGGACCCCCCACCCCCGGCACCCCAATTCACGGACACCTCCCCCCCCCCCCGCCGGTGCCCTTCACCCCGCTCCGCGCTCCTATTGCAGAATCCTCCCCTCTCCCCCCCCTCGGTCGGAAATGCCGCAGTGAAGCGGGCACGGAGCATCCTCCGGCCGGCCCGGGGGCACCGGGCACCCCCCGCCCGCCGGCCCCACCTGGTAGCTGAGGATGCCATCGGGCTCGTTGCTGCCGGCGGGCATGGCTGGGCCCGGGCACCCCCCCGGGGCGGGGGCCAGGGGGGGCCGGTGCCGCTCACACCGGCTCCAGCATCGCCGGTGCCGGGGCCAAACCCCGCCCAGGCCGGCGGCAGCAGCAGCAGCAGGAGGAGGAGGAGGAGGAGGAGGAGGAGGAGGAGGAGGAGGAGGAGGAGAAGGCAGGGCCGGGAGGGGCGATGCCCGCGGGTTTCCTGCGGCCCCCAGCCCCGATTCCCTCCCCAGCCCCGCTCTGACCCTTCCGAACCGTGCCCAGGACCCTCCTGGTGCCCCCCAGCATCAGCCGCATTCCCCCTCCAGCGCCTGCCCTCGGCTGACCCCCAGCCCCCCCCGATCGCCCCCATTCCCTTCAGCACTCAGCGCCCCCCCCCCGGCATTGCCCCCCCCCCCCCCCGGTGCCCGCAGCAGCGCCCCAGGATCGCCCTGATCGGCCCCGCTCTCATCACCCCGACTGCCCCCTCACCCCACCCCCCCAGCATCACCCCGGCCCCTCCGGCATCTCAGTGCCCCCTCCCGAGCCACTGCCCACCCTGGTACCTCCTGGTACCATCCTGGTACCCCCAGCGCCATCCTGACCCCCCCCCCCCAGGATCATCCTGACACCCCCAGCACCATCCTGACACCCCCAGCACCATCCTGATCCCCCCCCCCAGGATCATCCTGACCCCCCCAGCACCATCCTGGCTCTGCTTCTCATCGTTCCTTGATCCCCTCAAGCCTCCCCCTCAGATCCTCTCCAATGTCACCCCCAAATCCCCTCAGACCCCCCAGACCCTCCCCAGCTTCACCCCCAGTTCCCCTCCCCAGCATCACCTTCAACACCATCCTGACCCCCCCAGCACCATCCAGAACCCCCGGCCCAGGGTCATCCTGACCCCCCCCAACACCATCCTGACCCCCCCAGCACCATCCTGAACCCCCGGCCCAGGGTCATCCTGACCCCCCCCAACACCATCCTGACCCCCCCAGCACCATCCTGAACCCCCAGCACCATCCTGATCCCCCCAGCACCATCCAGAACCCCCGGCCCAGGGTCATCCCGACCCCCCCCAGCAGCATCCTGGTACCCCCAGCACCATCCTCAGCCCCCCAGATCCATCCTGACGCCCCCAGACCCATCCTGACGCCCCCAGACCCATCCTGACGCCCCCCCCCAGCTCACTCCCGTCCCCTCAGGAATCTCCCCATCCCCACAACCTCCCCCTGAGACCCCCATGTCCCCTCCTGGCCCCCTCCCACCCCCCTTTTCCCCCAGCTGAGGCCAAACCCAGCCCTTTGCTCCCCAAAAATCCCCTTGGCCCTTTTTTGCTCCCCAAAATTCCCCTTGGCCCAGCAGGGAAGGTTCAGAAACTGGGGAGGGTTGAGCTGTCACCTCCAACTCCTCCCAAAACACCACCTGGAAGTCTCTGACTTCCCTTGGAGATTCATTTTTTTTAATCCAATTTCCAGTTTCTGCCTCCTCGTGTCCAAACACAGCAGGATCACGGAACATTTCCCTTCCCCTAGCGAGGGATGAAATCGAGGGGCAGTTATTAATTAACAGAGGCATTAATGACTTCCCATCCTCGCTGGTGGCACAGATGGGCTCCTGCTGCAGATGGTTCTCCCACCTCATCCCTCATTTCCAGCAGCTCCCAGAAGATTTGGGGCAACCACAGCAGCCAGAGAGTTTTTCCTTAGAGAAATTCTATTCCTGGGCAGGAAATTTCCCTTTTTCCTCACTCTCCCATGAGAGGGATGAAACCCCAGCCTGCCCCAGCCTCATTTCTTCTGAAAATGTGGCCCCAAAGGAGTTGGACGTTGGAATTTGGGGCTGTTTGGGCACAGATTCGTGCCCAGGGCTCGATGTCAGCACCTGGGCAGCCCCTTCCCCCTCCCACAGCCTAAACCCTGAATTAGAAACCTCCAAAAAGGAGCATTTTCCACCCAAAATCCCATTTCCAGCTGCGTTTTTGCTGCTGTGGTTTCCCCAGGAGCACCATCACCATCTCCATCCCTGCTTGGAGAACAAGAGTGGGGCTCCCTTCCCCTGAGTTCTCCTGGCACAGCTTCACCCACTCCTGATTTCCCAACTTCTCCTGCCGGGAACCTGCCCTGACCCAGCTCCAAAACAGCTCCCACCCACCTGGAGCCCAGGCTGGCCCCAGCAGCCACAGCCCACCCACGGCCCCACCAGCACCCTGCAATTAAAGTTATTTCGGAGCCAGGGCACCTTCCTGCCCTGCAGATCCAAAAGGGAAGTTCCAGATCCCTGGGGAACATCTGGAAGGGGGGGATTAATTGCCCCCACACTAAAAATGTCCTTGAGGGAGGCTGGGCTGGTGGAGCTTTCACTGCTGCCCCTCCTGGGCCCAAAATTCCCTCAGACCAAAGGCTCCCAGGGGGATTTTCCACAGCATTTTGGGCATTTTGGAGCTGCACCAGCCCCACACCAGGAGCTTTGAGTCTGATAAAAACCATCTGTGCTCCTGCTTTGGGAATTCCATTTCCTGGGTGAGGATGGATCCCTCCCCTCCTGGCCAGCTCCAATCCATGGGAATAAATTGGTGGGGTCCTTGCTCCAACTTTGGGGCTGCAGCTTCCAGGGATTCGCCTGGGAAATGAGGGTTTCTCCCCTAAGACGAGCATAAAACCCTCAAATAATCATCAAATAATCCAAATTAATTTGAGGAGCCACAGGAGGAAACTTGGAGCAGGAGATGTTGGTGGGAAAGTCCATTGTGGTGTGGAGAAAACCCCGAGAAAACCCAGAGAAAACCCCGAGAAAACCCTGAGAAAACCCCAAGAAAACCCATTTTCAGTGAAATAAAGGCCCTGGTTCTACGCAGGGCTGGAAGCAGCTCCAAGATCCACCTGGATGGAGAATCCAAGGTCAAAGCTGCTGTTGAAAGAAAAGTTGTGGGATTTCTCTTGGAAAATGGTTCCAGGGACCCTGGGGACGCACAGAAGTTTGTCATTAATAAATCCATTAACGTGGCTCTGTTTTGGGGAAGAAACTTCACTCCTGGCTTTTCTGGCTGCCAAAGAGGAGGTGTTTCAGCTGAAGATTCCAATTCTTCCCAATCCCTGGAATTAGAGGAGAACCTGGCTCTTCATTTCAACACAAGTTTCCTCAAACTGGAGATGCCAAATCCACTTTGGGAGAAACTTGCAAAATAGAAAAGCCTAAGATGAGATTTTTCCAAAGGAAAAGAGGGATTGGGAACTGATGCTTTGTGCCTCAATTTCCTCAGTGTTGCAGTGAATTCCTTTGGGAATTGGATATTACTGATGGAAATGCTATAAAATACTCAAATTCCTATTCATGAATTAAAATAATTCTTAGTGACCCCAAAAACCTTGAGATTGTCCCACCCAACCTTCCAAACTCCCAGAAAAAGCCAACGTGCCTTCCCAAGCATCCCTAAGTGTTTATGGAAGATTCATTTCCACTCAAAGGCAAATTTTGAGGAATTCCCTTTTCCCAGGAGTTGCAGCTCCCTCCCCCTCACACCTCCAGACCCCGGGATGGGATCAGCTTCAATATCCACAGGGATCAATAACAGAACACATCCAGGGTGATCCAAAGCTGGGACCACATTCCCAGGAGAATGGAGACGGATGGGGAACGTGGAAACTGCTCCCAGTCCAAACCAGCAGCAGCAGCCCAGAATCATCATCAGCCCCAGGGCTGGAGGAGCCCCTGAGGCCATTGAGTCCAACCTGGAAATGTCCAGAGTCTGTCCCGTGGAAATGGGAAATGTCCAGAGTCTGTTCCATGGAGATGGGAAATGTCCAGAGCCTGTTCCATGGAAATGGGAAATGTCCAGAATGTCCAGAGTCTGTCCTGTGGAAATGTCCAGAGCCTGTTCCATGGAAATGGGAAATGTCCAGAGTCTGTTCCATGGAGATGGGAAATGTCCAGAGCCTGTTCCATGGAAATGGGAAATGTCCAGAATGTCCAGAGTCTGTCCTGTGGAAATGTCCAAAGCCTGTTCCATGGAAATGTCCAGAGTCTTTCCATGGAAATGTCCAGAGTTTGTCCCATGGAAATGTCCAGAGTCTGTCCTGTGGAAATGTCCAGAGCCTGTTCCATGGAAATGGGAAATGTCCTGAGTCTGCTCCATGGAAATGGGAAATGTCCAGAATGTCCAGAACTGTTCCATGGAAATGGGAAATGTCCAGAGTCTGTCCCATGGAAATGGGAAATGTCCAGAGTCTGTCCCGTGGAAATGTCCAGAGTCTGTCCCATGGAAATGGGAAATGTCCAGAGTCTTTCCATGGAAATGTCCAGAGTCTGTCCTGTGGAAATGTCCAGAGTCTTTCCATGGAAATGTCCAGAGTCTGTCCCGTGGAAATGTCCAGAGTCTGTCCCGTGGAAATGTCCAGAGTCTGTCCCATGGAAATGGGAAATGTCCAGAGACTTTCCATGGAAATGTCCAGAGTCTTTCCATGGAAATGTCCAGAGTCTGTCCCATGGAAATGGGAAATGTCCAGAGTCTTTCCATGGAAATGTCCAGAGTCTGTCCCGGGCTCAGGGTGCAGATCCATGGATTTCCCACTGGGAGGACGAGTCCTACTCCAGGTGGAGCAGAAGGTGGCTCAGATATTCCGCGTGTCCCGCTGCCTCCGAGGGGAGAAGCTCCTGGCACAGCTCACAGCCCGGGGCAGCCTCAGCGCTGGGGCTGAGCGTCCCCTCCTCCAGCACCCAGCCCGGAGTCCAGCAGGTCTGTGAGGAAAAGGGGGATTTTGGGACAGAGAAACCCCCAGGAGCGCCCTGGGCCAGCCCCCAGAGCCTGATCCCACCCAAAAGGGCTGGGCTGGAGTTTGGGGGAGCTCGAGCTGCCCCTCGCTCCATCCTCTGTACATCCCGCTGGACAATCCCATGTCTGTGTGGCTCCCAAGCCTCCCCCAGCGCTTCCCATGGGCCAAACCAGCAGGAAAATTGGCTTTGAGCAGCAAACTGGAGCACATTTGTCACCTGTCCCTATGCCATTGTCATCTGATGGGCCCCAGACAGACACAGCTCCACTTCCCCCTTCTCCTTCAAAAACTCCCTCCCAAATCCTGCCCAAAATCAGAGATATCCCCAGGAATATCCAGCCCCTGAAGCCATTAAAGAATTTTTAAGGGCTTCATTTAAGAAAAGGAATGAAAGAAAATGGGTTTGGCCTCCCAGGGACCCTGGGTAGGAAGGCCAGGACTGGGGTGAAGGTTCACCAGGAGGGGCCAGAGCTCAGGGAGGTCCTTATGAATCCTTTCAGAATGACAGGAATTGTTTGGAATTATTTGGAAATGTGCTTTGGGGTATGGAGATCAGAGAGAATGAAGGAAATGCTTTAGAGCTGTTTAACTGGAAGATTCAAAGGAGGTTGGGAGAATTTTCCCCCCAGCTGACTCCTCCAAGGGATCCCCAAAGCCTCCGTGAGGGTCACGGGAGGGATGTCCTGGCTGGACAGACGGACCTCAGGGGCTTTCCCGTGCCCAAATCCCCTGGGAACCAGAAAGTTGGGTGCCCAGAGACTTTTTAAGGAAATAACCCCACTCTGCCACACTTCCCATGTGTCCAGGGCTGGTGGAGAGGAGGGTGAAGGGTCCCTGATGCCATGGCCTGAATTCCCCCCCGTTACCTTCACAGGCCCTCGGATCTCCACCAGAGCCACATCCCCGGGAGCCTCTTCCCTCTCAAGCACTTCAGGGGCTTTGTAGAGATCCAGAAGGTTTGGGAAGGGGCCCCCAGCCCCTGGGTTTAGTGTCTCCAGCTCCCCAGGGCTGCAGGGAGCTCTCCCTCCTTCCCAGGGCACCGGGAGGATCCAGGTTCTCCTGCGGGCGGGCGCTTCCCCCTTCTCCCCCTCGGTGCTGCCAGGACCTGCGGCTCCTGCGGCTCCTGCGCCATGCCCAGGGCTCGGGGGGAGCCTCTTGGTGGCCCGGAGCTGTCCCATGGCACAGGCAGAGCCCTCCATGTGGGCCGTGGAGGATGTAGGAGCTCCTGGGTGGCTTTGGCGGCTCTCAGGTGACCTTTGCCCGTCCCCTGTCCCCACATCCTCCGTGCACTGGACAGGCAGCGACACCGGGATGTCTTTGGGAGAGAGAGAGGCAGAGGGGTCATTGCTGGCAATTCAGAGGGGTTTTTCTCTCTTTCCATTGCTCTGTTTTCCCATTGGGCTTGGGGAACCCCTGGGCTGGCAGAGCTCTCCAGGGCCACCAGAGAAGGACACTGAGGACAGCCAGGAGGGCTGGGGGACCATCAGCTCCCTCAGGAGACCGGGACATCCCCGTGTCCCCAAACTCCAGGTTCATCCCAAGAAAGGCTTTGGTTCAAGTCCTGGCAGGACACGGGTGGAGAGGAAGGAGCCCCCCTGGCTCATTCCTGGAATTCATCCCAGGGAATTCAAAGGGGTTTTTCTCTCTTTCCATTGCTCTGTTTTCCCATTGGGCTTGGGGAACCCCTGGGCTGGCAGAGCTCTCCAGGGCCACCAGAGAAGGACACTGAGGACAGCCAGGGAGGGCTGAGGGGTCAGGGACCATCAGCTCCCTCAGGAGACCTCAGGGACATCCCCGTGTCCCCAAACTCCAGGTTCATCCCAAGAAAGGCTTTGGTTCAAGTCCTGGCAGGACACGGGTGGAGAGGAGGGAGCCCCAGGGCGGGGAGGCTGCAGTTTCCCAGCACAGCTTTGTCCAAACTGATCCCTCCCGACCACAAAATTCCCATTTTAGGGTTGGGGAAATGGTGCCAGACCCCGTGGGGGTGCTGTGAGTGTTTGGGAGGGAGAGGAGAGCACGGAGAGGGGGAATCCTTGGAAAACCAGAGGGTTCCTGGGTGTTTTTTGGGATGTAGATCCTCCCCAGCCCTTCTCCCACCCTCTCCAGCTGATGGTCCCAGGAGCAGCAGCACCCAAAGCCACGAGGGGCTCAGGGCACGTTCCTGCTCCAAGCCCCTTCACCCCACCAGAGGAACTTCTGAGGGCACCAAGACCAAGGTGGGAATGATCCTGCAGGATAAATGTGGGAATGACCCTGCCAGGACCAATAACCCTGCCAGGACCGAGGTGGGGATGACCCAGCCAGGACCAAGGTGAGAATGAACCTGCCAGGATAAATGTGGGAATGACCCTGCCAGGACCGAGGTGGGAATGGCCCTGCAGGATAAAAGTGGGAATGACCCCAACATGCCATCTGAGGACCCCGCAGGTCCCACTCACCCAGGACCGGTCCCTTCCTGGCCCTCAGCCTCCGGAGGAGCTGCCCCTGCTCCGAGCACAGCTCCTGCAGCCTGGCCACCTGCCCCCAGAGCTGCAGGAGCACCTCCTGCATCTCCATCACACCTGGGCAGGGGGGAGGAGAGGCCACGAGCACCTGGGAACAGCAATAATGAGCATGTTAATTCATATTAATCATCATCCACTGGCAACTGGTGTTACCCAAGGGCAGGAGGAGCCGCAGGGTCATCCCGAGCTGGTGGGATGGGGAGGGTCAGGTGCTGCAGGCGTGAGGGATTGCACAGACAGGAGCTTTCCCAGTTCTCTCATAATTTAGGAAAACAAAGAAAAGGGAAGAGGTTCTTCCTAAGAGGAGCTGAGCTGGGCTTTTCCACCTCTCCCCCACAGCTTCCACGAGCTCCAAAAAAACAACACAAAAAATCCCGTTTAAATCTACCTGGAAGAAGTTGTGTTTCCATCTCAGTACCAAAGGATTGAATTTTTTGGGCATGAGAGCAAAAAATTCCCAAGAACAAACCCATCCAAGGAATGATGTCCACGGGTGGGGACACAATTCCCTTTTTTGAGCTGCTCAGCCCCTTCTCCTCCCAAAAATACCCCAGGAAGCACCACCCAGCATCAATTAACCAAATATTGGCATTATGGAGGAAAATTGCGTTCCCCACGCTTGTCCCCTCTTTGACAGCTGTATTATGGATTAAACTTCCCAGTTTTCCCATCTTGCACCAATTATTACCGGGCGAAAAGATAACAAATAAACCCAAAGCTGGGCACAAATCTGCAAACCATCTGCAAAGGGGATCTGAAAGGTTCTCGCGATCCTAATTAGCATAATATGTAAATCAGCCTGGCTTCCTGTCAGCTCCTCCAGGTTTGCTGCCGCTCAGCGCCGCAAGTTTTAAATTTAAGCTCTGGCTCAAATTAGGGGTTTGGCTGGAGGGTTGGATGGAGCCGCCTCCGACGCTGTGGATTCCCCGGGAGGGATGAAGGGCAGAAATCCCGAAGGAAATGCGCTGGGAGCCAGGAAAACCTCAGAGGCGATGGTAAGGTTTGCTCCCGGCGCAGGGAACGGCGGTGCTGGCCCCGCACCGAGGGTGACTTCACCCCACTTTTGGCTCTTTGGGGTCCTCTGCTCCTGCAAACCTTTACAGTAAACATTTTTCACCCCCCTCCCTCCCAAGGCAGCCAACTCCACCTCTAATTCAAGTTTTGTTTTGCCTGAGAGTTGTCCATAAAGACGCCGATTAATTATTAATTGGAGTGTGACACCGAGCCGCCTCTCCCTAACAAGCCCGGGAAGATTTTGTTATTGGATTGTTATTTGGATTTCATTTGGATTTTTTTATGGATTTCTTTCCAGCCCTGCCAGGGTTCTTCAGGTCTCCACTCCTCATTTCCCCGGATTGGTGCCACCGGGACGAAGCTGCAGGAGATTTTTTTATGTCCCAAAAAAGCCTCTCCTCTCCCAAACTGCGATTAAAAGCAGCGATTCGGGAGCACAGAACTCCCGTTTGCGGGGTTGGCAGAGCGGCTCCGAGGGGCAGAGCCCGGCGGGGTGGGGGGAACGGGACCCCCAAAATCCCATCCCCACCACCCGGCTCACCCCAAAACCCTTCTCTTTCCCCCAAAAGTGACTTACCGTGTGGGGACCGCGCTGGCCCTGCCCGGTGGCCGCGGTGACGCCGAGCTGAGAGCGGCGGGTGCTGAAAGTCGAGCAGCAGCAAATTTGGGGGTGGGAATTTCCCCTTTCGGGCTGTGAGCGAAGAGCGAAACCTCCGGCGCAGGAAACGAAAGGGGCGAGAGCGACGGCTTCGAAGCGAGCTCGGAAAAGCCCCGGGGAGGGCGATGGAGGCCCCGGGGGGCTTGTGGGGACCGAAGGTTGGCTCCGATCCGTGCCTCAGTTTCCCCTCACACCTTATTCCAGCTCATTAGCGCTTTAATTTGGGGCTGAGGGGTGTTTGTGCCCCAGAGACCTCATCCCCCCAATATTGGGATGTTATCTGGAATACTAAACCCGTTAATATTCCAGTTGATATCCCAATAATCCCGATTAATCCTCGCTGTGCTCCAGCTCAAATCTCCCAAATCCTCCGCACAGCGTCGGGGGCCAAGGGAAAATCAAGGGAAAATCCCGGGCTGGGTGAAGGAGCCCGCCCAGGCCCGTCCCCCCGGGGCTTTTCCCGTGCGCACCCTGCTTCTCCCAGCGCGCCCAGTGCCGGGCTCTTACTGGTGCCAGCACACCTGGAGCCACGACCTTGGCACCTCCATAAATCCCCGGGACCCCCAGTGCCCGTCCCTTACTGGTCCCCAGTACACATGGGGTCCTACCCTGCAGCTCCCAGTGTCCCCAGTGCCAGTCCCTTACTGGTCCCCAGTATCCCCAGTACCAGTTCCTTACTGGTGCCAGCACACCTGGAGCCAGGACCCTGGCACCTCCATAAATCCCCGGGACCCACAGTGCCCGTCCCTTACTGGTCCCCAGTACACATGGGGTCCTACCCTGCAGCTCCCAGTGTCCCCAGTGCCAGTTCCTTACTGGTCCCCAGTGCCCCCAGTGCCAGTTCCTTACTGGTCCCAGCACAGCTGGAGCCAAGACCTTGGCACCTCCATAAATCCCTGTGGCTCCCAGTGTGCCCAGTGCCAGTCTCTTACTGGTCCCAGCACCAAGACCTTGGCACCTCCATAAATCCCTGTGGCTCCCAGTGTCCCCAGTGCCAGTCTCTTACCAGTCCCCAGTACACATGGGGTCCTACCCTGCAGCTCCCAGTATCCCCAGTGCCGGGCGCTTACTGGTCCCAGCAGACCTGGAGCCAAGACCTTGGCACCTCCATAAATCCCTGGGACCTCCAGTGTCCCCAGTACCAGTCCCTTACTGGTCCCCAGTGTCCCCAGTGCCAGTCTCTTACTGGTCCCCAGTACACGTTGGGTCCTACCCGTGGAGTTCCCAGTATCCTCAGTGCCAGTTCCTTACTGGTCCCCAGTATCCTCAGTACCAGTTCCTTACTGGTCCCAGCACAGCTGGAGCCAAGTCTTTGGCACCTCCATAAATCCCTGTGGCTCCCAGTGTGCCCAGTGCCAGTCCCTTACTGGTCCCCAGTGTCCACAGTGCCAGTCCCTTACTGGTGCCCAGTATCCCCAGTGCCAGTCCCTTACTGGTCCCCAGTGTCCCCAGTGCCAGTTCCTTACTGGTCCCCAGTATCCCCAGTGTCAGTCTCTTACTGGTCCCAGTACACCTGGAGCCAAGACCTTGGCACCTCCATAAATCCCTGTGGCTCCCAGTGTCCCCAGTGCCAGTCTCTTACTGGTCCCCAGTACACGTGGGGTCCTACCCTGCGGCTCCCAGTATCCCCAGTACCAATTCCTTACTGCTCCCAGCACAGCACCCCCATTTCAGGCTCGGGCCCGGCTGGCGGCTCCAGGACCGGGCGTTATTCCCGGGATGGGCGGGCGATTCCAGGACCCGGCTTTTGCTCCCTGCAGGCACCTCCAGGACCCGGTGTTTTTCCCGGGCCGGGCACCTTTAAGAGCCGACGTTTTTCCCGGGCCGGGCGGCTTTAGGAGCGCGGCGGCCCCGCCCGTGCACCTGCCCGGGGGCGGGCACAGGTAGCGCAGGTGGCCCCGCCCCACCCGGACGCACCTGCGGCCCCGCAGCCGCTGTGGAGCCGGTGAGAGGACGAGAGGGGGGTCTGGCTGCGGAACCCCCTCTGCTCTAAGGGGGTCTGGGGGTCCCAGTGCCGAGCTCTTGCCGGGGGAGGGGGTCCCGAGGTCGCGGTGGGCCGCCCTCGCCCCAGGGAAAGGAGGTCCGGTGGTCGCGGGGGTCGTGGTGCAGAGCCCCTCTCTGCGGTAAGGGGGTCTGGGGTCCTGGTGTGAAGTCTTTGACCCGGGGGAGGGGGACCGGAGGTCCCGGTGTGGAGCCCCCTTCACGGTAAGGGGGTCTGGGGTCCTGGTGTGAAGTCTTTGTCCCGGGGAAAGGGGTCCGGGGATCTCGGTGGTCCCGGTGCGGAGCCCCCTCTCTGCGGTAAGGGGGTCTGGAGGTCCCGGTGTGGACCCCCCGTCACGGTAAGGGAGACGGGGGGCTACCGGTGCAGAGCCCCCGGCCCTGGGGAAGGGGGAGCAGGGTGGTCCTGGTGAGGGACCCTCCTGGGGGTTGGGTGCTCGGGGGTGCCGGTGCAGAGACCCCTCCGTGCAAGGGGGTCGGGTGGTCCTGGGATGGAGCCCCCGGAGCTGCTCCCGGGGCTGTGGCGGTTCTGGGCAGGGTGCTGGGAGGACTCGACCCCCACCAGCCCCACGGGCACCCCAGGACCCCCGGCGGGGCAGGGACCCTCACACAGCCGCCATCTCCACCCCGGGAGCGGCTCCGGGACCCCCTGGGCTCGTCCCACCTGGACGGGGGAGCCCGACAGGACCCTGAGCCCTGTGAGCTCCCAGCCCTCCCCAGCACATCCAGTTCCTCCCACTGGAACTGAATCCCGCCGGGAGCAATCCCGCTGCCCCCCAGCTTCCAGTCCCTGCCCCTCCCGGTGTCACCGTGGCTCGCTGCCACGTGGAGCCGGTGGCCGCCGCACCCGAGGCAGTGTCGGTGTCAATCCGTTTGTATTTTATTTATTTCCCTTTATTTCCTCCACGAGTGTATCTCTGTTTCCGCCTCTTCCCACCATCCCTCCCTCCCACATCACGGGGGATGCTCCTGGAATTCCCACCGAACTTTTTCCCCCTTTCCCCCCCAACCCCTTTTTTTCCCCCCTTTTTTTCTCCCTTTTTTTCCCCCTTCCTCGCCTCCCCCCGTAGGCTTCCCTGGGTCATTTTGATGTTGTTTTTCCAGGGCACGGGGCCAGCCCCGTGGCAATATGGGATTTTCGGGATGGGACGGAGCAGAATCCACCCGGGAGTTTGCAGGGCAGGTAGCGGAGGGCGCAGGTGCACCAGGAGCTCACGCTGGAGCTCCATGCCAAATCCACCCTAGTCCTTCCTTCAGAGGGGAAATTTTTACTTATATTTGGCTTTTTGGACCTTTTTGGGAAGGGGTTGCGGCCCCCTGGGAGCGGCAGCTCTTGTTGTGCACAACCTCTGCCCCCCCCCCGCACACCTGAGTGTCCCTTTGGTGTTAATTAGCACCGACACCTAACGAGCTTCATTAGCAACGTGGCAGGAAGAAAGCTTAGAGTGGTGGGGTTGATGGAAACGGGGTTTTTTCCCCAAAATCCGTTTCTTTTCCTCCCCCTCGTTGTACGGTAGCGCCGTGCAATGAAAACCTCGGGGGCACGAGTGGAGCGGGGGCACCTTCGCTCAGCTTGGGGCAGAAATTCCGAGGGAATGGCAGGGAACACCAGGGGATTGATGGGGTTTTTTTCCCCGATTCTGCTTTTCCGCGCTGGATGGGGCCGGGCGCTCTTGGCAGTGAAGCGTGGTCCAGCTTTGATCCCGCGGCGCTCAAAGCGGGGACCCCGGGACCCTCCTCCTCCTCCTCCTCCTCCTCCTCCTCCTCCTCCTCCTCCCCAGCCCGAACCTCCTCGCCCTTGAAGTTGTGGCAGGTGCCCTTCCCCGCCCCATTCCCGAGAGAATGGAAAGAAAAGGGGAAAAAGGAACCGAGGGAAGGGGGGGGGACCCCGAAGTGGAGGAGGAGGAGGAGGAGATGGCGGTGAATGGATCCCGCCGGGCTCGTCCATGCTCCGGCGGCCGCGGCTCACAAAGAGGAGCCGCGGGAAGTTTGGGGGTGGTGGAAAGCTCAGAGCCTCCGGCGGATGCCGGGGCAAACTCGGGAGCTGGCGCCGAGCTCCCGGTGGCCGAGGCACCGGGCACGGCACCGGACACCGAACCTGCTGCTCCAGCTCCGCCGAACCCGGAGCACTGCACGGTCTGCTCGAGTTTTCCTTCGCAGGCAGGAAAATGCCCAGGAAAAAGCTTTTTTCTTTCCCAGCGGCCCAAAATATTTTGGCAAATTTTGGGCTCTATTTTAACTTCGGCGTGCGAGGGGCGGTGGCAGGGGGAGGCTGCAGCCTCCAGATCAGTCCCAGAAGAAATTTTTGGGGAGGTCTCGTGTGGGGTGGTGGGGGTGGGTGGCACATCCTCCGGCATTTTTTAACCTGCACTTTTCCTGGTGTTTCAATTTCGGGATGGATTTAGGGGCTGGAAGTGCTGGGGGGGGGGGATGAATTTTACAGGTGTTGCTTGTGGCAAACTTAATATATGGCTAATATTATATTGCTGTATTAATATATTACTAACATTGTACTGCAATATTGATATGTTAATATGTTGCCAATATTATTTTATTATGCCAATATATTAATGTATTATTTTGCTATTGTATTATTGTGTTATTATTTGTTATTAACCTGGTCTAGTGGGAGGTTCCCTTCCCGGGGCAGGGGGTTGGACTGGACGATCTTTAAGGTCCTTAACAAAACTATTCCACGAGCTGATCATATTTATATATTCTATTTTAGGTACAACAGGATCCATTTTAAATACAATACATTATATCTTCAGTGCAGGATTTCTGTTTTGACACCACGGGGATGCATCCAGCCCAGGAATTCACTGCAGGTGTTTCTCCTTCCCCCAGGTCACTGGAGCAGAGCAGGACACCGTGATGCACCCGCAGCCCCCACATTCCTGAACCCTCCAGAAACGCCCCAAACACCCCAAAATGAGGCTGTTCCGCCGCCGCTACAGCACCTTGAAGGTGGCCTTGGCGGGCGCCGTCTTCGTCCTCTTCCTCTTCATCCTCCAGAAGGACGTGGGCAGCAAGGAGCCGGGCGAGGAGCCGTGGCTGCGGAACATCGTGCAGGGCAAGGGCCAGGTGCTGGACCTGATGCTGGGCGCCGTGCGGGACCTGCGGGATTCGATGCCGCGGCTGCAGATCGGGGCCCCGGAGCCGCCGCCGGAGCCGCTGCCCAGCAGCCGCTCCTGCCTGCCCGGCGTCTACACCGCGGCCGAGCTGCGGCCGCTGATGGAGAGGCCCCCCCAGGACCCCGCCAGCCCCGGCGCCGACGGAAAAGCCTTCAAGAAGGATCGCTGGACGCCCGAGGAGACGAAGGAGAAGGAGCGGGGCTACGAGAAGCATTGCTTCAACGCCTTCGCCAGCGACCGCATCTCCCTGCAGCGGGCGCTGGGCCCCGACAGCCGCCCCCCCGAGTGAGAGCCGGGCCCAAAGCCCCTGGGGCCCCTTTGACCCCCTTCAACCTGGCTCCTTTGACCCCCTTTGACCCCCTTCCACCTGGCCCCTTTGACCCCCTTCCACCTGGCCCCTTTGACCCCCTTTGACCCCCTTCAACCTGGCCCCTTTGACCCCCTTTGACCCCCTTCCACCTGGCCCCTTTGACCCCCTTTGACCCCCTTCCACCTGGCCCCTTTGACCCCCTTCAACCTGGCCACTTTTACTCCCTTCCACTTGCCCACTTATTCCCTTCAATCTGGCCACTTACTCCCTTAAAATTTAAGGGAAAATTAAAGCAGATTAGGGCCAGGATGTCACCTAGCACTGGCAGAGGATTGAATGGAGACAGAGCTAAAAAAAAAAAAAGAATTTAGTTGTTATTATTATTTCTCCCTAATTTTGGCCCCTTGGGGGCGGGTTTAGTGGCAGCAGGCTCTTTGTGTCTCCCTGTACCTGCTCGGTGGCTCCGGCGCCTCCCCGCCTTTCCCTCCTCTCCCTCCTTTATCCCAGCGGCTCCAGCGGTCAGACTTTTTCTTTTCTTAGCCGAGTGGAACAGCCTCGGACCCCGCTGGGGTCGGGGGGAGGGAAAGAGGGAAACTCCAGAGATTTCCCCGCCTGCCCTCGGCCAGGGGCTGCCGGATTAAAGCGGGGCCCGCGCGGAGGGGTGGGATGGGGGAGACATGGGGGGGAATTCGGGATGGAAAAAGCCTTGAAAGGGATGGAGGAATCCAGCCCCCTGCGCTGGCAGGCGATTATCCGTGCTTAGCAGGTGTGGCGGCGACAAAGGGGGGACACGGAGGCCGGCAATGGGACTCACTCAACCAAAATCAATGGGAATCAAAGCAGGGACGAGTCCAGAGGGGCCAGAGCTGCTCCCCCGCAGCTGTGGGGTCTGGTGGGGGGGGATATCGGGGGTCACTCCAGTCGTGCCTCCCCCTTCACCCCCCCATTCTGTCCCCCAGGTGCATCGATCAGAAGTTCAAGCGCTGCCCTCCCCTCCCCACCACCAGCGTGGTGATCGTGTTCCACAACGAGGCCTGGTCCACCCTGCTCCGGACGGTCTACAGCGTCCTGCACTCGTCCCCAGCCCGCCTGCTCCGTGAGGTCATCCTGGTGGACGATGCCAGCACGGACGGTGCGTGGGGGACACGGGGACAGAGGGGTCAGGGAGCACGGTGGGGTGTGGGTCAGAGAGATGTGGGGTCAGAGGGGTGCAGGAGATGTGGTGGGATGTGGGGCCAGAGGGACACAGGGAGCATGGTGGGATGTGGGTCAGAAGGATGCAGGAGTTGTGATGGGATGGGGGTCAGACAGATGCAGGATTTGTGGTGGGATGTGGGTCAGAGGGGTGCAGGAGCCCTGGTGGAAAGCAGGAGCCAGAAGGGTGCAGGAGCCATGTGGGATGTGGATGCCAGAGGGAGGTAGGACAAGCTGTGGTGAGATGTGGGAGTGAGAGGGATGCAGGAGCCACAGGGAGCTGTGAGGGAGCAGTCGGGGGAGTCAGGGGCCAGCGGGAGGCAGGATCCATGGCAGGATGTGGGATCAGCAGGATGCAGGGGCTGCCAGCCCCTTTCCAAGCCTGGAAGCAGCAGCTCTGAGCCACTCACGCTCCCAGCATCCCGGGATCTCCCAGCAGCCGCTCCCCATTCCACATCCACCCCGGAGGAGCACATCGGGGATTTTCCCTTCCCCAGCACGGCTGTTATCCCTGCCCTGGGGACAAACCAGGTGCTCCACAAACCTCCAACCTCAGCCAGCTGTAATCCTCGTTAATTAGCACCTAGAGCTAATTAACGTGGGGTTCAGTGTCGGGGCACTGGGAGGAGCGGACTCTGCCCTTGGCCCAGATAAATTCTCCCTTTCCACCCACGGGCTCCCGAGGAGCAGGAACCTTGTGGTGCCCCAGAGCTCCACTCCCACTGTGGCTGGACGTGGGTTGGACTCGGGTCCCCTTCCCAGGACACTTTTCTCGGGGTCCCAGCTCCCACCTGGCCATTTCCAGCTCCTGGCTTGGCTGCACCTGCCAAGAAATTCTGGGTCCCTCTGGTGACCCCTTCCCCCAGGAACAACTTGGTCCTGGTGACACTTCAAGCACAGGGATGTGGCCTCCTACCCACCCTGCCAACCCCCAGTCCCTCTCCAGAGAGGGATTAGACAGGAGGGGGCTTAGATCTTTATAAATCTTATTTTCTTTAGCCAGAAATACACTTGGGTTTGGGGCAAAGGCTCAGGTGTCCTTGAACCCAAACCCAACTGCAGGGTCTGAACAGCAGGGGACGGGATGGGATGGGATTTATAGGATGGATGGGTTGGGATTTATAGGATCAATGGGATTTGGGAGATGGGATGGGGTGGGATGGGATAGATGTGAGAGATGGGATTTGGGAGGGGATGGGATTTATGGGATCAATGGGATTTATAGGATGGGATTTGGGAGATGGGATGGGGTGGGATGGGATTGATGGTATTGATGGGAGAGATGGGATTTGGAATGGGATCAATGGGATGGAAAGGATGGGATCGATGGGATGGGATGGGGCAGCAGGATGGGCTGGTGGGATGCAGGGACTGGCACCTGCCTCTCTGATGGCTCCAGATGATTTTCCCACCTGCAGAGTACCTGAAGGAGGAGCTGGATCGCTACGTGGAGCAGCTGCAGATCGTGCGCGTGGTGCGGCAGCGGGAGCGCAAGGGGCTCATCACAGCCCGGCTGCTGGGGGCCAGCGTGGCCAGCGGGGAGGTGCTGACCTTCCTGGATGCCCACTGTGAGTGTTCCCCTGTGTCCCCCTGTGACACCATGAGTGTCCCCCTCTGACACCCTGTGACACCATGAGTGTCCCCCATGGCACCCTGTGACACTGTGAGTGTCCCCCCGTGACACCCTGTGACACTGTGAGTGTCCCCTCATGACACCCTGTGAGTGTCCCCCATGGCCCCCTGTGATACTGTGAGTGTCACCCTGTGGCACTGCGAGTGTCCCCCTGTGACACCCTGTGACACTGTGAGTGTCCCCTCATGACACCCTGTGAGTGTCCCCCTGTGACACCCTGTGATACTGTGAGTGTCCCCCCATGACACCCTGTGACACCATGAGTGTCACCCTGTGACACTGTGAGTGTCCCCCTGTGACACCCTGTGACACTGTGAGTGTCCACCCTGTGACACCCTGTGACCCCGCGACTGTCCCCTCATGACACCCTGTGAGTGTCCACCCTGTGACACCATGAGTGTCCCCCTGTGACACCCTGTGGCACCATGAGTGTGTCCCCGTGTCCCCCCTGTGACCCCGTGTCACCTGTGCGTACCCCGGGTGCTTTGGGTGGCGCCAGCCCCGCTCAGCCCTGCCCCGTGTCCCAGGCGAGTGTTTCCATGGCTGGCTGGAGCCGCTCCTGTCCCGCATCGCCGAGGAGCCCACGGCCGTCGTGAGCCCCGACATCGCCACCATCGACCTCAACACCTTCGAGTTCTCCAAGCCCGTGCAGAACGGGAAGCAGCACAGCCGGGGCAACTTCGACTGGAGCCTGACCTTCGGCTGGGAGGTGGTTCCGGCACGGGAGAGGCAACGCAGGAAGGATGAGACCTTCCCCATCAAGTAAGCCCAGCACGGGATACTTTATCCAGTTGGGTTTGCTGTTTTTTCCAACAAATTGGTGTTTCTGACGGTGTTCACAGGGGTCTTGGGTTGAGGGAAGAGATGAGGATTTGACTCCATGTTTCAGAAGGCTTGATTTATTATTTTATGATATATATTACGTTAAAACTATACTAAACAAATAGAAGAAAGGATTTCCTCAGAAGGCTGGCTAAGAATAGAATAGGAAAGAATGATAACAAAGGCTCTGTCTCGGACTCTCTGTCCGAGCCAGCTGGGCTGTGGTTGGCCATTAATTAGAAACATCCAACATGGGCCAATCACAGATCCACCTGTTGCATTCCACAGCAGCAGATAATCAATATTTACATTTTGTTCCCGAGGCCTCTCAGCTTCTCAGGAGGAAAAATCCTAAGGAAAGGATTTTCCATAAAAGATGTCTGCAACAGGTGTTCTCCTTGATTTTGGTGCCTCTGGGTGGGCGGTGCTGCCCTTTCCCAGCGGGGCTCTCCCCTTTTGGCATGGGACATGTCGGGAGTTTGTGCTCGAGCACAGTCAGAGCTTGGCAAGGGGTGGAGGACAAACTTCCCTTGGGGCTTGGGGAATGCAGGGCCAAAATGGAATCTCCTCCAGCCACCTCTTGCTCCAGCATTTAGGATTTAATTACTCTCGCTCCCATTAAGGATTTAATTGCTGTCCCTGCCTTCTCACCCTTGGTGCCCAGGTGCCCCCACACAGAACAGGTCACCTGTGGATCAGGCTGTGCCAAAATCCCTCTTCTTATCCCTCTGTTTGACATGCAGACAGAGCCTGGGTGGTTTTCCCACCTCTCCCTGGTGCCCCCACCGGGAGACACCGGACACCCCGCCCGGCCCCGGCCCCACCCCGGCCGCGGGGCTGGCTTTGTGCTCGGGTCACCTGGGCGACGCTCCTGTCCCAATAAAGGCCCCTTTCACCTCCAGCCGGGCGCCTGGCTCCCGCCGCTGCCTCGTCTCCAGCAGCTCAGCGAGTCCTTGGCGTTTATTATTTTTCCTGAATAAAAGCGAGGTTCTGTTCCAGCCTCAGATGGAAAAGATTAGGGAAGCGGGAGGAGGGATTGGGGCACCGAGCTCTGACCTCCTCCTCTTTTTGGCGACAGGTTTTTGGTAACAATATCCTCTTTTCGCTTTGAATCCAGTGAGGCCCCTCCGTGTCACACTGTCACCTCTGTCCCCTCCCAGCAGCCGGGCCCAGCCTGTCCACCAAACCCACCACAGCTGGATAGAGGGGGAGTCTGATTTCCCAAAACTCAGATTTCTCCTCTTTTGTTTGTGTTTTACCCCTTCTTTGCCCCCTGCAGGTCCCCAACCTTTGCAGGTGGCCTCTTTGCCATCTCCAGGTCCTACTTTGAGCACATCGGCTCCTACGATGACCAGATGGAGATTTGGGGGGGTGAAAACGTGGAAATGTCCTTCAGGGTAAGGACAGGGGTAACCTTCTGAGGGCACCTCCAGGGAGCTCCCTGCTGGGGGGCCCGGGGGCTGGACCCCCCCACCTCAGGTGTGGCTTCCCCGCAGGTGTGGCAGTGCGGGGGACAGGTGGAGATCATCCCCTGCTCCGTCGTGGGCCACGTGTTCCGCTCCAAGAGCCCGCACACCTTCCCCAAGGGCACCCAGGTGATCTCCCGGAACCAGGTGCGCCTGGCCGAGGTCTGGATGGACGACTACAAGGAGATCTTCTACCGCCGCAACCAGCAAGCCTCCCAGATGGCCAGAGAGGTACCGGGGGCTGCTGCTGCTGGGAGGGTGTCTCGGTTTGGAAAGACAGGTGCCTGCTAAGGAAGGCAGGAGCCTCCCCTGAAATAGAGATGTAAACCCTCCCCACCCCTCTGAATTGCTATGAAATTTAAATTAAGGGGCTCTCAGGCAAAAATACGGGAGCAGGAAATAACAGTTCTTTACTAGGGAAGAAAATAAAAGGATAAAATAAACAATGCAGTGCACTAAAACAGCACTGACAGAGTCAGAACCCAACCTGACACCCTGTGGGTCAGGGTGTTGGTATCAGTCCCGTTGGAATTGTGACTACAGCCCTCCTGCAGTGTCAGGGGTGGTTCTGCTGGAGCAGGGATCCTGTAGGAAAGGGTGGAATCTTCCTCTGAAGATCCAGTGGAAGAGGCAGCTGCTGCTCCTCTGGGAATCCAGTGGAGAAGCTGTGCTGGTGTTCCAGAATCTCCAGATTATATCCGGGTAGGAATGCTTGGCTCCTCCCTCTGGGCTCACATCTCCCAATGGGATGCTGTAGTTCTTATCAGCCATGCAGGGACATTCCATAGCTGCTATGAGCAGATGTCCCCTCCCGAGGGAGGAGTGATTGTGGAAGAGATAAGGAAAAACTGCCCACTTGACAAAAGACAACTGCCATAGAAATGGTGACAGAATGCATCTTGCCTTGCAATCTGGAACAGAGGGCTGGTCCTGCTGGGAGCTCCACCTGGGCAGCAGGAGTGGGTGGGAGACCAGACAGGTGGACACAAATATCCAAAAGCCTTTTTTTCTTTCCCCTCTGGCCGGAATGTTTCCTACTAGGAAAACATCGGGATTTATGAATTTCTTTTTTTTTTTTTAAGCAGGGCACCCCCAATGTAGGGAGTAATTAGTATGTGTCTCTATTGATTCAGAAGGCTGAACAATTCCTTTATTAAAATTATATTACATTATACTATACTATATTAAAGAGATACAATATTATACAAAAGATACATATTGAAGAAAAACTCGTGACTGTCTGAGACAGCCAGGACACAGCTTTGAGTGATTGGCTAAGGAATCAAAACAATCCTCAGTAGAATCCAATTGACAAATCACTTCAGGTAAACAACCTTCCTAACAATTCCACATGTGCAAAACAACAGGAGCAGCAAACAGATATCAGAATTGTTTCCTCTTCTTTTCTCTGTGCTTCTCCAGGAAAAAACCTGGGAGAATTATGTCTCTCTGTTCAGAGAATGTGAATGCCACACACCAAAGCTTCTTATTCTTTTCTTTTTTCAACACCAAAACTTCTTATTCTTCACCAAAACATCTCCGAGCTTTTGGTAGAGCCGGTGGGTACCTGCCACGTGTCTCGGTGCTGGCCACACCATGAGGGATGATGGCAAAGCTGGGGTTTACTCCAAACTCTGAACCTGGAAAGGGTTTTTTTGGGATTTTCCCTACTGTTTTCTGAAGTTAATTTTTGTCCATGACTTCGTCAATAGAAGACATTTGGTGACATCACAGAGCGGCGCCGGCTGCGGGAGCGGCTGCACTGCAAGAATTTCACCTGGTACCTGCAGAACGTCTACCCCGAGATGTTCGTGCCCGACCTGACCCCGGCCTTCTACGGAGCGGTGAGTGCCGGGGCTGCCGGAGCCGCGGGAGCTCCGCCCCGTGCCGGCAACAGCCGGGGGAGCCCGGAGGGTGGGTCCGGGGAGGGGGAGCTGGTGCTGCCGCGTCTGTCACCGTGTCTGTCTGTCACCGCTCTGTGTCTGTCACCTCATCTGTCACCGGCTGGCGGGGCCGGTTTGGGCTCCGGCTGAGCTGGAATCCGGCAGGGCTGGTTTGGGGTGAGTCCCGGGGTGAGGAACCCGTGGGGATGTGGACTTGGGTTAAATTGGGGGGAAGAGCTGAAAACTTCCTTGGGCCCCAAACATCGTCCTGGCACAGGGAGGGCTGGAAAAACTGAGCTGGGGATGGGCTGGGGATGGGCTGGGGATGGGCTGGGGATGGGCTGGGGATGGGCTGGGGATGGGCTGGGGATGGGCTGGGATGGGCTGGGATGGGCTGGGATGGGATTCTCCATCCCGAGGGAATCTGGGCACGGCTGGGAGGCAGGACCCCATCCACAGGGAAATGGAGACCGGCGGGATGGGGAGGGCTGGTTCCGTCCCTGAGGGAGCTGGGGACAGCAGGACACGGAGCTCTGGCTGCATCCCCGAGGAACTGAGGGCAGGCAGGATGAGGGGCTCCAGCTCCATCCCTGAGGATGGGATTCCTCTGAGGCTGGAAAATCCCTTTCCCTCAAGCTGGGTGTTGGATCCTGAGTCTGCCCCTCCTCAGCCAGGGCGATGTGACAGCAACTGGCACGGCCAGCACCCAGCCCAGCGACAGCCGGGTGACAGCCAGGTGCTGGCTGCTGGCTCCCATCCAGCTTTTAATTCACCTTCATTTCCTGAAACCGCCGCCCAGGTGCCTTTCCCTTTGCTCCGTGTGCCGGAGGCGATGGCTCGGGCGTTCCTCGTGTCCTGGAAAGGACACGGGACCCGGAGCCGGCTCTGGGTGCCGGGACTGTGTTTGCACAGCGATAACCCAGAGTCCTGCACGGCCAAACCCGAGCCGGTCCCACCCCGGCTCCTCTGAGTCCTTCTTTCCTCCGCTCCCCCAGCCTTTTTCCTCACTACTGCTCCTTTCCACCCCTACCTCGTCTTTTTCTCCCTTTTTCCCCCCTCTCTCTCCTCCTCACCCCCCTTCCCGTGGCCTCTCCCCGCCCTTTTCCCCCATCTCTTTTTCCTCGCCTTTCCCTCTCCTTTCTCTCCCTCGTTTTTCTCCCCTCTCCTTTTCCCACCACCACCTCTTTTCCCCTCCCAACTCCTCTCTTCCCCTCCCGCAGATAAAAAACGAGGGCACCAAGAGCTGCCTGGACGTGGGCGAGAACAACCACGGTGGGAAACCTCTCATCATGTACCCCTGCCACGGGCTGGGGGGCAACCAGGTGCGCCCCCCGAACCACCCCCATCATTTCCCCCTCTGCCACCCCCCGGTTTTCCCCCGGGCTCAGCTCCCGGGGCGCGGCAGTGACGGCCCCGCCGGCTCTTCCCGCAGTACTTTGAGTACACGAGCCAGCGGGAGCTGCGCCACAACATCGGCAAGGAGCTGTGCCTGCGCGGAGCTGCGGGCACGGCCGAGCTGGGCGAGTGCCAGTTCCGAGGGAAGCCCGGCCGGGTGCCCGCCAGCGAGGAGTGGGACCTGGCGCAGGTGAGGAGCCCCCTCCGTGCCGGGAATCGCCCCTGGGCACGGAGCGGCCCCTCCGGTGCTGTTTCCCCTCGGTCACACCCCGCTCTCGTTCATGGATGGTTTGCGTTGTTTCTCGGCAGAACCGGCTGATCAAGAATTTGGCCTCGGGGATGTGTCTGACGGCCCGGGGGAAGCACCCGGCGCTCGTTCCCTGCGACCTCACGGACCCGCACCAGCTCTGGTCCTTCACCTAAACGGCAGCGGAGCCCCCGGCCACGCTCAGGAAACCAGGATCCAAAAAACTCCCTTGTTCGCTTTAATTTAAGAAGTGAAGGCCTTAAATATGCTGCATTTCGTGGTTGCCTTGAACTGAATCCCGTGCTTTTGGGAGCCGGGCTCTGCCGGGGGCACCCCAGGGACCCCGAAACGCAGCGGTGGTGGCGGCGACGCTCCTGCCGATGCTCCTCGGAAGCCGCTGCTCGTCCTCCCCATCCCGGCTCCAGCCAGAGACTCTTCAGTTCGTGTCAGGCTTTAAAAACGTGGATGCGCCTCCCCAGATGGGGGATCTGGGCGGGAAAATCCGTGGAGGAGGAGGATGGTGACCGTGGGGCTGCTCCCGTCGAGGGGGGATCGGGGCTTGCGGTGGCCCCTGGCGGGCAATGGGAGAAGTTGGGATCTGTGCCTTAGGAATCACGTTGGATTTGGAGGGGGGAGGAAGTTAGATTCTTGCTTTTATTATTGTTATTATTAAATGATGACGATTCCTGGGGACGATTCTGCTTGTGCTGGGCAGGAGGAGTTTTCCCTGGATGGCACCAGAGAATCCTTCTGAACAGGATCCTGGGTGCCACATCTGCTCTGTTCCAGATTGTTTGTCTATCCCAACTTCTGTAGCTGCCACTTTTGTTGCCATATCATTTATAGCGGGGAAAAATCCTCCTGGACATGGCAGGAGTGGGGAGAACCTGTCCTAGACACTGAACCTCAAATAAAGAGATGCTTTATTTTACACAAATCCTGTCTCTGGCCATTCTGAGCTCCAAACACTCCTCTCACATTGTATCCTTCGCACTTCTTGTTCTAGAAACTCGCTATTTAGCCCAAAAATGAGTGTACAGCCCTTTGTGCCACAGCTGGGTGATCAGCTTTGCCTTGGGGTGTCCCTGTGTGGGGCGGAGCCGTTGCCGCTGTCCCTCACTCTGTGCCCTTGGTGCTGATAGAACAAACATGGAATTACTTGGCAATTGTGTTCCTGGGAAGTTTCGTGTTTTCCTTGGAAATAAATGCAGAACTGCAGCAGGTGCTTTTTATTCCCAACACTTTTTTGGACCTGGTTGACCCCATGAGCCTCGTGATCCCAAATGCCGAGGCCTGTGCCTCAAGGGCCAATGGTCCTCACCAAAACAATCTCCATTTGGAGTTCAAGGGGTAAAACATGACAGAGCTTTGGCCAAAATCCCAGGGTTTATTTCAAACCTATCTCTGCTTCCTCCTGCCCCAGCCTCAGGCCCCAGGGAGCCCCGGCCCTGCTCCAGCGCTGGCTGTGCCGGGGGCTTGGGGAGGGGCTGACGGTCGTGCCCCGTTTGTGCCTCGATTTCCCCATCCCGGTGCCGATGTGGCTCCATCCAGGGGTTGGATCGAGCCCCTGGGCGCCATGGCACGAACCGAGGCCGGGCAGAGCTGCAGCCAAGGCCTCCTGGGGCTGAGAGCGGGAGCCAGCGGTGACGCGGCTCGGGGACACGGGCACAGGAGGCGGCAGCGCAGGGCAGCGTCTCCCTGGGCTGCAGCGCCGAGGGGGGCTCGGGGTGTCCCTGGGCTGCCTGGGGACCGAGTGTTCTTTGGCACAGGGGCCAAGGCCGCTCGGCGGGGCCGCGGCACCTGCTGCCCTTCCCGCGCCGCCTCCCGCCGCCCCGTTAAAGCGCCCGCGGGGCCGGCGCTCGGTCCCACCGCGGACAGCGCTCCACCATGATGCTGCAGCTCGTGCTCCTCGCCGCGCTCGCCCTGTGCGGTGAGTCCCGCCGGGAGCCTTGGGCCTCGGCACCCCCGAAAGCCCCCTGGAGCAAGCCCGGGGGGACTCACGCCCACGTGCCTCTGTCCCCAGGGCGCTGCTCCGAGCTGGATCTCGATGGCATGCAGCGGGTGGTCGGCGGCAGCGAGGCGCGCTCGCACTCCTGGCCCTCCCAGGTGCGTCCTGCCCGCGTCCCACGGCCGGGCCCGGGGCTCTGCCCGCGCCGCGACCCCGCGCTCAGCCCCGGGCCGTGTCTCGCCCCCTCCCCAGATCTCCCTGCAGTATTACTCCGGGGGAGGCTGGCACCACACCTGCGGGGGCTCCCTCATCCACAGGAACTGGGTGATGACCGCCGCCCACTGCGTCAACAAGTGAGCGCCCCGGGGACCCCTCCTTCCCCTCGCCAAACCTCCTTTCCCCCCAAAACCCTTCCAAGCAGAAATTCTGGCTGCCTCAAGCCCCAGAGCAGCCGCCCTTGGAGCGCTTTTGGCCTCCTCCTTTTTGGCAGGGCCTCCGCAGCGCTTCTCCGGGAGCGCCCCGTTCCCGCTCGGAGCCTCCCGGAGCAGCTCCCGCTCGGGCTGCGCGGAGCCCGGCGCTGACGGAGCGTGTTTGCACCTTGCCGCCAGTAACCTGCAATACCGTGTGGTGGCCGGCGAGCACAACCTCAACATGAACGACGGCACCGAGCAGGTCTTCAGCGTCAGCAGGATCATCGTCCACCCCTACTACAACGCCAACAACGTGGCCGGAGGGTAACGCTGGCGGAACGGGCACTCGGGGGGAGCCCGGCCGGCGTTTGGGGGATCCTTGTAACATCCTCTCCCTCCCGCCGGCAGCTACGACATCGCCCTGTTCCGCCTGAGCAGCTCCGCCACCCTGAACAGCGCCGTGCAGCTGGCGGTGCTGCCCCAGGAGGGCACCATCCTGCCCAACAACTACCCCTGCTACATCACGGGCTGGGGCCTGACCCGCAGTGAGTGACGGGCTGCCCCCGACCCCAATTGCCCCGGCACCGGCCACCGCCGGCAGCCGCGGCAGCGCCCGCAGCCCGGCACGGCCCCGGCAGGCTCCGCTCGGGGCTGCGCTGGGGGCTCGCAGGTGCCCAGCGCCGGCCGGGGCCGTGCCGAGCCTCGGGGGCACGGGCGGGGCCGGAGGGGCTGCGCGGGGGCCGCGGGCTCGGCTTTGGCCGGGCCGTTCCGGCGGCTCCGAGGCGGCGCTGACCCGCCCCGCTCCCCGCAGCCAACGGGCAGCTGTCCAGCGTCCTGCTCCAGGCCCAGCTGCCCGTCGTGGACTACCAGATCTGCTCCAGCGCGTCCTACTGGGGCTCCACCGTCAAGAACACCATGGTGTGCGCCGGCGGCGACGGCGTGCGCTCCGGCTGCCAGGTGCGCCCGCGGCCCCCGCGCTGCCCCCGCCGCCCCCGGCGCGCCCGCAGCCCCGGCTCACGCCGCTCCTCGCTCCGCAGGGCGATTCCGGCGGTCCCCTGCACTGCGCCGTCAACGGGCAGTACCAGGTGCACGGCGTCACCAGCTTCGTGTCCAGCCAGGGCTGCAACGTCCTCCGCAAACCCACCGTGTTCACCCGCGTCTCCGCCTACATCTCCTGGATCAACAGCGTAAGGCGGCCGGGCCGGGCCGGGCCGGGCCGGGCCGGGCTCAGCCCCGGCGCTCTCGGGGCATCGCTGCGCCCGCCCCGGCCCCGGCCCCGCGCGGCTCAGCCCGGCCCTTCCTCCCTTCCAGGTCATCGCCCAGAACTGAGCCCGGCGGGACAAGCGCTCGCTGCCCCCCGCCCATGGACATCCCCTCACTGCCCCGCGCCGCGCTCCGGGCTTCCCGCCCCCGAGCCGGCCTCAATAAAATCTCTCCTCCCGTCTCTGAGCCTCCGCGCTGCCTTTGCTCGCGTCCGCCCATCCTTCCTCCTCCGGCCCGCCATCCTCCTCCTCCCCCAGCTCCCGCACCGGCCCTTCCCCGCCTCCTCCTCTTCCTCGCTCCTCAGGGAAGAGCCCTGCGGAGCAGGAGCTGCCTCCGAGCTCTCGGGGCAGCCCCAGCCTCTGTGCGATGCTGGAAAAGGGGCAAACGCTGCAAAGCCCCTTCCTGGCCTCCAAGGCCATCGCTCCCTGGCATTGCGGGGGCACACGGAGCGTTCAGGGCAATCCCATCGGCATCTCCCCTGACTCTTGCTCTATTTCTCTTCCCCAAATTCCCTCCTTGGCCACGAGAGGTGTCGGATTCGGGGACTGCTGCCACCCCCTCGTCCCTCAGCTGCGTCCTGGGGCTGTGCCACAACCCCCAGCCTGGGGACACACCACCAGCACCACTGTGCCCCAAACGCCCGCCTTACACCCAAACAGACACTGCTGGGTGGATCCAGCAGCCGCTGGGAGTTCCCCCAGCCCTGGGTCGTGTCCTGCTGGACAAAACACCCACGAGTGACAAGAGGGCTCTCCCAGCCCTGGGAGGCCACGGGAGCAGTGGCTGTGCCCGGCCCTGCTGAAGCCCCCGAGGGCTGCGTCCAGTTCTGCCCCTCCCAGCAAGAAAAACACCGAGGGGCTGGAGCGTGTTCAGAGAAGGGAACAGAGCTGGGGTGGGGCTGGAGCAGCTGAAGGAGCTGGGAAAGGGGCTCAGCCTGGGCAAAAGGAGGCTCAGGAGGGACCTTCTGGCTCTGCACAACTCCTGACAGGAGGGGACAGCCCGGGGAGGGGTCGGCCTGTGCTCCCAGGGAACAGGGACAGGACGGGAGGGAAGAGTCTCAAGCTGTGCCACAAGAGGCTCAGGTTGGACATCAGGAGGAATTTCTTCATGGTGTCTTGGTTTGAAAAGACATGTGTCTGCTAAGGATGGCAAGGGCCTCCCTTGAAATGGAAAATGTAAACCCCTCTTTCTGAATTATTATAATTTTGAAATTAAGGGGCTCTCAGGCAAAGATTTGAGAATAGGAATAACAGTTCTTTATTAGGGAAAATTTTAAAAAAATTTAAAAGCAATAATTGAAACAACAATCAGAGTGAGAACATGCCCTGACCCCCTGTGTGTCAGGGGGGTGGCACAGCCCCATCCCATGGGGGCTCAGCCCTCCTGCAGTGCCAGCTGTGGTTCTGCTGGAGCAGGGATCCTGCACAAGGGGGGAGTTTTCCTCTGCAGCTCCAGGGCTGCTGGAGATGGGCCTGGGCTCCCTCTGGCAATGCAGGGCAGCAGAAAGCTGCTCCTCTGGGAATGCAGTGGGCAAAGGCTGCTGTGCTGTCCCAGGCTCAGATTGTACCCAGGCAGGAATGTTTGAAATCTCAGATTGTATCCAGGTAGGAATGCTTGGCTCCTCCCCTGGGCGGAGCATCTCCCCATGGGATGATGGAACTTTATCAGCCATGCAGGGACACTCATTGGCCCACGAACAGAAGATAATTAAAAATCTATGGCCCATGAACAGATAATAATTAATGCCCATTAACAGAAGATATCTCCTGGAGGGAGGATTGGTTGTGGCAGAGATAAAGAAAGCTGCCCAATGAACAGAAGAGACCTACCCCACCTCTAGAAGATGATAATAAAATACACATCCCCAGCCACATCTTGCCACCTAAGACACACAGACAGGGTGGTTGGCCATTGGAAGTGGCTGCCCAGGGAGGTTTGAGGTGCCCATCCCTGGAGATGTCCAAGGAAGGACTGGATGTGGCACTCAGGGGTCTGGGCCGGGGACAAAGTGGGGATTGGGCACAGCTTGGGCTCGATGATCTGGGAGGGCTTTTCCCACCGCACACTTGGACTGTGAGGGGATAAACCTGAGGGTTCCTCCTCAGAGGCACCAGCTGGGGCTGGGCTGGGGCTGGGCCGGTGTCACTGCACAGGGACTCGATGGCTTTGTGGAATGGGACACCTGGGACTGCCATGGGAAACCAGGGCTGGGATCACAGCCAGCCAAGGGAGGGACTGTGTCCATCTCCTGATGTCCAACCTGAGCCTCTTGTGGCACAGCTTGAGACTCTTCCCTCCCGTCCTGTCCCTGTTCCCTGGGAGCACAGGCCGACCCCTCCCCGGGCTGTCCCCTCCTGTCAGGAGTTGTGCAGAGCCAGAAGGTCCCTCCTGAGCCTCCTTTTGCCCAGGCTGAGCCCCTTTCCCAGCTCCTTCAGCTGCTCCAGCCCCTTCCCAGCTCTGTTCCCTTCTCTGAACACGCTCCAGCCCCTCGGTGTTTTCCTTTCTGGGAGGGGCAGAACTGGACGCAGCCCTCGGGGGCTTCAGCAGGGCCGGGCACAGCCACTGCTCCCGTGGCCTCCCAGGGCTGGGAGAGCCCTCTTGTCACTCGTGGGTGTTTTGTTCAGCAGGACACGACCCAGGGCTGGGGGAACTCCCAGCGGCTGCTGGATCCACCCAGCAGTGTCTGTTTGGGTGTAAGGCGGGTGTTTGGGGCACGGTGGTGCTGGTGGTGTGTCCCCAGGCTGGGGGTTGTGGCACAGCCCCAGGACGCAGCTGAGGGACGAGGGGGTGGCAGCAGTCCCCGAATCCGACACCTCTCGTGGCCAAGGAGGGAATTTGGGGAAGAGAAATAGAGCAAGAGTCAGGGGAGATGCCGATGGGATTGCCCCGAACGCTCCGTGTGCCCCCGCAATGCCAGGGAGCGATGGCCTTGGAGGCCAGGAAGGGGCTTTGCAGCGTTTGCCCCTTTTCCAGCATCGCACAGAGGCTGGGGCTGCCCCGAGAGCTCGGAGGCAGCTCCTGCTCCGCAGGGCTCTTCCCTGAGGAGCGAGGAAGAGGAGGAGGCGGGGAAGGGCCGGTGCGGGAGCTGGGGGAGGAGGAGGATGGCGGGCCGGAGGAGGAAGGATGGGCGGACGCGAGCAAAGGCAGCGCGGAGGCTCAGAGACGGGAGGGGAGATTTTATTGAGGCCGGCTCGGGGGCGGGAAGCCCGGAGCGCGGCGCGGGGCAGTGAGGGGATGTCCATGGGCGGGGGGCAGCGAGCGCTTGTCCCGCCGGGCTCAGTTCTGGGCGATGACCTGGAAGGGAGGAAGGGCCGGGCTGAGCCGCGCGGGGCCGGGGCCGGGGCGGGCGCAGCGGTGCCCCGAGAGCGCCGGGGCTGAGCCCGGCCCGGCCCGGCCCGGCCCGGCCCGGCCGCCTTACGCTGTTGATCCAGGAGATGTAGGCGGAGACGCGGGTGAACACGGTGGGTTTGCGGAGGACGTTGCAGCCCTGGCTGGACACGAAGCTGGTGACGCCGTGCACCTGGTACTGCCCGTTGACGGCGCAGTGCAGGGGACCGCCGGAATCGCCCTGCGGAGCGAGGAGCGGCGTGAGCCGGGGCTGCGGGCGCGCCGGGGGCGGCGGGGGCAGCGCGGGGGCCGCGGGCGCACCTGGCAGCCGGAGCGCACGCCGTCGCCGCCGGCGCACACCATGGTGTTCTTGACGGTGGAGCCCCAGTAGGACGCGCTGGAGCAGATCTGGTAGTCCACGACGGGCAGCTGGGCCTGGAGCAGGACGCTGGACAGCTGCCCGTTGGCTGCGGGGAGCGGGGCGGGTCAGCGCCGCCTCGGAGCCGCCGGAACGGCCCGGCCAAAGCCGAGCCCGCGGCCCCCGCGCAGCCCCTCCGGCCCCGCCCGTGCCCCCGAGGCTCGGCACGGCCCCGGCCGGCGCTGGGCACCTGCGAGCCCCCAGCGCAGCCCCGAGCGGAGCCTGCCGGGGCCGTGCCGGGCTGCGGGCGCTGCCGCGGCTGCCGGCGGTGGCCGGTGCCGGGGCAATTGGGGTCGGGGGCAGCCCGTCACTCACTGCGGGTCAGGCCCCAGCCCGTGATGTAGCAGGGGTAGTTGTTGGGCAGGATGGTGCCCTCCTGGGGCAGCACCGCCAGCTGCACGGCGCTGTTCAGGGTGGCGGAGCTGCTCAGGCGGAACAGGGCGATGTCGTAGCTGCCGGCGGGAGGGAGAGGATGTTACAAGGACCCCCCAAACGCCGGCCGGGCTCCCCCCGAGTGCCCGTTCCGCCAGCGTTACCCTCCGGCCACGTTGTTGGCGTTGTAGTAGGGGTGGACGATGATCCTGCTGACGCTGAAGACCTGCTCGGTGCCGTCGTTCATGTTGAGGTTGTGCTCGCCGGCCACCACACGGTATTGCAGGTTACTGGCGGCAAGGTGCAAACACGCTCCGTCAGCGCCGGGCTCCGCGCAGCCCGAGCGGGAGCTGCTCCGGGAGGCTCCGAGCGGGAACGGGGCGCTCCCGGAGAAGCGCTGCGGAGGCCCTGCCAAAAAGGAGGAGGCCAAAAGCGCTCCAAGGGCGGCTGCTCTGGGGCTTGAGGCAGCCAGAATTTCTGCTTGGAAGGGTTTTGGGGGGAAAGGAGGTTTGGCGAGGGGAAGGAGGGGTCCCCGGGGCGCTCACTTGTTGACGCAGTGGGCGGCGGTCATCACCCAGTTCCTGTGGATGAGGGAGCCCCCGCAGGTGTGGTGCCAGCCTCCCCCGGAGTAATACTGCAGGGAGATCTGGGGAGGGGGCGAGACACGGCCCGGGGCTGAGCGCGGGGTCGCGGCGCGGGCAGAGCCCCGGGCCCGGCCGTGGGACGCGGGCAGGACGCACCTGGGAGGGCCAGGAGTGCGAGCGCGCCTCGCTGCCGCCGACCACCCGCTGCATGCCATCGAGATCCAGCTCGGAGCAGCGCCCTGGGGACAGAGGCACGTGGGCGTGAGTCCCCCCGGGCTTGCTCCAGGGGGCTTTCGGGGGTGCCGAGGCCCAAGGCTCCGGGCGGGACTCACCGCACAGGGCGAGCGCGGCGAGGAGCACGAGCTGCAGCATCATGGTGGAGCGCTGTCCGCGGTGGGACCGAGCGCCGGCCCCGCGGGCGCTTTAACGGGGCGGCGGGAGGCGGCGCGGGAAGGGCAGCAGGTGCCGCGGCCCCGCCGAGCGGCCTTGGCCCCTGTGCCAAAGAACACTCGGTCCCCAGGCAGCCCAGGGACACCCCGAGCCCCCCTCGGCGCTGCAGCCCAGGGAGACGCTGCCCTGCGCTGCCGCCTCCTGTGCCCGTGTCCCCGAGCCGCGTCACCGCTGGCTCCCGCTCTCAGCCCCAGGAGGCCTTGGCTGCAGCTCTGCCCGGCCTCGGTTCGTGCCACGGCGCCCAGGGGCTCGATCCAACCCCTGGATGGAGCCACATCGGCGCCGGGATGGGGAAATCGAGGCACAAACGGGGCACGACCGTCAGCCCCTCCCCAAGCCCCCGGCACAGCCAGCGCTGGAGCAGGGCCGGGGCTCCCTGGGGCCTGAGGCTGGGGCAGGAGGAAGCAGAGATAGGTTTGAAATAAACCCTGGGATTTTGGCCAAAGCTCTGCCATGTTTTACCCCTTGAACTCCAAATGGAGATTGTTTTGGTGAGGACCATTGGCCCTTGAGGCACAGGCCTCAGCATTTGGGATCACGAGGCTCATGGGGTCAACCAGGTCCAAAAAAGTGTTGGGAATAAAAAGCACCTGCTGCAGTTCTGCATTTATTTCCAAGGAAAACACGAAACTTCCCAGGAACACAATTCCCAGTAATCCCATGTTTGTTCTATCAGCACCAAGGGCACAGAGTGAGGGACAGCGGCAACGGCTCCGCCCCACACAGGGACACCCCAAGGCAAAGCTGATCCCCCAGCTGTGGCACAACGGGCTGTACACTCATTTTTGGGCTAAAAAAGTGGCATTTGTGGATTACTGAGATTTTTGGTATCGTCCTGTGTTAGACACAAAACTTGTGTCCTATCCAACTCCAGATATTCCACAGTTCCTTCTTCCCAGAGGGTCTTTTCCACCTCAGAATATCCATGATTCCACGGGTCTGGACCTCTGGGAGCACCTGGACAACACTCCTGGATTTTGGGGATCTTTGGGGTTGTCCTTTGCAGAACCAACAGTTTTCCTTTATCATCCTTGTGTGTCCCTTCCACCTCTGGTGATTCCACGACCCGAGAGGTCAGGGACCTTTTGACAGCCTTGAACTTTGGGGTTTTGCCATCAGTGACCATTAGGAGTTGTCCTGCACGGGGCCAGGAGCTGCCTCCATGATCCTTTGTGTGTCCCTCCCAGCTGGATCCTCCATGGCCCCCCAGCCCTGTGGCCTGGCCGGGTTCCAGGAGAGCCTTTTTGGGGTTTGGGGGTTCCGGGGCGCGCAGCGGATGCTGCCTGGCCTCGCCTCCAACTTCCTCCCTCAGAAGCCTCCAACGGCCGCTGCGGGGCCGTGCCGGGGCCGTGCTGGGGCCATGGCCGAGGGCAGGAGTGGCAGCGCCGGGCTCTTCGCCAGGCAGGTCCAGAAGCGCTTCAGCCGCGCCCAGGAGAAGGTACGGAGGTGCCACCCACCCCCACACCCCACCTGTGACTGGGTTTGTCCTTCTCTCCCCCCTCAGCGCTCCCGGGGTGGCCCAAATGGCACAGCTCAGCACCTCTGGGTGCTCACAGGGTGAGAATTTGGGGGTTTCTGGGTCAATGTCATTGCTGCTCCAAGGGTTTGGGGAATGGCATCTCCCAAAGCTCCCCAAGACACTTTGGCTTCTCCAGTGGTGGGGGGTTCTCCACCCAAAACACCTTTGTGGGGGTTATGGGGGGGCTGCGGGGTGGTGGCACGGGGTGCCTGGGCTGGCTGGCACTGGGGGTGCCCAGCAGGACCCAGCGTGGCCGGGGGTCCCAGGAGCCAGGTCCCAGGAAACGAGGGGGAAGGGCTGCGGAAACGGCACGAGCGGGGCGATTCTCACTGCTTTGGGGGAGCCTCTTTCCTTTCCTCTCCCCTAAAAGTAGCTGTGACTCCCCTTTTGGGGTGACACAAGGACCCCTTTCAAACCCTCACCCTCCCGGGTTTCCTGGCTGGGGCTCGGTGCTAAATTTGGCTTTCCCACGGCTCAATCATCCCAGGCCAGGCTCTGGCTGCTTCCTGCACGCTGCAAATCTCCCTCCCAGCCGGTCCTGGCCTCTTCCCAGGGGGCCCAATCTCTTCCTGGACATCCCAAATCTCCCTCTGACCCAGCCCCAGCCTCTTCCTGGACACTCCAAAGCTCACTGCTCCCAGCCCTGGCCCCTTCCTGTGGGGTTCAAGCTGTTTGTGGGCACCCAAAAAGTCCCTCCTGCCTGGCCCAGGCTCTTCCTGGGGGGTTCAGCCTCTTCCTGGACACCTCGAATTTCTCCTCATCTGGCTTCAGTCATTTTCCAGAGGGTCACCCTCTTCCTGGGCACCCCAAAACCCCTTCATGCCTGGCCCCAGCCTCTTCCCAGGGGAGCTCAGTCTCTTCCTGGGCACCCCAAAGCTGCCCCAGTCCAGACTCAGCCTCTTCCCAGGAGATTCAGCCTGGACACCCCAAATCTCTCCCACCCAGAGCAGCCTCTCAGCTCTGCTTCATCCTCCTCATCCTCCTCATGGTATCCCCTGTGTCCCACAGCCGGGGCTTGGGGTGTTTTGGGCTGCACAGAGCTGCACCCACAGGGTTTAGGGTGGGAGGTAGATTGGCACCCAAAAATTCACCGTTTTCCTGAAAGAAAGAAAAGCACAGAGGGATGCAGTGAAATTTTGCATTTCCACATCAATCCTGCCCCGCTGGCTCCTCGGCAGCTCCTCAGGGGGGTTTTGGGGGGCCTGGGGGGCGCAGCCCGGTGCCTTTGGGGTGTGGTGGGGGCCTCTTCCCCTCTCTCTCCATCACAGGTTTTGCAAAAATTGGGCAAAACGGTGGAAACCAAAGATGAGCAGTTCGAGCAGAGCGCCTACAACTTCCAGCTGCAGCAGGTGACAGGGGGACATTGGGGACACCGGGGACACCGGGGACATTGGGGACACCCCCGGGGGTCCCTGTCCCCGCGGACAGCCCTGACCTCCCCCCTCGCCGCCGCGTTTTGCAGAACGAGGGTCACAAACTCTACAAGGAGCTCAAGGGGTTCGTGGGAGCCGTGAGAGGTGAGGAACCCATCCGGGATGGCCCCGGGAACAGGGAGGGACTCGGGGCGGAGCCGGGATAATAAATCAGGAATAGCAGAGGAAATAAATCATGCTACAATAAATAGATTGAGCATTAAAAATCAGCATCAAATCAAAAGAAAGAATAAATAAAAATAAATACTGAGAATAAATAGATTGTAAACTATGAATGGATAATAAAGAGAAAATAGTTAATAAAATACTATACGTGGGATAATAGATAATATAATATAGATGAGATATATATGTCTTACACATATGACATATGCAATATATATTTTTATATCTCATTATCTATTAAATGCATATGAGATAATAAAGAGATAAAATAATAGAGAGATAATAGAGAGATAAAAATAATAGAGAGATAATGAAGATATATAAGTAACAGCTATTAAAAAGATATTAAAGATAAAATAATGATATTATTAGTAATAATATATAGGTTTAATATCAATAATATTAAATGATAATATAATATAACATAATATAATATAATAATTAATATCGGTAATACTATTAATAAAATAATAATAATAAAAACTGTATGTGGGATAATAGATAATGAATATATATGAGATATATATTATGTACAAGATATTAAATAGAAAACCAGATAATACATATGTTATATATTGTATATATATATGGGATAATAGAGACAATAAATAATTTTAAATAACACACCTGGGCTAATAAACAACAGACAGCAGTGAATAAATTAATAACGATCAGGAATAAATGATAATGACAATGATAATGATCGTGATCGTGATAGTGATAGTGATAATGATAATGACAATGATAACTGATCCTGATCATGATAGTGATAGTGAGAATGATAATGATAGCTATAATAATAATGACAATGATAATTATAATGATAATAATAACGATAATGATTATTATAATTATGACAATTACAATGATAATAATAATGATAGTGATAATGATCATGACAATGATAACGATCGTGCCGGGTGTCTGTGCCCGCAGTGATGCACGAGAGCTCCCGCAGAGTGGCCGAGACGCTGCAGGAGATTTACAGCCCTGAGTGGGACGGGCACGAGGAGCTCCGCGCCATCGCTGAAGTGAGCCCCGGGTGTCCCCAAGGGTCCCCTTGAAGCCTGGGGGGGTTGGAGGGTCCCGGCTGTCACTGCTGTCCCTGTCCCTGTCCCCCCAGAGCAATGACCTCCTGTGGGAGGACTACGAGGCGAAGTTGGCCGACCAAGCCCTGCGGCTCATGGAGAATTACCTGGCTCAGTTCGGGGACTTTAAGGTGCCTCCCTGGGCGGTCGGGCGGGGTTGGGGACAGGGGGAGCACGGGGGGGTCCTGGCTCACCTGTCCCCCCACCCCAGGAGCGCATCGCCAAGCGGGGCCGAAAGCTCGTGGACTACGACAGCGCCCGGCACCACCTGGAGGCTCTTCAGAGCGCCAAGAAAAAGGACGAGGCCAAAATCGCCAAGGTTGGGACCCCCCAGCACAGCCCCCGTGTGGGGACAGTGCCCCGGCCGTGGGGACAAAGCCGCGACCCCCCCGTCCCTCCCGGCAGGCCGAGGAGGAGTTCAATAGAGCCCAGGCGGTGTTCGAGGAGCTGAACAGGGACCTGCGGGAGGAGCTGCCGGTCCTGTACGGCAGGTACGGGCTGTCACAGGCCTGGGGACACCGCGGGGGCTCGGGGACGTGCGGGGGGCTGGGGGACACTGCAGGGATTTGGGGACATCACGGGGATGGAGGTCACCGTGGGGGGTGTCAGGGTGGGGATATCATGGGGCTGGGGGACACCACAAGGGCTTGGGAACATCACAGACCAGGGGGTGGGGGACATCGTGGGGCTGGGGGGACATCGTGGGGCTGGGGGACATGGCAGGAGCAGGGGGACATGGCAGGGGTGGGGGGACATCGTGGGACCGGGGACATCGTGGTGCTGGGGGACATGGCAGGGCTGGGGGGACATTGTGGGGTCGGGGGACATGGCAGGGCTGGGGGACACGGGCTGGGCATGGGTGCCATCATGTGGGTGAGGTCCCCCCATGCAGGGAAGGACTTGCGTGGGTCTCTCCTCAAGGTCCACCCTGGGGACACATCGGGGGTCCTGGGGGGACATCGGCCACGGGGCCCTGCGACAGTGGGAGGTGGCAGCTCCGCGGCACCCATGGGGTGGCCCTGAGGGGACATTCCCGTTCCGTGAGGGGCCCACGGAGTTGGGGACTCAGGGGGAGGGACGGGTGGGAGGTGGCTGAGCACCCCCGACCCCTCCGGTGTCCCCCCTGGTGTCCCCTCGGTGGGACATCGTGGGGCACGCCCAGACCCCTCCCTGTCCCCCGCAGCCGCCTCGCCTGTTACGTCACCGTTTTCCAGAACATCTCCAACCTCCGTGACGTCTTCTACAAGGAGATGAGCAAGGTGGGGACGGCACCCCAAAACACCTCACCCGCCCCCCGGCATCCTCAGGTGTCCCCAGGTGTCCCCAGGTGTCCCAGGTGTCCATGCCGGTGCTGTTCCCCAGAGTCCTTGCTCTTCATTTCATTCATTCAGAGCAGCCCGAGGGTGTTTGGGGTGTCCCCAGGTGTTGGGGGCCCTGCTGAGCCCCCGGATGATGGGGGGCATCTGGGGGGCCCCCTGAAGTGTTTCTGTGTCCCCCCTCCCCAGCTGAACCGGGACCTGTACGAGGTGATGAGCAAACTGGAGAAGCAGCACTCGAGCAAGGTGTTCATCATCAAAGGTGTCCCCAGGTAACACCCGGGGAGATGAGGGGACAGCGGAGCTTGAGGGGACATTTTGCCCCCCAGCCCCAAAAATGTGATGGAGGCTCCGGTCCCACAGTCCTGGGGTGGGCGGGCGTCTGCCAAAGATGGGCTGAAGGTGCTTCTTGTGGGCCTGGGGAATTATCGGGGTCCTGCTGGCTGGGGAAGGGCCCCCCGCAAGCTGGGATGGTGACACCCCAAGGAGGAGCCCCAAGCTGAACCCTTCTATCCCCCTCCAGCAATCGCCGCTCTCTGGTCATCTCGGCGCCCGTGAGCCCCCCGGCCATGTTCCCCTGCCCGGACAAGGCCCCCGTGCTGGACGCGGAGGTGACACCGGGGTCCCCCGGCGGGGGCAGCGCCGCCACCGACACCGACACCGCCACCCCCGCCGAGCTGGGGGCTGTGTCCCCCGGGCCCCCCCCGGCTTCGCCCGCCAGCGGGGGCTCCCTGGCCTCGGTGTCCAGCGAGGAGAGCGCGGAGCCCGGCCCCGGCCGCGACAGCGAGCCCCCGGAGCAGGCGACAGCGGCGACAGGGTCGGTGTCCAGCGAGGAGCCCCCGGAGCAGGCGACAGCGGTGACAGGGTCGGTGTCCAGCGAGGAGCCCCCGGAGCAGGCGACAGCGGTGACAGGGTCGGTGTCCAGCGAGGAGCCCCCGGAGCAGGCGACAGCGGTGACAGGGTCGGTGTCCAGCGAGGAGCCCCCGGAGCAGGCGACAGCGGTGACAGGGTCGGTGTCCAGCGAGGACCCCCCGGAGCCCATCTCCGACCCCGACCCTCTGTCCCCTGGTCAGGAGCCGTCGGCGACAGCCGCGGAGCCGGGGGGTGACAGCGGGGCGCGGGGGGGCCCCGAGGGCATCGCCACCTCGCTGGCGTCACTGATTTTATCCGAGGCCATCGCCCAGGCCGCTGGCACCTTGTCAGCAGCGGCGGGGACAGCCGCGGGCACGGCAGGGGACAGCACGGCCACCAGCGCGGAGGGTCGGGCGCGGCCCGCGGTGTCGCCGTCCCCCACCGCAGCTGTCCCCTGCCGTGCCCCCAGCCCCGCGGCCGCTCCCCGGGAGCCGTGCCAGCTCGGCGGTGAGCGGGGACAGCGCGGGGACACCGGGGACAGCGCGGAGGCGGCGGATGTCGAGCCAGAGGTGCGCAAAACTCAGGTGGGAAAGTTCTGGGGGACGCCGGGGTGGGAGCGAGGGGGGATTCCGGGCTGGGGACACCCGGGAGGGATGTGGGGACACGGGGCTGGCCCCGGGGACAAAGCCAGCCCCTGGGACACCCTGTGCCGCAGGTGGGGCCGGACCTGCCCCTCCCCCGGCTCCGGGCACGGCCGGAGCCTCCCTGGACCCCCAACCCAGGCGGGTGCCACGGGCGGGGGGCTCGGTCCCTTTTGGGTGGGATTCAACCGAACCACGAGGTGCCAGTGTCACCCCCGTGTCTCTCCCAGGGCTGTTCCGGGACACCGAAGCAGGACACGAGCCAGGACACGAGCCGGGACCCCTCAGGTGCTGCAGACCCCCCCCAGGATCCCCCCGAGTTCCTCAGCGCCCTCTGATCCCAGGGAAATGCGGCTTCTTCCCCAAATTCATTCCCCAGAAAGTATTTCCCAGCCCCCATCCCGTCCGAAATAAAGATGGAAAAGGTGGAAAAATTCCAAAGCTCCATCTGGGATTGCGGAGGGGTCCGGGGGGATCCCACCGGCGGATTTGGGGTGGCTGAGGAGTGTAGGGCGGGGAGGTTGGGGGTTGTCACTCCCTGCCCTGCTCCAACACCCGTGACTCGGAGAAAAGGCGTCGAGCCTGTTCCACCAGCTCCCGGAAAATGCGCTGTGATGCCAAAAACCCCCCAAAACACCCCAATTTTCCCCTCCCGTGATCCGGAATTCCCCCAATCTCCGGGATGATGGGTTTGTCCCGCAGCCAGCGAAGGGTTAAACGGGGGAGGGATCCTGGGGGTTGATCCTCATTCCAGCCGAACTGGAAAGGTGAGGTAGGAAAAGGGCAACGCCTTCACCTGGGCAACGCCTTCACCTGGAGCCGCACATGGTGCCGGCAGGTAAGAGCTGCAGGAGAGGGACCTGGATCCCGGGATGTCCCTCCCCCCGAAATCCCCGACCCCTGGGGGGCTTCAGGGGGCAAATCCCAGGCACAGGGATCCGGCCAGGGCGGCACCGCAGCCCTGCAGTGAGGGACGGGGTGTGCGGCCGGTCCGGGGTGAAGCCGGAATGTCGGGGCTCGGCCGGGCGTTTTCCAGCTGGATTTGGGGTGGGAGGGGAGGAAAAGGCCGGATCCTGCCACAGGGAGAGGCTGAAAGCAGGAAATCCGGCAGGAAAGCTGAGGGGGAAACAGGGGGAGCAAAGTGCCCGTCCCAGGGGATCATCCCAAAGTGAGGGACAAGAAACGAGGGCGAGCAGCAAATCCCGGCCTCCACCCGCTGGGGAGGGGACGGGGCGGCTGTAAAGGGGCTGAGGAGCACCCCAAAAGAAGCCGGGGGGGATGGTTTGGTGATCCCATCCTCCATCCGCCGGGAGTGGGAACGGAGGGGCTGGAAAGGCGCTGCCGAGCCGCCCTAAAAATCTGTAGGGACTGTTTGTTCCTCCTGTCCTCCAGGCACTGGGAATGGGAATGGGGATGGGAATGGGGGGGCTGTAAAAGTGCTCCCAAGCACCCCTAAAAAATCGTTGTAGGGACGGTTTATTCCTCTTGTTCTCCAGGCACTGGGAACGGGCATGGGAATGGGGATAGGGGAGCTGTAAAGGTGCTCCCAAACACCCCTAAAAATCTGTAGGGACGGTTTGCTCCTCTCATCCTCCAGGCACTGGGAATGGGGATGGGAAGGGGGGGGCTGTAAAGGCCCTGCTGAGCAGCCCTAAAATTCTGTAGGGATGGTTTGTTCCTCCTGTCCTCCAGGCACTTGGGACGGGAATGGGAATGGGGATAGGGGAGCTGTAAAGGCCCTGCCAAGAACCCCTAAAAATCTGTAGGGACGGTTTGTTCCTCCTGTCCTCCAGGCACCAAGAACAGGAATGGGGATGGGAATGGGGGGGGGCTGTAAAAGTGCTGCCAAGCACCCCTAAAAATCTGTAGGGAAAGTTTGTTCCTCCTGTCCTCCAGGCACTGGGAATGGGAATGGGGATGGGAATGGAGGGGCTGTAAAAGTGCTCCCAAGCACCCATAAAAATCTGTAGGGACTGTTTGTTCCTCTCATCCTCCAGGCACTGGGAATGGGGATGGGAATGGGGGGGCTGTAAAGGCCCTGCTGAGCAGCCCTAAAAATCTGTAGGGACGGTTTGTTCCTCTCGTCCTCCAGGCACCGAGAATGGGAATGGGGATGGGAATGGAGGGGCTGTAAAGGTGCTCCCAAGCACCCCTAAAAAATCCTTGTAGGGTTGGTTTGCTCCTCTCGTCCTCCAGGCACTGAGAACGGGAATGGGGGGGCTGTAAAGGCCCTGCTGAGCAGCCCTAAAAATCTGTAGGGATGGTTTGCTCCTCCTGTCCTCCAGGCACCGAGAATGGGAATGGGGATGGGGATAGGGGGGCTGTAAAAGTGCTCCCAAGCACCCCTAAAAAATCGTTGTAGGGTTGGTTTGCTCCTCCTGTCCTCCAGGCACTGGGAACAGGAGTGGGAATGGGGATAGGGGGGCTGTAAAGGTGCTCCCAAACACCCCTAAAAATCCGCAGGGACGGTTTGTTCCTCCTGTCCTCCAGGCATGGAGAACGGGAATGCGGATGGGAATGGGCGGCTGCATCCCCGGCGCTCCTGGAAGGAGTTTTTGGGATCGCAGCAGCCGAGCGGGGCAGGGTTTCCCTTGGGAACGGCTCTGGAGCCGCTCGGCCGGAGCGCAGGAATGAGGAAGATGAGGGTTTTTCACAAGCCGGCTTTAAGAACACATTGAAATGCATCGGGATGGGAATGATTCACTGTCGCTCCAGCCCCCCCTTTCCGGGCTGGATCCCGGCCTGGCACCGCCAGAAATGCCGAGGGTTTTGGGAAGCACCGGGGCCCTCCCGCAGGGTTTGGGTGATTCCTTCCCACGATCCCGAGGCGGGAGCAGGGAGGGATCCATGGGGAGCATCCCTGCCCCGGAGAGAGCAGGAGGATCTCCCCTTCCAGCACCACGCGTGTTTGATGGAAATCAAACCCTTCCCTCAGATAAAACCCGGCTTAAACCTTTGGTGAGTCCCAGCATTCCCATCCTCAGGCGTGGGGGTCCCAGGGCTGCGTTTTTGGGGTGCTGGGGCCCAGAACTGGTTTGTGTTCCTCACTGGCAACGCCAAACTCTTCTCAATAAACCCTTCCCAAAGCTCAGCCCAGCCCCTGTTCCACCCAGCAGCGCCTGTTCCTCCTGTTCTCTTAAAGCCCAGTTTCTTTTGGGGAATTTAACCCCGGTTTTTGCCCTGAAGCCGCCCGGGAGCAGCAGCTGCTCCGTGGGAAGGTCGAGGTTGGCTTTGGGAAAGGCCCGGAGAGCTCTGCTGGGGGAGCCTCACAGCAAAGCTGGGCTTCATGAGGGGCTGGGTTAAAGCAAAACCGGACTTAAAGCAAAACTGGATTGAAAACAAAACTGTTCAAAGCAAAACTTGGTGTCATTCAAAGTTGGGTTTAAAGCAAAACCGAATTTAAAACAAAGCTGGGATTAAAGCAGCTCTGGATGTAATGCAAATCTGTGTTTAAAGCAAAATCACGTCTAAAGCAAACTCAATGTAAAGGAAAGCTGGTTTTAAGGCAAAATCAGCTTTGATTCAAAGCTGGGTTTAATGAAAAGCTGGACTTAAAGTGAAGTTGGGTTTAAAGCAAAGTGAGTTTAAAGCAAAACTAAGTTTAAAGAAAAGCTGGGTTTAACATAGGACTGGACTAAAGTAAAATCAGGCTTAAAGCAAAATTGTGCTGGAAATAAAATCGGGTCTAATGCAAAGCTGAGTTGAAGAAAAAATCGGGTTTAAAACAAAGTTTGGGTTAATGCAGAGTTAGGTTTCAAACAAAGCTGGATTTAAAGCAAAACAAGGTTTAAAGCAAAACAAAGTTTAAAGTGAAACAGGCTTAAAACAAAGTTTAATGCAGGACTAGTTTTAAAGCAGAACTGGTCTGACAGCAAAACCAGGTTTAAAGCAAAGCTGGGTTTAAAGCACAACTGGGTTTAATGCAGAGCTGATTTAATTAAAACTGAGTTCAAGGAGCGGCGGCTGCCGCCGGCCTGAGCCGGGCTTTGCGTGCTCGGGTCCCGCCCCTCCCTGAGCCCTGCGGGAGGGGAACGGTCACGGCCCGAGCTCCCGAGCCCCCAGACCCAATTCCCGGGGTGCCCCAGACCCAACTCCTGGGGCTCCCCCAGCCCCAATTCCCGGGGTGCCCCAGACCCAATTCTCAGCACCCCCAGACCCAATTCCCGGGGTGCCCCAGACCCAACTCCCGGGGCTCCCCCAGTCCTAATTCCCAGCACCCCCAGACCCAACTCCTGGGGCTCCCCCAGCCCCAATTCCCAGCACCCCCAGACCCAATTCCCGGCTGGCCCCCAGACCCAATTCCCAGCACCCCCAGCCCCCATTCCCGGTTCCCCTCAACCCCAACACCCGGGGCTCCCTCCCAGCCCCAACTCCCGGCGCCCCCAGCCCCAATTCCCGGGGCTCCCCCAAATCAAATTCCCGGAGCTCCCCCAGCCCCAACTCCCAGCTCCCCTAAACCAAATTCCTGCCTCCCCCCAGCCCCAGATCAGGGGGCTCACCCAAACCAAATTCCCGGCTCCCCAAGCCCCAGTTCCCGGCGCCCCCAGCCCCAATTCCCGGTCCCCCCCCCCCCCAGCCCCAAATTCCCGGCGCTCTCCCAGCCCCAATTCCCGGCGCTCTCCCAGCCCCAAATTCCCGGAGCGCCCCCGGCCCCAATTCCCGGAGCGCCCCCGGCCCCAATTCCCGGCCACCCCAGCCCCAATTCCCGGCGCTCTCCCGGCCCCAATTCCCGGCGCTCTCCCGGCCCCAATTCCCGGCCACCCCAGCCCCAATTCCCGGAGCGCCCCCAGCCCCAATTCCCGGAGCTCTCCTAGCCCCAATTCCCGGCGCTCTCCCAGCCCCAATTCCCGGCCACCCCGGCCCTAAATTCCCGCTCCCGGCCCGGCCGTGGCCCCGCCCCGCTCCGGCCCCGCTCCCGCCGCTCGATTTCCTCTTTTTTTAAAAAACCCCAAACAAATGGGATTGGATTCGCCCCGGCCGCGCTGAGTCACGGAATCCCCGCGCCCCGGAGCCGCCCGGCCCCGAGCCCCGGAGCCACCGCCGGGACACTTGGGGGGGCCCCCGGGGGTCCCCATCGGGCACAGCCAAGGTGGGTCGGGCAATTCCCGAGCTCCGGCCTCGCATTTGGGGCATTTTCAAGGACTTTCAGGCGCTTTGAAGCTCTCAAAACCTGGGAGTGAATCCAGTCAGGGGCTGGTTCTTCCCTGCCCCGGCTGCGACCCCAGCCCCAGTAATTCCAGTGCGTTACTGGTGCTGCGCCACCCCCCTCGCGCGGAGCCTTTTGGGGTGACTGGGGGGGGAAATCACGACTTTTATCCCTATTTTTGGCAGCTCCGAAGGAACCCGGAGCCTCACCTGGAAGGAGGCGCTGGAAGGAGGGAGCTCAGCCCCACCTGAGCGCAGGTGATGGGGCACTGAGTGGGAATTCACCGCTTTTATCGCTATTTTTGGCAGCTCTGAAGGAGCCCAAACCTTCCCCTGGAAGGAGCCGATGCGATGGAGGGAGATCAGCCCCACCTGAGCTCAGGTGAGCGCCTGGGGCCGCTTCTCCTCGCTCTTCCCACCTTCTCCACCCGGCTCAGCCCTCCCTGACCTCCCTCTCTCCCTGTCCCGAGGAAGACCCGACCACGCCGTACCTGAGGAAGGCTCCCACCCCCCCCGGCCATGAGGACGCCGACACCGCCGTGATCGCAGGTGAGGCCGCGGCTCCCGCTCGCCCCGGGGCTCAGCCCTGTGTTATTCGTTAATTAACCAATTTGACTAATAAGGAGAATTTATCCAGAATTAAAATACAATGGTAAAAAGGCCACAAGCAAAGATCAGGTCCTGACAGCGTTGGTAACACGGGGGGGCACTCTGGCTCCTCTGGCCATCACCAAGAGAAAACTCTCACAGAGTCTTTTTATAATTTCCAAGCTTCTGGGAGGGTTCCTTGCTTTCTTATCATTGATTTTATCCTTTTAGCATCTTCATGTAGTTTTTCCTTTCTTGCTGCTGCTCTTGCTGAAAGTTCCCCAAAACTGGTCAATAATTCACCTTGTTAGGGGAAAATCTCCTGAAATGCACATTCTAGGAGACCCAGATTTATCTTATTGATGATGCACATCGAATGCACATTGCTGGGGTTTGGCCAGAGGAATAATCCTGTGGAATTAACATTTCATTCAGGCTGGGATTTTGGTGCATATCGCTGTAATCTCATCAGAGGGAATTTCCCAAAGTAATCTCACCTGGTGAAAATCCTGGTGTACCAAAGGAGGGTTCTGGGGAAATTTCCTCTGTTAGGAAAATTAATCCACAAACACCAGAAGTTTATGTCCAAAAAGGAGCCAGAGGAGTCCTTTTGCTTTATTGCAATAAAGGCAGAGGCCATGGGGCATTCCCCTGGGATCTCTCAGATTTATGGAGGATGCAGCCTCCTTTTTATCCCAATTTCCCTCTCTTTTTCCCCATTTCTGAAGTGTTTGAGAGGTTCAGACTCCCCAGAACCCCTGATACCAAAGATTCCCCTCAATGTATAACCCTCCCTTTTCATTTTTAATTCTTATGGAATTTAGGGGTTTTTCTTCCCCATTGTTTCTTTCATCTTTCAATGTCTAATTTCATTTATCAGCAAACCTAAAGTTTATTTGTAAAATCAAATCTCTTTTTCCATTCATCAATCAGTGGAATCCTCCCCATTGTTTCTTTTATCTCCCAGTGCTGGTTTTATCTCCCAGCAGACCCAGAGCTGGTTTGGAAACACAAATCCACTATTTCCCTGATTAGATTACAGCGATATGCACCAAAATCCCAGCCTGAATGAAATGTTAATTCCACAGAATTATTCCTCTGACCAAACCCCAGCAATGTGCATTCGATGTGCATCATCAATAAGATAAATCTGGGTCTCCTAGAATGTGCATTTCAGGAGATTTTCCCCTAACAAGGTGAATTATTGACCAGTTTTGGGGAACTCTCAGCAAGAGCAGCAGCAGGAAAGGAAAAACTACATGAAAATGCTAAAAGGATAAAATCAATGATAAGAAAGCAAGAAACTCTTCTTGCTTGGAAAAGTGTGAAAAGACTCTGTGAGAGTTTTCTCTTGGTGATGGCCAGAGGAGCCAGAGTGTCCCCCCTGTGTCACCAACGCTGTCAGCCTGGGTCAGTGCTGATCTGAGCTTTGCTTGTGGCCTTTTTACCGTTGTATTTTAATTATGGAATTGTGAAAAACGCCAATCGTTCGTTTTTAAAATTTTGAAAGTTTAATGATAATAAAATGGTTATAAAAATAGTAATGCAATTAGAGTAATAATAATTTAGACAATTTGAATTGGGACAATATGGGACAATAGAAACAAAGAGTTACAGATAGTCCGGGTACCTTTTCTGGGCAAAATAAGCCCGAAAAAGGCCCCACATTAACAGAGGATTACCCTTAAAAGCAACAGCCTGTTGCATATTCATACACCTCATCCATGATGCATAAATTCCATTCAAACACAGGATTCTGTCTGGGCAGTGTCAGCTTCTTCCTCTGAATCCTGACAGCATCATCCTCTCTGAACGAGGCAGGAAGAAGTTCATTTCTCCTGATAATGGAGCAATAAATTCTCTTTCTCTGAAAGATTCAGGTGTCCTGTGGCTGCTATCTCAGTGCGAGTCCTTTCTTTAGGAAAAAAGTATCCCACATAGCAGAGTTTCTATTTTAACATTTTGTTATAACCTAAAACTATATTTAACGCACTACTTAGGAGAATTAATACAGCATCACTTTCTCACACAACACACACAATATTCATTTGAATATTTGCGAAAAGCCAATCATAAAATACGCATTTTTCACAGAATAAATTCTCCTTATTAATCAAATTGGCTCATATATTGGAATAATTACCAATATTGCCAGACAGGATGTGCCTGAGCTTGTCTGGCCCTTGCTGCTGAACCGAATAGCAGCAACTGTGGTGATTTCACCCCACAGACACCTTTGGCCAGCTGGGTGTGTGGGGTTTCACCCCTGAGAGATTTTTGGCTGCCTGGGTGCTGCAGTTGGCACATGGACAAGTCCAGGAGCTCTGGTGCTGCTGGGATGGAGCTTCCCCCATGACAGGGGCTGCTCCTCGGGTTTCCCTCTGCTGGAGAAGCTTTAAGGGGATGGTGAAGGAAAGGAGTCGGTTCTGCTGGAGGGTTTGGATCCAGAGCTTTATTCTGGCCTCTGAATGCAGCACCAGCTCCAACAGAACTCCCTGAGCCCGTGGCTGCTGCTCCTTTGAACCCCGGGGAGAGGGGCAGGGAAGGGGCAGGGAGCCACCAAGCAGGGACAGGAGGGGAGGGACAAAGGGACAAAGGACACCTGGGTGGCCCAATGTCCTCCAGGGGTAGAGGGCATCCTTTGGATCTGCCAATCACTCGAGGCCCTTCTGGAACAGCAGCCACGGGCTCAGAGAGTTCTGTTGGAGCTGGTGCTGCATTCAGAGGCCAGAATAAAGCTCTGGATCCAAACCCTCCATCAGAACCGACTCCTTTCCTTCACCATCGCCTTAAAGCTTCTCCACAGAGGGAAACCTGAGGAGCAGCCCCTGTTATGGGGGGAAGCTCCATCCCAGCAGCACCAGAGCTCCTGCAGGCCTGGACTTGTCTGCAGGGCCCAGCTGCAGCACCCAGGCAGCCAAAAGTGTCTGTGGGGTGAAACACCACACACCCAGGCAGGCAAAAGTGTCTGTGGGGTGATCCAAGTAGCCAAAAGTGTCTGTGGGGTGAAATCACCACACACCCAGCCAGCCAAAGGTGTCTGTGGGGTGATCCAGGTAGCCAAAAGTGTCTGTGGGGTGAAATCGCCACAGTTGCTGCCTTTTGGTCAAGCAGCAGGGGCCAGACAAGCCCAGGCACGTCCTGTCCAGCAATATTGGTAATTATTCTAACACATCTCACCTGTCACACCTGTGCCTGCCCTGCAGTGGTGATCACCCTGGTGTTCCTGACCCTGCTGACCGTGCTGGTGGTGATTGGGATTTACCTGTACCGGAACCAGGGCTCCTACCACACCTACGAGCAGCCCGAGCCCGACACCGCCCCGCGGGAGGAGCCTCCGGCCAAGGACAAAGAGGAATATTTTATCTAAGGACACGCCTGGGATCCACACAGCTCCCGAAACTCCCTGGAGATGGAGGCCTATGTGAATTGTCAGGAGTTAAGGATGCTGCCTGAATTCCCTGGCGTCAGGGATCTGCCCAAATTTCCCAGAACTGAAAGATCCCGGAGCTGAGGATCTGCTGAAATTCCCTGGAGGTGGGGGATCTTCCTCAGTGGGATCTGCTTAAATGCCCTGGAGCTGGGGCTCTACCTGCATTTCCTGGCTTTGGGGTTCTGCCTAAATCCCTTGGATTTGGGGATCCACCTAAATTAGAAACTGCCTAAATTCCCTGGATTTGAGGATCCACTTAAATTAGAAACTGCCTAAATTCCTTGGGGTTCTGCCTAAATGTCCTGGAGCTGGGATCTGCCTGAATCCCCTGGAGCTTGTGGTCTCCCCAAATTCCCTGGAGCTGGGGGTCTACATGAATTGTCAGGAGTTAAGGATGCTGCCTGAATTCCCTGGCATCGGGGATCTCCTCAAATTTCCTGCAGTTGGGGATCCACTGCAATATCCCAGAGCTGAGGATCTCCTGAAAATTTTTGGAGGTGGGGAATCTTCCTCAGTGGGATCTGCTTAAATCCCATGGAGCTGGGGCTCTACCTGCATTTCCTGGCTTTGAGATTCTGCCTAAATTCCTTGGATTTGGAGATCCACCTAAATTAGAACCTGCTTAAATTCCCTGGATTTGGGGATCCACCTAAATTAGAAACTGCCTAAATTCCCTGGGGTTGAGGTTCAGCCTAAATGTCCTGGAGCTGGGATCTGCCTGAATCCCCTGGAGCTTGTGATCTCCCAAAACTCCCTGGAGATGGAGGCCTATGTGAATTGTCAGGAGTTAAGGATGCTGCCTGAATTCCCTGGCGTCAGGGATCTGCACAAATTTCCCAGAATTGAAATATCCCAGAGCTGAGGATCTCCTGAAATTCCCTGGAGGTGGGGGATCTTCCTCAGTGGGATCTGCCTAAATCCCATGGAGCTGGGGCTCTACCTGCATTTCCTGGCTTTGAGATTCTGCCTAAATTCCTTGGATTTGAGGATCCACTTAAATTGGAAACTGCCTAAATTCCTTGGATTTGGGGATCCACCTAAATTGGAAACTGCCTAAATTCCCTGGGGTTCTGCCTAAATGTCCTGGAGCTGGGATCTGCCTGAATCCCCTGGAGCTTGTGATCTCCCAAAATTCCCTGGAGCTGGGGGTCTACAAGAATTGTCAGGAGTTAAGGATGCTGCCTGAATTCCCTGGCATCAGGGATCTCCTCAAATTTCCTGCAGTTGGGGATCCACTGAAATATCCCAGAGCTGAGGATCTCCTGAAATTCCCTGGAGGTGGGGGATCTTCCTCAGTGGGATCTGCCTAAATCCCATGGAGCTGGGGCTCTACCTGCATTTCCTGGCTTTGAGATTCTGCCTAAATTCCCTGGATTTGAGGATCCACCTAAATTAGAACCTGCTTAAATTCCCTGGATTTGGGGATCCACCTAAATTGGAAACTGCCTAAATTCCCTGGGGTTCTGCCTAAATGTCCTGGAGCTGGGATCTGCCTGAATCCCCTGGAGCTTATGATCTCCCAAAATTCCCTGGAGCTGGACTTCTGCCTAAAGCTGAGGATCTACAGGCTGATTTCGTTTGGTTTGAGTTTTTTTCTTCCTTAATTTATGAAGCCAACCATGGAAGGAATATGTGGGTGCCCAAGGGTAGGAAAAACCCCAAATACCCCCCAAAAAAGTAATATGAGGAATTTCCCAATGCAGCAGGAAAAAGGAAAGAAGCAGGAAAGCCCTGGCTGGCAGCAGCCAAAGGGGTTCTCAGAGGCCCAACAGAAATGTGTTACTTCATTTAAATTTTCAAAATAATCTTTATTTTGGTTTTTAGTATAAAAATCCACAAGTTCAGTGCAGCACAGAGAGTCCGAGAGCCAAGCTCAGGAACAGTCAGGGATGGTCACACACACAGAGAACACAGATTCAGATTAAAGTGAAATATTTAAGATAAAATAGAATCGAATCTGAGCTCTTCCTTCATCAAGTTACAACCAAAAAGAAGAAAAATACCCGACTGAGGATCCCTGAAGTGTTCCTCCCAAAAGCTTGTGGAGGTTTGGTTATCAATGCATTGATAAACCCATCGATAAACCCATTCACAAATACCCCATTCATAAAACCCACCTACAACCACCCCATTCATCAAAATCTATTTACAACCACCCCATTCATAAAAAATCCATTTACAACCGTCCCATTCACAAAAACTCCTCCATAAACCACCAATTTACACCTCATTGATAACCCCCAAACCATCCCGACCCTAAAGAGGGAACCCAAGGGATTTGGGTGCTCCCTGACACTTCCCACCCCCGGCACAGATGGAAACGGCCTCTCGGATTTAAGGAATTCGGGTGCAAAAAGGCCAGGTTCAAGTTAAAACCAAGCGTTTGCTAATTAAGCATTAATTAAACCTGGCTCTAGCTGGAATGGGGAGGATCCCACGGGAGCAGCAGCACGGCCCTGGCACCGCTCATGGCTTTGATTGGAGCTGAAGTGCAAAAAATCCAAAATTACTGGGAGGGGATTCAAAAAAATCCCAGGACAGAGGTTCCTGGAGGAAAAGGTGGGAGAGGGTGAGGGGGAACCTCGGGGCAGGCCAGGAAGGGCTCAGCTTTTATCTCTGGGAAGGGAATTTTGCCTCTGGGAAGGAATTTTGCTTTTGCAGAGGAGATTTTTGCCTCTGGGGAGGAATTTTGCCTCTGGGAAGGGAATTTTGCCTCTGGGGAGGAGATTTTTTCTGTTTCCTACCCAAAATCCACCTTTCCCAAAAAAAAGAGAACCCTGGATGGGTCCAGCAGAGGGATGAGGTGGGGAAACTCATCCCCAGGGCTTAATTAGGCCATTAATTAATTAGAGCTGCATGTAAATGAGGAAAGGGCGGGGCTGAGCTCACCCCCATTTGTGAAGGAGCCCCCCAAGTGACCAAACCCCCCCCCCCCCCCCGTCACCCCCTTGTGTCACCTGGGGGGGGGGGGGGGGGTCCCTCCCACCTTTGGGGTCCCCAGGCCTGGCGCAGGTACCTGGGGGGAGGGGCTGGGGGGGGACCCCAAAGGGGCAGGGGGGACCCCAGCACGGCCCCCCCTCACCAGAGGCCGAAGCCCCCCCCAGGCCCCCCCGGGAAGCCCCCCTTGCGCGGGGGCAGCAGAACGGCGGCTCCGGGCGGGACCGGCACCGGGGCGGCGCCCGCGGGGCACCCGGCGGGCGGCGGCTGCAAGGAAACAGGGACGGGTCACTGTCGCGATAGGGGAGGGGTCACTGTCGCGATAGGGGAGGGGTCACTGTCGCGATAGGGGAGGGACCACTGTCGTGATAGGAGAGGGGTCACTGTCGCGATAGGGGTGGCATCACTGTCGTGATAGGAGAGGGGTCATTGTCGTGATAGGGGAGGGACTACTGTCGTGATAGGAGAGGAGTCACTGTCGTGATAGGGGACGGGTCAGTGTCGTGATAGGGGAGGGACCACTGTCACGATAGGGGATGGGTCAGTGTCGCGATAGGGGAGGGGTCACTGTCGTGATAGGGGACGGGTCAGTGTCGTGATAGGGGAGGGGTCACTGTCACGATAGGGGACGGGTCAGTGTCGTGATGGGGTGGGGTCACTGTCGCAACAGGGGAGGGGTCACTGTTGCGACAGGGGACGGGTCACTGTCACGATAGGGGAGGGGTCACTGTCGTGACAGGGGAGGGGTCACTGTCACGACAGGGGACGAGTCAGTGTCGTGACAGGGGACGGGTCATCTTCACGATAGGGGAGGGGTCACTGTCGTGACAGGGGACGGGTCAGTGTCATGACATGGGACGGGTCACTGTCACGATAGGGGACAGATCACTGTCGTGACCGGGGAAGGGTCACTATCACAATAGGGGGACGGGTCACTGTCACTACACGGGGACAGCTGAGATCACTGTCATGACATGGGACAGGTCACTGTCACGACACGGGGCAGCCAAGGTCACTGTCACGACAGGGGATGGGTCACGGTCATGATAGGGGACGGGTCACTGTCAGGACAGGGGGACAGCTGAGGTCACTGTTGTGACATGGGACAGGTCACTGTCACGACAGGGGACAGCCGAGGTCAGCATCGCAACAGGAGCGGGGACAAGGCTGTGACAGGAGGGACACGAGGGCCCTGCGCCAGGGACAGCCGAGGGCAGCGTCCCACCCCAGCCCGCTGAGGGACAGCGACAGGGCTGGGACACAGCCCCGAGCCACCCCTGGGCCACCTGTGATCCCAAATCCCACCTGGAAGTGCCCAAAGCCACCTGGATGGGGCTGGGACTCACCTGGGCCAGGGCCGGGTGATCTTCAGGTCCCTCCCCACCCAAATCCCCAAACCCCACAGATCCACCTGCACTTCCTGGGATGCTGCCAGTGCCACCTGTCCCAAACCTTCCCACCTGTGCCACCCCCCCAGCTCCACCTGCCCTCACCTGGATCCTGGCACTCCCACCTGTCCCAACCCTTCCCACCTGTCCCAGTCCCACAGATCCACCTGCCCTCACCTGGATGCTGGCAGTGCCACCTGTCCCAAACCACCCCACTGTCCCAGTCCCACAGATCCACCTGCACTCACCTGGATAGTGCCAGTGCCACCCCAAAATTTCCCACCCCATCCCAAATCTCACAGATCCACCTGGTATCACCTGGATCCTGGCAGTGCCACCTGTCCCAAACCTTCCCACCTGTGCCACCCCCCCAGCTCCACCTGCCCTCACCTGGATCCTGGCCTGTCCCAAACCTTCCCACCTGTCCCAGTCCCACAGATCCACCTGCCCTCACCTGGATGCTGGCAGTGCCACCTGTGCCCAGCCTGGCAGCGCTGTCCAAGCCCCCCTCCAGCAGCACGGGGGATCCTGCTGGGTACACCTGGCCCAGGGGCAGAAAGGCCACGGGGGAGCCCAGGCCCGGCAGGGGCAGGGGCGGGGCCAGGGGCAGGTACAGGGACGCACCTGGGCACGCTGGGGACACGGGGGGGACCCCAGCAGCACCCAGGGGGACGAAGCTGAGACGGTAGAGCTGCAAAAACAGCGAGGAGACAGTGAGGTGACACAGGTGCCACCCCCCACAGACAGGTGTCACCTCACCCAGACAGGTGCCACCCTCACCCAGACAGGTGTCACCTCACCCAGACAGGTGCCACCCCCCCAGACAGGTGCCACCCCCCCCAGACAGGTGTCACCCCCCCAGACAGGTGCCACCCCCCCCAGACAGGTGTCACCCTCCCCACCCAGGTGTGCACCCAGCACCCAGGGGTCTCTCTGGCCCTCGGGAGTTTCCAGGGGGTGTCCAGGGGGGGGATCTCAGGGGTCTCTATCCCGGGGGGGGGAATCTCGGGGGTCTCTGTCCCATTTTGGGGGTCTCTGGGTGGTCTCTGTCCCATTGGGGTGGTCTCTGTCCCATTGGGGGGGTCTCTGGGTGATCTCTGTCCCATTTTGGGGGGGTCTCTGGGTGGTCTCTGTCCCAAGCCCCCCCCCCAGGCTCACCTGCCTGCAGGAGTTGGGGTCACCTGAGTTCCCCCCTGGGCTCTCATGGGGGAATTTGGGTCACCTGGGCCATGGGAGGGGGGGGTCCCTGCCCAGGTGAGCTCCAGGTTCCCCTGGGCCAGGGACAGGAGGGGTCCCAGGGTGAGGCCCCTCCAGACAGGTGTGTCCCATGTGTCACAGGTGTGCTGTGTGTCCCATGTGCATGTTCCGTGTGTCCCATGTGTCCCATGTGCATGTTCCGTGTGTCCCACGTGTGCCATGTGCCCCACCTGTGTGTCCTGTGTGTCCCATGTGTGTGTCCTGTGTGTGCCATGTGTGCCATGTGCCCCACCTGTGTATTCTGTGTGTCCCATGTGTGCCGTGTGTGCCATGTATCGACACGTCCCACGTGTCCCACCTGTCCTGTGTGTCCCACACATCCCACAATGTCCCACGTGTGCCATGTGTCCCATTTGTCCCGCGTGTCCCACACATCCCATGTTTCATGTGTCCCACGTGTCCCGCCTCTCCCATGTATCCCACATGTCCCACGTGTCCTCTCTGTCCCATGTGTCCCATGTGCCCTGTGTGTCCCATGTGTGTGTCCCACATGTCCCACCTACCTCGGGGTACGCAGGCTCAGGGTAGGGGGGCGGCTGCAGCAGGGGCAGAGCCTGGGGGTACCCGGGGGGGGCCGGGGCTGGGAACAGGGGCTGGGCTGGGAACGGCCCTGGGGGGGACAGAAATGGGTCAGGAGAGCCGGGACCGAGGGCTTGGGTTGGGACTGAGCAGAAAACTGCCCTGCCAGGAAAAGGCATCGCCCCTGGGCACTGTGCCCCCCCCGGGCATCGGCCCCGTGCCCTGTGCCCCCCCCCGAGCATCGGCCCTGTGCCCTGTGCCCCCCCTGGGCACTGGTGCCATCACTGCCCACCCTGTGCCCACCCCGAGCATCGGCCCTGTGCCCCCCCCAGGTGCTGGCCCTGCCGTGCACCCCCCAGGCATTGCCCCCGTGCCCTGTGCCCCCCCTGGGCATCAGCCCCATTACTGCCCACCCTGTGCCCTCCCCGAGCATCATCCCTGTGCCCCCCTCAGGTGCCATCACTGCCCCTGCCGTGCACCCCCCGGGCATTGCCCCCGGGCCCTGTGCCCCCCCTGGGCATCAGCCCCATCACTGCCCACCCTGTGCCCCCCCCGGGCATCAGCCCCATCACTGCCACCCTGTGCCCCCCCGGGCAGCTCCCCCAGTGCCCCCATGGCATCAGCCCGGCCTCAGTGTCCCCCCAGCGCTGCCACGCCCCCCTCCTCCCCTCAGAACCCCCCTACCCCTCTCATGGTATCTCCCCCCAAAGCCTCACCCCCCCCCGCGCCCCCCCCATGGTATCTCCCCCAGCCCCGCCTCCCGGCTCAAAGCGAGGCTGAGTACGCGTCTCCATGGCAACCCTGGCCCCGCCCCTCGCCCCGCCCCGCCCGCCCCTCACGCGCCCTTAAAGGAGCCGCGGCCCCGGGCGGCGCTCCCGGCCAGGCCCGGCGGCTCCGCTGAGGGCACCGAGGGCCCGGCCCGGCCTTGCCTTTGCCGTTCATGGCGGCGGCGGCTCCCGCGGGCACGGCGCGGGACGAGGAGGAGGAGGAGGCGGGGGCGGCCCGTGGGGGAGGGTGAGGGACGGGGCAGGAAGCGGGACAGGAAGGGAGCGTCGTGACGTCATCGCGCTCGGGGCGGGGCCACGCGCTCTTAAAGGGACCGCGGGAAACGTTGGGGGACGAAATGAGGGAGGGTCCCAAAGGGGGCGGGGTCACGATGGGAGGGGCTGGAGGGGAGGGATCCCAAAACAGGGTCTGGGGTCCCTAAACAGGGTCTGGGGTCTCTAAAGTGGGTCTGGGGTCCTTAAGCGGGGTCAGGGGGCCCTAAATCGGTCTGGGAGTCCCAAAAAGGGCCTGGGGGGTCTCTAAACAGGGTCTGGAGTTCTATATTTGAGCACTAATAAGAATTCATTAATAAGAATAAGAATTTAATATTAAAAATATAACATGAGAATTTAATATCAATTGCAGTTAAAATAAATATTTATAAAGTATTTATAAAATATCTATAAAACCTTTAGAGGTATATAATACATACTAGAATAATATATAAATATAGTAAATAACGTTAAAATATTAATACAATAGTGTAGTGTATAATACATAGAAATAAATATTAATAAGGACTAATGAATAAGACATTATATTAATTATTGTAATAATATATTAGTACAAAGATCATAATTATGCATTATTATATAAATATTTTATTGCATAATATGTAGATATATGTATATATTTAATATATTATATAAAATGTATTTTATATTTTTTATTTATTTTCTATTTATTTCTATTCATATATTTAAATATACAATATAGTAATATATTATATACACTCTATAAAATATAAATATATAATAAATTGAATAAATAAAAATATAATAAATAAAAATATATAATATAAATATATATATTTAAATATATTACTATATATATGGATATATGCCAATAAATTTTTATATAAATGCACAATATATAGCATAATAATATAATATATTTTTTAAAATTCAACAAATCTGATATAATAAGGGAATATATAGTACATAAAACAAATATAATGTGTATCACACATATAAATATAATATTATTATATTATTACATTATATAATTATAGCTAAAATTATAATTGTATATATATATATTATTACATATGAATAATCCATATATCTCTGTATGATTAAAGAGCCCCCTTAGGTTATGAAATGCCCCCTCAAAGTCTCAAATTCCCATTTTTGGGGGGGATTTTTTTCTCCCCGCATTCCGCCCCCACTTTCAGGACTCAAATCTCTCCTTTTCCTCCCGCTCATGAATAATGCAGCAGCTGCGGCATGAATATGCAAATGAGCCTGCTGGCCGTGGGGTGTGCTCATGAATAATTCATGAGGGGAAATGTTCCTCACCCTCAGAAGGCGCAGAAACGGAAAAAAATTCGGATTTATCTTCAAAGGGGGAGGGGGCGGGCGGGAGACACCGAGCTACGCTTAGACCCCGCCTAGAGACCCCAGACTCATTTAGGGACCCCCAGATCCCGCTTAGAGACCCCAGACCCAGCTTAGGGACCCCAGACTCATTTAGGGACCCCCAGACCCCGCTTAGAGACCCCAGACCCAGCTTAGGGACCCCAGACTCGTTTAGGGACCTCCAGACCCCACCTAGGACCCCCAGATCCCGCTTAGAGACCCCAGACCCAGTTTAGGGACCCCAGACTCATTTAGGGACCCCCAGACTCATTTAGGAACCCCCAGATCCCGCTTAGAGACCCCAGACCCATTTAAAGACCTCCAAACCCGTTTAGGAACCCCAGACCCATTTAAGGATCCCCAGACCCATTTAAAGACCCCCAGACCCGCTTAGGGACCCCAAACCCATTTAAGGACCCCCAGACCCATTTAGGGGCGCCCCTCCCTCCTTCCCCCCCGCCCCCCAAGCCCCCCCACTGAGTCTTTGTTAATTAAAATCCGCCCCCCCACCCGAGCTGTTTTCCTTTCCCCCGTACGCAAAACCATTCGCTCTATGCAAATGTATGCAAATGAGCCCGGGATTTAACTAGCTGTAGGTATTTAACGATTCGGATTAAATATTCATAATCACGGCAGCGCGTATGCAAATGAGCCCTGCAGAACTGGGCCGCGGCCGCCTATAACAGGTGCACCTGGGCTAATTAGAATACTAATGAATATTAATGATATTAATGAGGAGGGGTCGGGCTGGCTCTGGGGTCATTAATATTGGGTCCTGTCCCCCCCTTCCCCCCAGCCCCTGTCCCCTTTGTCCCCTCTCGTCTCGGGGGTCCTGGGGGGTTGGGGGGTCTGGAATGGGGATTTGGGGTTTGGGAGGGGTCTGGAATTGGGGATTTGGGGTTTTGGGGGGGGTCCTGGATTGGGGATCCGGGGTTTGGGGGATCCTGGCACTCCGAGTCTGGGGTTTTGGGGGGGGTCTGGAATTCGGGGTTCAGGGTTTGGGGCGTCCTGGATTGAGGATCCGGGGTTTGGGGGGTCCGGGATTGGGGATTTGGGGTTTTGGGGGGTCTGGAATTGGCAGTCTGGGCTTTGGGGGAGGTCCTGGATTAGAGGGGTCCGGGATTGGGTATCTTGGTTTTGGGGGGTCCTGGCACATCGGTTCTGGGGGTTTGGGGGGTCCTGGATTGAGGATTGGGGTTTTGGGGGGTCCTGGCACATCGGGTCTGGGGGTTTGGGGGATCCGGGATTGGGGATCCGGGGTTTGGGGGATCCTGGATTGGGGATCTGGGGTTTTGGGGGGTCGTGGGTTGGGGATTTGGGATTTGGAGGTCCGGGTCTGGGGTTTGGGGGGGTCCTGGATTGAGGATCCGGGATTTGGGGGATTCTGGATTGGGGATCCGGGTTTTGGGGGCTCTTGGCACCCTGGGTCTGGGGTTTTGGGGGGTTCTGGATTGGGGGTTTGGGGTGTGGAAGGTCCTGGATTGGGGATCCAGGGTTTTAGGGGGTCCTGGATTGGGGATCCGGGCTGTGGGGGGTCTTGGCACTCTGGGTCTGGAGTTTTGAGGGGTCTCAGATTGGAGATCCGGGGTTTGGGGGGTCCTGGCACTTCGGCTCTAGGTTTTGTGGGGTTTCTGGGCCGGTAACCTCTGATTTGGGGGTCTTGGGGCTGGCTGGAGGTGGTTCTGATGCTGGGGAGGGTCTCTGGTTTTGGGGTTCCAGGGCTGAGGAGGCCTCTGCAGCTCGGGGGTCTCTGTTTCGGGGTTTCTGGTTCTGGGGGTGTCCCTGGTGCCTTAGACCCCGGGGGGGCTCTGGGGTGTCCCTCTGTTGTGGGGGGGGGGTCGCTGCCTCGGGGGGGTCTTTGGGCCCGGGGGCATCTTGAGAGCCTCTGGATTTTGGGGGCTCCTGGAGGGGTCTCCGGCTCTGGGGTCTCTCTGGCCCCGGGGGGCTCTGGCTCGGGGGTTTCCAGAGGGCGTCCAGGGGGATCTCGGGGGTTTTTGTCCCATTGTGAGGGGGTCTCTGGATGGTCTCTGTCCCGAGCATCTCTGGGCTCTTGGGATCTCTGTCCCAGTTGGGGTGGGGGGGTGTTTCTGGATAGTCCCAGGGTCTCTGTCCCGGGTCCCTCTCCCGGGTCCCTCTCCCGGTGATCTCTGTCCCGGGTTCGTCTCCCAGGGGTCTCTGGGGTCTCTGTCCCGAGTCCCTCTCCCGGATGCCTCTGCCGGGTCCCTGTCCCGGGGGTTTCAGGGGATCTCTGTCACGAGGGTCTCTGAGGTCCCTGTTCGGGAGTGCCTGTCCCGGGGTCCCTGTCCCGGGTCCCTCTCCCGGGTTCCTCTCCCGGTGTCCCTCTCCTGGGTCCCTGTCCCTGGGTCTCTGTCCCGTGGTCCCTGTCCCGGGTCCCTCTCCCGGGGTTTCTCTCAGGGGTCCCTGTCCCGGGTCCCTCTCCCGGGCTCTCTGTCCCTGGGTCTCTGTCCCGGTTTCCTCTCCCGTGGCTCTTAGGGGTCCCTGTCCCGTGGTCCCTGTCCCGGGTTCCTCTCCCGGGGCTCTCAGGGGTCCCTGTCCCGGGTCCCTGTCCCGGGCTCTCTGTCCCTGGTCCCTGTCCCGAGTCCCTGTCCCGGGCTCTCTGTCCCTGGTCCCTGTCCCGTGTCCCTGTCCCGGGCTCTCTGTCCCTGGTCCCTGTCCCGTGTCCCTCTCCCTGGTCCCTGTCCCGGGCTCTCTGTCCCTGGTCCCTGTCCCGTGTCCCTCTCCCGGCTGTCCCGGGCTCTCTGCCCCTGGTCCCTGTCCCGTGTCCCTCTCCCGCTTGTCCCGGGCCGTGCGCGTTGTCGCTCGCAGCGCCCCCAGCGGCGGCGGGCGGCACGGCGCCTGCGGCAGCGGCCTGCGCATAAATTATGTTCATGACGCAGCAGCCCCGAAACCCCGGGAAGCGCCGCGGCTCCCCCGGCGGGACCCCCGCGGCACCGAGCCCCCCGTGACCCGCCCCCCCCGGCACCGAGCCCCCCGTGACCGCCCCCGCCGGCCCGGACCCGGCCCGGGCTCCCGGGGCCGCCGCCGCCCCCCGCCCCTTTGTGCCGCCGCCTCCGTCGCCGCCGCGGCGATCGCGGGAGCGGCGAGAGCGGCGGGGACCCCCCCCGGCCCCCCCGGGGCTCCCCCGGACCCCCGACCCCCGGCTCGGTGAGTGCGGGGCCGGGGCGGGCGGGGGGCGGCGGGCCCGGCGCGGTGAATATGCAATGGCGTAATTAGCATAATTTATATATTTATGATAAAGAGCGCTGGGGGGGGCGGGGAAGGGGAGAAAACGGCGGAAAACGGGGGACAGCGGGGGGGGGGGCAGCGGGATTTGGGGGGGAAAGGGGGGTCAGGGGAGGTTTGGGAGGCAGGGGGGGCTCGGAGCGGGGCGGGGGGGCCGGGAGGAGAACTGGGGAGAACTGGGAGGAACTGGGGAGAGACGCGCAGGAACTGGGGGGCTTGGAACGGTGGGGACTGGGGGGGATCGGGGGGTGCCAGGGGGGGACCCCGGCTTAGGGGACACCCCTGGGGGAACCCCGGAACTGGGGGGGCAGGGAAGGGGGGCTGGAGAGCCCCGGGGCGGGGATGTCCGGGGGGGGCAGGGGGATTTGGGGACACAGGGCGGGGTTTGGGGCAGTTTTGGGGTCCTGCCCAGGGTGGGGGGGGGCAAAGAGACCCAGCGGGATTTGGGGGGGGGGGGGGGGGGGGGGGGCAGAGGGGCTTGGGGGGAACTGGGCAGAGCTGGGGGGACACGAAGGCTCCGAGTGGGGGCAGGTGGGAGCGGGGGGCACCTTGGGGCACCCCGGAATTGGGGGGGGGGGGGGTCCGTGAAGGGGGGGAATGGAGAACTGGGGGGGGCAGGGAACGGGGGTGACCGCCCTGAGCGGGGCATGAGGAATTTGGGGGGGCGGGGGTGGATTTTGGGGTGTAGGAGAGGAGAACATTGCTGAGGGGGGCAGGACATTGTGGGGGTCCTGGGGGGGTCCAAGGGGGATTTGGGGGGGAAAGACAGATTGGGGGGGGTCTGTGGGGCTTGGAGGGGGTGCTGAGTATGTGGGGGAAACTGGGGGGACATCACGAGTTGGGGGGCACAGAAATGGGGCGTGAGGGGGACCTCGGCTAAGGGGGGGGGGGGGTCCCGGGAACACCCCTCAATTTTGGGGTCCAGCAAGGGGCAGGAGGGGCTGGAGAGCCCCGGGGCAGGGAAGGGGGATCGGGGGGGGCAGGAGAGGAGACACGGGGTGAGGGGCTGGGGACAGTTTTGGGGTCCTGCCCGAGGAGGGGCCGCCGGGAATGGGGGGGCAAAGGCAGTTTGGGGGTGAGAGAGGCTTTGGGGGGGTCTGGGGGGGAATTGGGGAGAACCGGGGGGACACGAAGGCTCTGAGTGGGGGCAGAGGGGAGTGGTGAGGATTTAGGGGGACCTTTGGGTTAGTGAGGGTCCCTGGGTCACCCCGGAACTGGGCGGGGGGTGGTCAGGGAAATGGGGGGAGGGGGCTGGAGACCCCTGGGGCAGGGAAAGGGGGGTCACTGCCCAGGTGGGGGTAGCAGGAGGAGTTCAGGGGAAGTTTTGGGGTGCAGGAGAAGAGAAACAGGGCAGAGGGGGGCAGGACGGTACTGGGGTCCTGTTGGGAACCCCAGAGGGGATTTGGGGGGGAAAGGCTGGGCAGGGGAATTGCAGGGGGTACCGAGGTTTGAGGGGCTAAGGAAGGTGGGGGGGGGGGTCCGAGGATATTTTGGAGTGCTGCAGAACAGTGGGGGGGGCCTGTGAGGGTTTGGGGGCACCGAGCACCCCATAGAGGGGGGCATTGCCCCCACAGCCACACTGAGCCCCTCCTTTGGTGGTTTTGGGGTGGGGGGACCTTCCCTGGGAGCTGCACAGGGATGGGGGCCACGGGGGGTCCTCACTCTGGGGGGGAGGAAGGGGGTGGGGCTGTGTTGTCCTGTGCCCCCCAAACCTGTCCTCAGCCCCTCCATCCGTGGCCATCCCAGGGTGACTCTTGCTCTTCAACCCCTGCACCCCACGTGAGCCCCCCAGAGGAACAGAGGGGCACAGCACTGACCCCTCATCCCATTGATCCCATCCCATTGATCCCATCCCATTGATCCCATCCCATTGAACCCATCGATCCTATTGATCCCATTGATGGCATCCCATTGATCCCATCCCATCCCATTGATCCTATTGATGGTATCCCATGGATCCTGTTGATCTTATTGATCCCATCCCGTTGATCACATTGATCCTGTTGAATCCTATTGATCCCATTGATAGCATCCCATTGATCCCATCCATCCCATTGATCCTGTCCCATTGATCCCATTGATGGCATCCCATTGATCCTGTTGGTCTTATTGATCCCATCAATTCCATTGATCACATGCCATCCCATCTCATTGATCCCTTCCCATTGATCCCATTGATCCCATCCCATCTCATTGATCTCATTGATCACATGCCATCCCACTGATCCCATCCCATTCCACTGATCCCATGGATCCCATTGGTCCCATTGATCCCATGGATCCCATACCATCCCCTTGATCCTGTTGATCCAATTGATCCCTTCCCATTGATCCCATTGATCCCATCCCATCTCATTGATCTCATTGATCACATGCCATCCCATTGATCCCATCCCATCCCACTGGTCCTGTCCCATTGATCCCATTGATCCCATCCCATTGATCCTATTGATCCCATTGATCCTGTCGATCCCATTGATCCCATACCATCCCTTTGATCCTATTGATCCAACTGATCCCATCCCATTGATCCCATTGATCCCATTGATCCCATTGATCCCATCCCATCGATCCTGTCCCATTGATCACATTGATCCCATCCCATTGATCCTGTTGATCCAATTGATCCCATCCCATTGATCCCATTGATCCCATTGATCCCATTGATCCCATCCTATTGATGCTATCAATCCCATTGATCCCATCCCATGCCATTGATCCCATCAATCCCATTGACCCCACCCCATGGGATGCAGGTCCAGGGGTTCCCGTGTCCCCCCCCCCCGTGCTGCCCCCCCAGGCTGTCCCGTGCCCTCGGGGACCCTCAGGACCTGGCGTCGCTCTCCAGGTTCTGTCCTGGGGACACCAAACTCTGCCCTGGCCTTGGCAGGGATGGCAATCCCGGCAATAGAAACTCCCGGGGTGCCCCTGTGAGGGGGGGTTTGAGGGTCCCCAGGACCAGGTGAGAGATGAGAATCTTGGCTCCATGTTTCAGAAGGCTGTTTTATTATTATATATATATATATTATATTAAATATATATCATAAAATATATATCATAAAATATATATCATAAAAAATATATAATAAAATAATATATTATATATAAAGATATATCATAAAATAATAAATATACTAAAAGAAAGAGAAAGGAGACATCAGAAGGCTGGACAGGAATGAATAATAAAAACCCGTGACTGCTCAGAGCCTCGACACAGCTGGACCATGATTGGTCACTGAGTAAAAACAATCCACATGGAACCAATCAAAGATGCACCTGTTGCTAAACCATCTCCAGACCACATTCCAAGCAATCAGATAATTAGCATTTACATTTCTTTTCTGAGGCTTCTCAGGAGAAAATCCCAGCGAAAGGATTTTCATCAAATGTCCCAGTGACACCACTGCAGGCTGCTCCCAGTGCCAGGGGCTCCAGAAATGCTGCAGCTTCCATTTGGGGTCGGGATCCTGCCCCCTGTTTTAGTTGTTTTATTATTATTATTATTATTATTATTATTATTATTATTATTATTATTATTATTAATAATAATAATAATAATAATAATAATAATAATAATAATAATAATAATAATAATAATAATAATAATAATATTTCCCTGGATTTTGGGGAGTCAGGGTGCTGAAGGTGGGAAGGAAATCAGGGATTGAGGAATTCCACCTTGGCTTCGTGGCTGCTCCCTGCACCTTACTGGGGAAAATAGGGCAAAACCAGGGAAATTGTTCCTTTTAGTGCTGCAAAAAGGAGTTAAACTGGCAGCAAACCTGTGGCCAACTGGTTTGGGGTTTTCCCTGATGGAGCGATATAATAATAATAATAATAATAATAATAATAATAATAATAATAATAATAATAATAATAATAATAATAATAATAATAATAACTATTATTATTATTGTTGCTTTATTATTTTTGTTTTTTTATTATTATTATTATCATTATGTATTGGTTTTATTATTTATTATTATTATTTTATTAATATTATCTTTATTATGTTTTGTTTTACTATTATTATTATCATTATCATCATTACCATAATCATTATCATGTTTTGGGTTTATTTTTATTGCATTATTATTATTTATTATTATTATTATCATTATTATGGTTTGGTTTTATTGTTATTTGGTTTTATTAATTTTTAATTATTATAGTTATCATTATGGAATAATAATAATAATAATAATAATAATAATAATAATAATAATAATAATAATAATAATAATAATAATAATAATAATAATAATAATAATAGTAGCACCAAAACATAATAATGATGGGTCCAACTTTTGGACCCATCTCTGCCTCATCAACACTTAATTAACATGGAAATTAAATCCACATGGAGACTAGGAGCATCCTAAATATCGTTCTCTCACCTTTTTTACCCTCTTTCTTTATTTTTAATATTTTTATTAATATTTTATGCATTTTATGCCTTCCCTCCATCTGTTGCTCCATGGCTGCTCCTCCCTGCCTGCCCTCACCACCATCTGCATAAATTATTTGTCACATTAAATGCCAAAAAATGCCCCAAAAAGTGTGAAAATCGGGATGTGTGATGGGGAAAGGATCTGGAGCTGGATGCCCACCTGCATCCAGCCTGGAATCACAAATGTCTGATTAATTGGCTCATTAATTAGTCTTCTCTCCCGGGTTATTTGTGTCTCCTCCCAGCAGCAGCAGCAGCAGCAGAGAGAAATCCAAGGATTTCTCCTTGAAACTTTCCTGTTTCTCCTGACTGAGTCACCTTTCCCCAAACTCCTCCTTTTGGGGGGTCTTTAGGGGGGGGATCCTGGGGCTCCCAGGTTTTTGGGGAGCACGGGAGCAGCCAGAGCTCGGAATGGGAACATCTCCAATGTTTTGTGTCCCTCCAGGCCAGAGACCCAGGGACCCCAAAACTCGGAGGAGCCCCGGGAGCTGGAGCCCCAAAACCAGGAGGGGCAGAACCCCAGAGAGCCGGAACCCAGAGACCCCAAAACCCAGAGAACCAGAGCCCAGGCACCCCATAACCTGCAGAGCCAGAGCTCAAAGACAGCAAAACCAGAGCCCAGAGACCCCAAAACCAGGAGGGGCTGAACCCCAGAGAGCCGGAACCCAGAGACCCCAAAAAACAGAGCCCAGAGACCCCAAAACCCAGAGAGCCGGAACCTAGAGACCCCGAATCCTACAGAACCGGAGCCCAGAGACCCCAGATCCTGCAGAACCGGAGCCCAGAGACCCCAAATCCTGCAGAACCAGACCCCAGAGACCTGAAAACCAGAGAGCCAGAGCCCAGAGACCCCAAAACCTGCACAGCTGGAGCCCAGAGACCCCAAATCCTACAGAACCGGAGCCCAGAGACCCCAAAACCCAGAGAGCCAGAGCCCAGAGACCCTGAAACCCAGAGTTCACAGACCCCAAAACCAGAGAGCCAGAGCACAGACACCCCAAAACCTGCACAGCTGGAGCACAGACATCCCAAAACCCAGAGAACCAGAGCCCAGAGACCCTAAATCCTGCAGAACCAGAGAGCAGAGACCATAAATTCTGCAGAACCAGAGCCCAGAGACCTGAAAACCAGAGAGCCAGAGCCCAGAGACCCCAAAACCTGCACAGCCAGAGGTCAGAGACCCCAAATCCTGCAGAGCCGGAGCCCAGAGACCCCAAAAACTGGAGAACCAGAGACCCCAAAACTGGAGAGCTGGAGCCCAGAGACCCCAAATCCTGAAGAGCCGGAGAACAGACACCCCAAAACCTGCACAGCCAGAGCCCAGAGACCCCAAAAGCAGGAGAACCGGAGCCCAGAGATCCTGAAACCCGGAGAACCAGAGACCTGAAACCCAGAGAGTCGGAGCCCAGAGACCCCAAAACCCAGAAAGTCGGAGCCCAGAGACCCCAAAACCCAGAGAGTCGGAGCACAGAGACCCCAAAACCCAGAGAGTCGGAGCCCAGAGACCCCAAAACCCGGAGAGTCGGAGCCCAGAGACCCCAAAACCCGGAGAGTCGGAGCCCAGAGACCCCAAAACCCAGAGAGTCGGAGCCCAGAGACCCCAAAACCCAGAGAGTCGGAGCACAGAGACCCCAAAACCCGGAGAGTCGGAGCCCAGAGACCCCAAAACCCGGAGAGTCGGAGCCCAGAGACCCCAAAACCCGGAGAGTCGGAGCCCAGAGACCCCAAAACCCGGAGAGTCGGAGCCCAGAGACCCCAAAACCCAGAGAGTCGGAGCCCAGAGACCCCAAAACCCGGAGAGTCGGAGCCCAGAGTTCCTGAGAGCTGCAGCCGGGACAGCAGAGCCCTGAAACCCCGGGAGCTCTGAAACCTGGGAGCCCCCAGGAGCCCCAGCCCAGGCCGGGGGGCAGGAGCCACATCCAGCCCCGTGTGCAGAGGGAGGGACCCTCACCCCAGCACGAGCGGTGGGTGAGTACCTGGGAGCCCCAGAATCCATGGGGTTCCCTTCATTTCCCCCTCCCCTGCCCCCTTTACCCTTCCCTGTCTGACAGGAGTGGGGGCAGGGGAGGGGATGGTCCCACCTGGGACAGGGAGGAGCAGAAGCTTTCCCACCTTTTCCCACCTTTCCCCACCTTTTCCCACCTTTCCCACCTTTTCCCACTTTTCCCACTTTTCCCACCTTTCCCCACCTTTTCCCACCTTTCCCACCTTTTCCCACTTTTCCCACTTTTCCCACTTTCCCCACCTTTCCCACCTTTCCCCACCTTTCCCCACCTTTTCCCACCTTTTCCCACTTTTCCCACTTTTCCCACTTTTCCCACCTTTCCCCACCTTTTCCCACCTTTTCCCACCTTTCCCCACCTTTTCCCACTTTTCCCACTTTTTCCCACCTTTTCCCACTTTTTCCCCACCTTTCCCCACCTTTCCCCACTTTTTCCCACCTTTCCCACCTTTTCCCACCTTTTCCCACCTTTCCCCACCTTTCCCCACCTTTCCCCACCTTTCCCCATCTTTCCCACCTTTTCCCACCTTTTCCCACCTTTTCCCACTTTTCCCACCTTTTCCCACCTTTCTCCACCTTTCCCCACCTTTTCCCACTTTCCCCACCTTTTCCCACCTTTCCCCACCTTTTCCCACCTTTCCCCACCTTTCCCCACCTTTTCCCACTTTTCCCACCTTTCCCCACCTTTTCCCACCTTTTCCCACCTTTCCCCACCTTTTCCCACTTTTCCCACCTTTCCCCACCTTTTCCCACCTTTTCCCACCTTTCCCCACCTTTTCCCACCTTTCCCCACTTTTCCCACCTTTCCCCACCTTTTCCCACCTTTCCCACCTTTTCCCACCTTTCCCACCTTTTCCCACTTTTCCCACTTTCCCCACCTTTCCCCACCTTTTCCCACTTTTCCCACCTTCCCCACCTTTTCCCACTTTTCCCACCTTTCCCCACCTTTTCCCACCTTTCCCACCTTTTCCCACCTTTCCCACCTTTCCCACCTTTTCCCACTTTTCCCACTTTCCCCACCTTTCCCCACCTTTCCCCACCTTTTCCCACTTTTCCCACTTTCCCCACTTTTCCCACCTTTCCCCACCTTTCCCCACCTTTCCCCACCTTTCCCCACCTTTCCCCACCTTTTCCCACCTTTCCCCACCTTTTCCCACCTTTCCCCACCTTTTCCCACCTTTTCCAGCCTCGGGAGGAGGAAGAAGCTGCCGCAGGACTTTGGGGTGTTCCCCCAGATCCCTGGCAGCTCTCTGGGGCAGGTGAAGCCACCTGGGGGATGAACCCAGAGCCCACCCCCACCCCGTGACTCCTGTCACCTGCTGAAGAAGTGTCCCCAACAGTTTGGGTCCCCTCAGGGACCACCAGGGGCTTAGGGGGGCAGCCAGGTGTCACCTGGAGATTTGGGGACCCTCTGTGGGCTCCAGAGAGGTGATTTCACCTGGCCCATCCCGAGATTTTAGGGTTTCAAAGGGGCTGAGAGGGGGTGAGAAGAACCCCAGAACCCTAAATCCCCCCGGGGACCCCAGGTTGGTGACAGCCCCTCGTTGTCCCCCGTGCAGCATGTGGCAGGTGTGACCCTCCCCACCTGTGCCAGGTCACCATGGAGCCGTGCCCGGGGCAGCCCCAGGAGGCCCTGCTGACGGTCAACGAGCAGGTACGGCCCCCCAAAACGGGCTGGGACCCCAAAACGGGCTGGGACCCCAAAACCGGCCCGGGCTGGGACCCTAAAACCGGGCTGGGACCTCAAAACGGGCTGGGAGCCCAAAACCAAGCTGGGACCCCAAAACGGGCTGGGAGCCCAAAACCGGCCCGGGCTGGGACCCTAAAACCGGGCTGGGACCTCAAAACCGGGCTGGGACCTCAAAACCAGGCCGGGGCTGGGACCCTAAAACCGGATTGGGCTGGGACCCTAAAACCAGGCTGGGAGCCCAAAACGGGCTGGGAGCCCAAAACCGGACTGGGCTGGGACCCTAAAACCGGGCTGGGACCTCAAAACCGGGCCGGGGCTGGGACCCTAAAACCGGATTGGGCTGGGACCCTAAAACCAGGCTGGGACCTCAAAACGGGCTGGGACCCCAAAACCGGGCTGGGACCCCAAAACCGGATTGGGCTGGGACCCCAAAACCGGGCTGGGACCCCAAAACCGGATTGGGCTGGGACCCTAAAACCAGGCTGGGACCTCAAAACCGGGCTGGGACCTCAAAACGGGCTGGGAGCCCAAAACCAAGCTGGGAACCCAAAACGGGCTGGGAGCCCAAAACCGGGCCGGGGCTGGGACCCTAAAACCGGATTGGGCTGGGACCCTAAAACCGGGCTGGGAGCCCAAAACCGGATTGGGCTGGGACCCTAAAACCAGGCTGGGACCTCAAAACCGGGCTGGGACCTCAAAACCGGATTGGGCTGGGACCCTAAAACCAGGCTGGGACCCCAAAACCAGGCTGGGACCCCAAAACCAGGCTGGGGTGGGACCCCTAAACTGGGCCAGGGGTGGGACCCCAAAACCGGCCAGGGGGGTAGGACCCGCACCCCAAAACCAGGCTGGGGAGGGATCCCAAAACTGGGCTGGAGAAGGGGACCCCAAACCCGGCCGAGGTGGGACCTCAAATCCAGGCTGGGCTGGGACCCCAAAACAGGGCTGGGACCCCAAAACCTGCCATGGGGTGGGACCCCCAAAACCGGGCCGGGGGTGTGATCCCCGCTGTGTGCCCTGGGATGGGCTGGACACCTGCAGGAGATTTGGGGGGGCTCACCTGGCCCTGTGCTGCACCTGTGGGGCTGGGGGGACGCTGCAGTGGGATTTTGGGGTGGTGTTAGTTTGGGGTGCTGTGGGTGGGGTGATGCAGGTGGGGCAGTACTCGCTGTGTTTTGGGGTGCTGCGGGTTTTGGGGTGCTGCACGTTTTGGGGTGCAGCTCGATGGGTTCATACAGGCTCAGGTGGAACAGCCAGGTTTAATAAATCATTAATTAATCCTCAGTTTTATAAAGGACGATGATAGGAGACAAGGACCACAGAGCAAAGGTGTGAAAAACACATTCACTGTCCTGTGAAAATTTAAGAAGTTTTATAAAGGATGATAGGAGATAAGGACCACAGATCAAAAGTTACGTGAAAAACACAGTCACTCTCTTGTGAAAATGTAAATTATAAAAAGTTTTATAAAGGATGATAGGAGACAAGGAGAACAGAGCAAAAGTTATGTGAAAAACACGGTCAGTGTCCTGTGAACATGTCAAAAATTTAATAAAAGACAATAGGAGACAAGGACCACAGAGCAAAGGCTATGTGACAAATACGTTCACACTCATGTGAAAATTTAAAAGTTTTATAAAGGATGATAAGAGATAAGGACCACAGAGCAAAGGTTATGTGAAAAACACGTTCACACTAATGTGAAAATTTAAAAGTTTTATAAAGGACAGTAGTAGACAAGGACCACAGATCAAAAGTTGCATGAAAAACACGGTCACTCTCTTGTGAAAATGTAAATTATAAAAAGTTTTATAAAGGATGATAGGAGACAAGGAGAACAGAGCAAAGGTGTGAAAAACACGGTCAGTGTCCTGTGAACGTGTAGAATTTAATAAAGACAATAGGAGACAAGAACCACAGAGCAAAGGCTATGTGACAAATACGTTCACTCTCATGTGAAAATTTAAAAGTTTTATAAAGGATGATAGGAGACAAGGAGAACAGAGCAAAGGTGTGAAAAACGCAATCACTTTCCTGTGAAAATGTGGAATTTAATAAAGAACAATAGGAGACAAGGACTATAGAGCACAGGTCACGTGAAAAACACGTTCACTCTCCTGTGAAAATGTAAAAAGTTTAATAAAGGACAGCAGGAGCACAGGACAAGGGTTATCGTGGCATCAGCCGAGCCCACGCTGTTATCTTCAGGGATACCCCTTAAATACCTTTTCCCTTACATCATCGCTTTGCATTCATAGCCCTTATGCATATGCATGAACTAGTTTGCATATTCAACGACCTGTTTTGCATGGCCCCTCCTCAGGGCCGCCTTTTTAGAGCCGGCTGTTTGTTGTCTTGATTTTGGCTCCTTCTCTTTATCAACTCCAGTTTTTGGGCCTGGCCCTCACTGCCTTCAGAGGTGAGTGCTGTGAAAAACGCCCATCACTTGGTTTTAAAATTTTAAAAGTTTAATGATAATAAAATGATTATAAAAATAGCAATATAATTAGAGTCATCACAATTTGGACAATTAGGATTAGGGAAATATGAGACAATAAAAACAGAGTTACAGACAGTCCAGGTACCTTTTCTGGGCAAAATAAGCCCAAAAAAGGACCCACATTAACAGAGGATTAACCCTTAAAAGCAACAGCCTGTCGCATATTCCTACACTTCATGCATGATGCATAAATTCAGGATTCTGTCTGGGCAGTGTCAGCTTCTTCCTCCGAATCCTGATGGCTCTGCAGGGCTGAGCGAGGTGGGAATGTGAAAAACGCCAATCTCTTGGTTTTAAAATTTTAAAAGTTTAAGAGTAATGAAATGGTTATAAAAATAGTAGTGAAACTAGAGTAATAAAAATTTGGACAAAGTAAAGTTTATTGGTAGCTCACACATATTTATGTTGGTGTTAATGAAGCTTATACATATTGCAAAGCTGAGCTCATTATTGGTTAAACACACAGGAATCAACCACACCTACTTCTATGCTCTAATGATTATTTTGTTTCTACATCTACATTCCTGTGGCTATTCTACCTAGGCTATCTTCATTTTTCTGGCAGAAGATTCTCTCCCCCATCTTCACGTAGCAGCAAGGTCACCATGACCCTTGTCAGTGATTGGACACTGCCTACTTAATCCCCAGCTTGTCTCCTTGAAACTTATCCAAGGGTATCGTGTCAAAGTGACCTTTCTCAGCCAGCCAATTATCACAAAGCTCTCCACGCAAAAGTTACCGTTTAACTACAAAACTACATTTCCCATCCTGTTAAAATGTTAATGCAGCACTACTAATCAATACAACATAATACATCCCGAAAACATCTGTGCAGAGCCGTGAGATATGCGCACCTCACAGTGCTGAGGGTTGGCAGATCTGCACAGGTGTGCTCATTGTGTGTGCTCACGTGCACAGGTGTGTTCATTGTGTGTCCCCACGTGCACAGGTGTGTTCATTGTGTGTGCTCATTGTGTGTCCTCATCTGCACAGGTGTGTTCATTGTGTGTCCTCACGTGCACAGGTGTGCTCATTGCGTGTGCTCATCTGCACAGGTGTGCTCATTGTGTGTGCTCATCTGCACAGGTGTGTTCATTGTGTGTGCACAGGTGTGCTCGTTGTGTGTGCTCATCTGCACAGGTGTGCTCATTGTGTGCTCATTGTATGTGCTCACATGCACAGGTGTGCTCATTGTGTGTGCTCACGTGCACAGGTGTGCTCATTGTGTGTCCCCCCCCATGTGCACAGGTGTGCTCATTGTATGTGCTCACGTGCACAGGTGTGCTCATTGTGTGTGCTCACGTGCACAGGTGTGTTCATTGTGTGTTCTCATCTGCACAGGTGTGTTCATTGTATCTGCTCACGTGCACAGGTGTGTTCATTGTGTGTCCACCAAGGGGAAAAGGTGTGCTCATTGTGTGTGCTCACGTGCACAGGTGTGCTCATTGTGTGTGCTCATCTGCACAGGTGTGTTCATTGTGTGTGCTCACGTGCACAGGTGTGCTCATTGTGTGTGCTCACATGCACAGGTGTGTTCATTGTATGTGCTCACGTGCACAGGTGTGCTCATTGTGTGTCCCCACGTGCACAGGTGTGTTCATTGTGTGTGCTCATCTGCACAGGTGTGCTCATTGTGTGTGCTCATTGTGTGTCCCCATGTGCACAGGTGTGCTCATTGTGTGTGCTCACGTGCACAGGTGTGTTCATTGTGTGTGCTCACATGCACAGGTGTGCTCATTGTGTGTCCCCATGTGCTCATTGTGTGTGCTCATTGTGTGTCCCCACGTGCACAGGTGTGTTCATTGTGTGTCCTCATGTGCAAGGTGTGCTCATTGTGTGCTCATTGTGTGTCCTCGTGTGCACAGGTGTGTTCATTGTGTGTGCACAGGTGTGCTCATTGTGTGTCCCCATGTGCACAGGTGTGCTCATTGTGTGTGCACAGGTGTGCTCATTGTGTGTGCACAGGTGTGCTCATTGTGTGCTCATTGTGTGTCCCCACGTGCACAGGTGTGCCCGTTGCGTGTGCATTGGGTGTTATCCTATCCCAATGTGCATTTTAACACAAGCACACTGATATTGTACAGTGCAGTATCAGTATTGCACTGCTGTGTCTAAGCTTAATTAGCAACAGAAATAAAAATGATGTCTTCATAACAAAGTTATTTTAACATCCCACATATAAAATCCATTTTAATATCTGCAAAAAGCCAATATTTAATATGTGTCTATATCAGCTATTGCACTATGCTTAATTAGCAACAGCGACACAAACTATATCTTACAACAAAGTTACTTTAACACATATACAATCAATTTTAATATTTGCAAAATGCCAATATTATAATATGTATCTATATCAGCTGTTGCACTAAGATTAATTAGCAACAGAAATACAAATTACATCTTTATAGCAAAGTTACTTTAACACCACACACATAAAATCCATTTTAATATTTGCAAAATGCCAATATTATAATGTGTATCTCTATCAGCTATTTCACTGAGTTTAATTAACAAATACAAACTATATCTTTATAGCAAAGTTACTTTAATATATATAAAATCCCTTTTAATATTTGCAAAAACCCAATATTATAATGTTTATCTATATCAGATATTGCACTGAGCTTAATTAGCAACAGAAATACAATTACATCTCTATAGCAGTTACTTTAACACAAATACAATCAATTTTAATATTTGCAAAATGCCAATATTATAATGTGTATCTCTATCAGCTACTGCACTGAGCTTAATTAACAGTAGAAATACAAACTATATCTTTATACCAAAGTTACTTTAACAGACTCCAAAACCTGCACAGCCCCTTATAAAATCCATTTAATATTTGCAAAAAGTCAGTATTATAATATGTATATATATCAGCTATTTCACTGAGCATAATTAACAAATACAAACTATATAACAAAGTTACTTTAACACCACACACATAAAATCCATTTTAATATTTGCAAAATGCCAATATTATAATGTCTATCTATATCAGTTATTGCACTGAGCTTAATTAGCAACAGAAACACAAACTATATCTTACAACAAAGTTACTTTAACATATATAGAATCCCTTTTAATATTTGCAAAAAGTCAGTATTATAATGTGTATCTCTATCAGCTATTGCACTGAGCTTAATTAACAAATACAAACTATATCTTTATAGCAAAGTTACTTTAACACATATAGAATCCATTTTAATATTTGCAAAAAGCCAATATTATAATATGTATCTGTATCAGCTATTGCACTGAGCTTAACACCAGAAATACAAATTATATAACAAAGTTACTTTAACACCACTCATATAAAATCCATTTTAATATTTGCAAAAAGCCCATATTATAGTGTGTATCTATACTGGGTGGAGCTGATTTTCACCCAGGGGAGAGGAGGAGGGAGAGCAGGCAGGGAAGAGGGTGGGAGATGCCCCAGGGCTGCAGGAGTCCCTAAAAGCACAAACCAGGGAGCAATGACAATCCCATTCCCGCTCACCCTGAGCCCCAGAGACAGGAAAACTGAGAGCCTGGGGTCCATCCTTGGAACATTGATAATTCAGGGCTTTTCCCCATTGTTTCTTTCATCTCTCAATGTCCAGTTTCATTTATCAGCAAACCTAAAGTTTATTTGGAAAAGCAAATCTCTTTTTCCATTCATCAATCAGTGGAATCCTTTTTAATTTTAAAATTCTTCAGCTGGCTCTGCACATACTCACCCCACCACACACTTCCAAAACTTTTCACCATTTCTACATTTTAGCCAACAAAAAAATTCGTGCCCATTGGCTATAAATTACAGAATTATTTTAATTACCAGTTTATCCTCTATTGGTTATTGATTTCTCTTCTTGTGCTGTTTCATTTCCATTTTCAGTCTCTTTATTGCCCTTTTCCCAGCCAGGGAGAGTTCCAGTATAGTCATGGACTGCTTCTTTATCTCTGGGCTCTGCAGAATGTCCTTGTGCTCCATAAATCCTGCATTCCTCACGTCCAATTCCAGCAAAAACATCTCCCTGTCCCAGGCTTTGTTTATTGAAAACCATCGAGGTTTTTCAGCACAGCTCCGAGTCTGAGCCACTGCCCCAAACTGGGCTCCCAAAATGGCATTTGGTGACAAACCTTGCCAAGGGCTGGCTGCACTGCCGGGGATTCGTGGAAAAGTTAATTAAAGCAATCATTAGGATGGTTAATAGGAAAGTTTTATCATTTCC